>NC_063371.1:2127417-2207349 GCF_021869965.1 Rhincodon typus
TGTGTTCATCCAGCTCTACACCTTGTTATCTCAGATTCTCCAGCATCTGCAGTTCCTACTATCATTGATATTCTTTTGTACTTTAAACAATGAATATGTTCAGTGACTGACCACCATGGTAATCAAACCGCAGAAATAAAATTTATTGTTTATCAATTTAGGTTTCATTATCAAATCTGATTTGAATCTAGCCAATGTTACCATCAGTTGGGATCATAATTCAAGACCTACTTCAGTACAAAAATTAAATTCCATGTTGCTGCACAGTTAGAAGTGACATTGTCCTATGAGATGTTAAACATGTTGGGTAGATATACAAGATTGCTTTGCAGTACAGGGGAGTTTTCCCTGCAGTCTTGGCCAATTTATCCTTCAGCCAATATCATGAGAACAGATGATCTAGCCAGCATTACATCGTTATGAGAACTCATTCTTGAAGACAGCTCCACAAACATCAAAATTTTGGTCTCGTCACTGTGGACAAATGCCTTAAAAGTGTTCCTCCCATCAGCAGAAGCAAAACTAGTAAAGCTTCTGACTGACACGTACTGGTCTGAATCATCTTGTATACTTCAAAATGGAGCTTCAGCATCAGCAGGACGTTAACTCTTAAGTATTACTTCTTCCCCTCCCCAAACCTCCTCAGGTTCTGTTTTCTCAACTGCCATTACTAGGGAGGTCAAATGATGCAAACTTGGCACCACTTCCTCAAGAGCAATTGCTGATGGGGAATAGGAGCTGGTCCAGCCAGTGATGGCCACGTCTTGTGAGTGAGTTAATCTGAGGCACTCCTTGAAGCCCAGAAACATTGATATTAACGACTCAGAGGAGTTTACTATAAATCATTACAATGTCGTACTGAATAGGCCATCCAGCTTTCTGTCTCGCGAGTAAATGATGAGGCAGCGTGCCAGTAGAAAAGGAAGAAAAACGGAATTAAACCCTTGAAGTGGCCTGTTAAATGACAAGAACGCCCACGCCAGGAACCCCTTCACTCTGATTCGACCACATTCTCAAATGGAGGCATTGGCGTTGGGATAATGAAAGGTGCTATGTAAATACAAGTCTGCCACGGGTGATTTGGTGATGGAAAGGGGGGGGGGGGGAAATCGTTCAGTTGTGTATAAGAGCACTTCTGGACACACACACACAAAAAATGCAAGTCGTTTGAAAGGGCTGGGTTTGGTGATGACGAGTGTCCTGGGGAAAACAACGTGGTTTGAACAGGAAGGTGAGGAATTTTCATCGCCTCCACGACCATTCGTGAAAAGAATCCTATAATTTCAGTGTGTAAACGGAGCGCAAAATAAAGTACATCAATCAATCAATCATTGTTCCGAGATGCCTATGTTAAAACTACATGTGATTATACATCGCCAGAAGTAGGTTTTGATGGTACCTGTAATCTAGGTGACGGTTGGGTCACGCGCGCGGCCGCCCGGGTTTAAATCCCGGCTGGCCGTTGGTCGCGCGCACGCGGCCTAGCAGCGCGGCCGAAGCCTGGCCTTTTCCTGACAGGACATCCCCGGGAGTTGGAGGGGGAGAGCCTTGCCAGGGCTGATGGTCATGCGAAGCGACGGCTAGGGTTGGGTTGCCTTGTTACTTTATGGTCCTTCGCCACCATGAGCAAGAGGAAAGCACCGCAAGAGACGCTCAATGAGGGGATCACCGATTTCCTAATCGGTAAGAGGAAGGGAGGAAGAGGCAGCGGTGGCCTGGGATCGATGTGTCGTTCCGATCCTCATGGAGAACTAGGGAAATCGGGTTGTCATTAATCGAGAAGGAATGACAGGCCTTATCTCAGGACTGTGCAGACCTTCCCCAGCCGGTGTTGAAAGCGGGCTTTAATGTTTCTCCATTTTTAAAAAGTCTTTGCAATATTCAAATTTTTAACCCTGAACTCAAAGCAGAACGTAAAACTAAACCCCAGCTGAAGCAGCTAATCATAATTCTAACTCGAAATCCAATCCTGAAATCGATACCCACCCTGATGCAAACCCAAGTTGAATTTTAGAGCCACAGCCTAAACCCACTCATAAACCAGATGCCCACCATTTCCAAAAGGTGTTCAATAAAGTACCTCAGTGGACTACATTTAGAGGAGTCTATTGTTTGGAGTTAACAAGGTGTAGAGCTGGATGAACACAGCAGGCCGAACAGGAAAGCTGACGTTTCAGGTCTAGAGCCTTCTTCAGAAGAGTCTGGACCTAGTGTTTTGAGTGTGGATAGAGGATTGGCTGACTAACAGAAAGAGAGTTAGAATGAGGGGGATATTTTCAGGATAGCAACTAGTGGAGTATTGCAGGGGCCACCATTGTTTACAATATATGATATTAACTTGGATGCAGAAAGTGAGTGTAAAGTAACCAAGTTTTCAGATGACGCAAAAATAAATGGGAAAGCAAGTGGTGAGGATAATACAGTCTCAAGTGGGACATAGAGAGGTTACATGAGTGGGCAAGAACTCGGCAGATGGAATACAAGTGAGAAAATGTTTAGTTATGTAGTTTGGCAAAAGGAACAGCAGAGCAAGCTGCTGAGCTTTTGCAGCAATTTTTGCTCTTGTTCCTGATTTCAAGCACCTGCAGTTCTTTTGGATTTTATTTTTCATGAAGCCGTCAGACTTGCTGAGCTTTTCCAGCAAACACTGTTTTTGTTTCTGATTTTCAGCATCTGCGTTATAGAGTCATACAGCACAGAAACAGACTCTTTGGTCCATACAGTCCATGCCGACCACAATCCCAAACTAAACTAGTCCCACCTGCCTGCACTTTGCACACATCCCTCCAAACATTTCTTCTTCATGTACTTTAAAATATCTTTTAAATGTTGTAACTGTACCCGTATCCCCCACTTCCTCTGGAAGTTCATGCCACACATGAACCACTCTCTGCAAAAAAAAAATGCCTCTCAGGTCTTCTTTGAATCTTTCTCCTCTCAGCTTAAAAATATGCCCCCAGTCTTGAAATCCCCCACGCAAGGGAAAAGACACCTGCCATTTACCTTATCTATACTCCTCATGATTTTATAAACCTCTATAACGTTACCCCGTAACCTCCTACGCTCCAGTGGAAAAAGTTCCAACCTATCTAGCATCTCCTTTATAACTTAAACCTTCCATTCCTGGTAAATCTCTTCTGAACCCTCTCCAGCTTAATAATATCATTCCTATAACAGGAGACCAGAACTGGACATGGTACTCCAGAAGATGCCTCACCAATGTCCTGTGCAACTGCCACATAATGTCCCAACTCCAAAATATGAAAGTCTGAGCAATGAAGGCAAGCGTGCTGAACACCTTCTTAACCACCCTAATTTTATGTGATGCCAGTTTCAAAGAATTATGTACCTGAATCCTTAGCTCTCTCTGTTCAACCACACTACCCAAGGTCTCTTTTTAATTGTATAAGTCTTGCCTTTGTTTGTTTTACCTACCAAAATGCAAAAACTTGCATTTATCCAAATTAAACTCTATTTGTTACACTTCAGCTCATTGACCCAATTGACACCACAGGTCACAGGCCTCCAATCTGAAAAAACAGCCCTGCACCACCAATGTCTGTCTCCTGCCGTTAAGCCAATTTTGTATCCAGTTGACAAGCTCACCCTGAATCCCATGTTTTCTAACTTTACCAGTTAGTCTACCATGCGGAACCTTGTTCTTTTGGTTTGTATTTTTCATAGAAGGGTTGAATATTATTTGAATAAGTGGAGAAAGATGCAGCACAGAAGGATTTGGGTGTCCTCATGCATAGATCACAAAATGCTAGCATTTAGGCGGCACGGTGGCTCAGTGGTTAGCACTGATGCCTCACAGTGCTAGGGTCTTGGGTTCAATTCCATCCTGGGGGGACTGTGTGGAATTTGCACATTCTCCCCATGTCTGCGTTGGTTTTCCTCTGGGTGCTCTTGTTTTCTCCCACAGCCCAAAGATGTGCAGGCTATGTAGACTGACCATGGTAAATTGCCCATAGTGTCCAGGGATGTGCAGGCTAGGTAGATTAACCATGGGAAATGCAGGGCTGCAGAGATGGGGTGGTGGGAGGGGAGGTGATGCTCTTTGGAGTATTGGTGTGGACTCAACAGGTCAAATGGCCTGTTTCCATACTGATTCTGTGAAGTTCAGTGGGTAATAGGGAAGCAAATGGAATGGTGGCATTGATTTCAGCGGGAATGGTGTACAAAACATGGAGTTCTTGATAAAACTGCACAAGGCACTAGTTAGACCCCACCTGGGATGGTGTAAACAGTTTGTTTATTTAAGGAAAGATATACTGTCATTGGTGGCTGTCCAGAGAAGGTTCACTCAGTTGATTCCATGTATGGAGGGGTTTTCTTATTTGAGAAGTTGAATCGGTTGGGTCTGTACTTACTGAAGTTTAGAGAAATGAGAGGCTAACTTATTGAAACCTACAAGATTCTTAGGAGACATGATAGGGTAGATTAAGTGAAGTTGTTTGCTCGTGTGCGTGAGTCTATGACCAGAGGGCATAATCTCAGAGTAAGGAGTCCCCCAGTTATGACCCAGATGAAGAAGAATTTCCTCTTACAGATGGTAGTGAATCTGTGTCATTCTTTCCCGCAGTGGGTTGTAGAAGCCGAATTATTATGTACATTCATTGCTGAGAGAGAGATTTTTAATCAGTGTGGACATTGGTTATGGGGAAAAGGCAGGAAAGTGGAGACAAGAATTGAATGGTGGAGCAGACGCAATGAACTGAAGGGTTGCTTTTGCTCCTACATCTGAACTCCAATCTGAACCCTTGACCTAAACATTGTAAAAACCCTAAAGCCAATTCTACACCCACCTCAATCCAAACGCTAGCCGAGGCAACAGTGGACATCCCAGTTTTGGCAAACAGCTTTGACTTTTCATGAAATTCCCAAGGGTGACTGTTTTTCTAAAATAATTTACACCTTTTCCCCGTTGCCTGGCATGGGAGAAACCACTACCATAATCCCCTTGACACCTTCAAGGAAATTGTCAGAACTGTTTCGGTGCCGACAGCTCGGCTCTGTTGCAGATGATGTCTTTCAAACGATCGATGGAATAGACTTGCCAACTCTGGGTGGAAATATCCTGGGACATGTTATCACAATACTTTCCATCTTCAACTGTCTCACTGGCAGACCCCTCTCACTCAACATGTCAGTCTTCACGGAATCCCAACTCCAAGGCTTAACCTCATAATCGTGTGGTATTGATGTTGTGTCACAGTGTCAGCAGTCATTCTGGCCTCATCAAAAACCAGTCCTGTTCTGTTGGAAATAGCCAATTTTACGAAATCCTCATGACAAAATCACTGCAATAGGGTCAAACTTTACACATGCATCCTTCTGATTCCTACATGTAATTTGTTATCTAAAAGTTTAGGTGCTGTCCAAATTTGAAAGGCGATTCCAAAGCCAGAACGTTACGGAAGGTATTGCAATGTGTGTCATTTGCATGTTCTGTTTTCCTGCATTGTGATGATCAAATGTGATTCAGTAGCAGTGAAGCATTCTGAGCTGTTGTAATGATGTGAGGGGCATGGGAATTGGTTGTCCTCGGTGGTGGCAGTATTTTAAAATGGCAATTTTTTATTAAAATATATTTATTTGGAGTGAACAGGGAGGTGATGGCTTAGTGGCATGATCACTGGACTGTTAATCCAGAGACCCAGATAATATTCTGGGCATTAGGTTCAAATCCCGCCATGGCAGATGGTGGAATTTGAATTCAATAAAAATATCTGGAATTAAGAATCTAATGATGACCATGAATCCATTGTTGATGTCAGGAAAAACCCATCTTGTTTACTAATGTCCTTTAGGGAAGGAAATTGCCATCCTCACCTGGTCTGGCCTGCATGTGATTGCAGACCTATAGCAATGTGGGTGTTTCTGAACTGCCTTCTGGGCAGTTGGACATGGGTAATAAATGCTGCCTAGCCAGTGATGCCTTCATCCTGTTAATGAATAAAAGAAGAAATTTATTTTAAAAATATATTAAAAGGCATTAAATGTATACTTTTAATACTGTACATTTCATTGCATTCAGACTAGGTGGCTTTTCATTTCTGAAGATTGGCAATCTTTCAAGTTTCTTCCACTTTATCTATTTGGTTGAATCCAATGTCATGACTACCACCTTCTTTTGCTGCAACATTGGCATCTGCCTTTTTTTTATTGCAAAGATATGCCCTCTGCATTCACAAAACTTCTGAAATGTCAGGGATTAAGTCAGTTTTCAGTGCTTTTCAAACTTCATTGACAATAAATTGCACTTCTAATCATCCACTTATGTTCCAAATTCTGACGATTTCTAAAGCCTATTTGCTACATTGGTTGAAAGAAATGTTTGTGGTCAATGAAAGCGGGATTCATTACAAACAATTGACACAAAACTGTTAAAACAAATATATTTTCATGAAAAGATTGTGTTTGACAATCTGTGCCCCACACAGGGCGCTGTTGTTGTTTTTGTTATGGAGGGCGAGCAGCAAAAGTGGAGTTGAGATCGAGATGAGATTAACTGTGATTTTATCAAATGATGGAGCAGGTTTGAGGGACTGATGTTATGTTCTGTTATATTACAGCCAACATTACACAGAAGGACAAATCATGCCTTTTACATTCTCAGTATAGCTCAGAATGTTTCGCTGCCCATGAATCACTTTTGACCATTTTTATTTGCTGTCAAATAATACAATGCTAAGGGAAGTAAAGGTGCAAATTGCAGATGATTGTTGAGTCATAGGGATCTACAGCACAGAAAATGGGCCTTCAGCCCATTGAGTCTATGCCAGTTAAAAACAAGCATCTAATTATTCTAATTCCATTTTCCAGGACTTGGCCCATAGTCTTGAATGTTGTGACATAGCAAGTGCAAGTCTAAATACTTTTTAACTGTTATGAGAGTGTCTGCCTCTACCAGCCATACAGACAGTGAGTTCTAGATTTCTGCTACCTCTGGGTCAAAACATTTTCTTCACATCCCCTCTAAACTTCCTGCTCCTTAATTCCATTGCCCCGCCCCAGTCATTGATCCCTCAACTGAGGGGAAAGATTCCTTCCTGGCTCCAGTATCACTGTCCCTCATAATTTTATATATCTGAATCATTTTCACACCCTCAGTCTTCTCTGCTCCAAGAAAAATAACCTCAGTCCATCCAATTCTGTTCATAGCTCAAACTCTTCAGCATAGACAATATCCTGGTAAATCCCCTTTCACCTGCTTTAAAGCAATTACATCCCAATGCACACAGTGGTTTTGGCTTCACCAACATTTTATACAGTTCCAGCTGAACCTCCCTAAACTCTTTCTAACTTGGCTAGTAAAGGAAAGTATTCTATGTACATTCTTAACCACTTCATCTACCTGTTCCACTACTAGTGAATGTGCACACCAAAGTCCTTTTGATCTTTGAGGGATTCCCAAGGTTCTACTGTTCATCATGTCTTCCCTGCCTTGTTTGTCCTTCCCGACTGCATCATCTTTCGCCTATCTGGATTGAATTCCATTTCCGACTGATCAGCCCAACTGACCAACATGTCTGTATCCTCGTAATCTAAGGATAACCTTTTCAATGTTTACCATGACACCATTTTTGTATCATCTATAAACTTACTGATTAACCCTCCATTCGAGTCTAAATCATTTACACATACCACACCAAAGGCCCCAGTACTGATCTCTGCATAACCCTCCTGGACACAGGCTCTCAGTCACAAAAACACCGCTCGAACATTACCCTCTCCTTCCTGCCACTCAACCAATTCTAGATCTGATTAGCAGATTTTCCTTGGATCCCATGAGACACCTTATCAAAAGCATTGCTGAAGTCCAAGTAGATCAAGTAGTAAATCCATAGATACATTGCCTTGATGTGCACCTCTTTGAAAAATTCAATCAAGTTAGTCAGCCATGACCTCCTATTAACAAAGTCATGCTGACTGTTCTTGATTAATCCCCACCTCTCCAAGTGCAGGGTAATTTTCTCTCAGCTTTGGAGATTGTGTAGAAAAGAGTCATGGTATTAAGTGATTATCTTATCAGGAAATCCTGAGGCCCTTGAACCTTGAAAGCAGATAAGTAAAAGGTGGCCTTATGAGAATGTACCAAATTTTAAGCAATTTGGAGAATGAGGCATGAACTAAAAGTAGTGAAATGAAAATTATGGACTGGTGTCAAGAAAAAAATTTCAGACAAATTGTTATGAGTGCTTGGAAATAAACGTTTAATTCAGCAAGTTGGAGTACAAGTACACTGACTGAGAGACATTTCAGTGAGGTGAAATGAGTGTTTTATTTCCTTCTGGATGGATAAATTAAGATGGGTTGAGAGGCATTCTTGATTTGTATATTATTTTAAAATGTGCATTAATTTTTTAAACTATACTTACACAAATATTTTCTGCAGAGTTGGCTAACTTCGAGAGGAATGTGAACCGAGCAATGCACAAGTACAACGCATACAGGTAAATCCCAGGATGGGCAGTTTAGATGCAAGTAAAAAAGTCCCAGCTAAGAGGATTATTTTACATGGTACTTAGTCTTGATTACCTGAGTAAAGCTCAGTTTATCATGCTGTCATATAGTACTTCCAAATAAATCCAGCATGGACTGACATTCTTTCCACACATTGCCACATTGTGCCTTTCAGTGATGATCTGAAAAGAAGCAGTAGTTACCAATGTGAACCGTGTGTAATCAGATTGGGTATAGATTAAGATTACAGCAGTGAATAGGAATGTAGGGTTCATCCTTATTTTGTCACTTTGCAGATTAGATTACTGTTAATTAATTGTATGTTCAATGATATTATTGAATACCAGATTTATATTTGAGACTCCCTGATTAATGTAAACGTGTAGAACACTTTTACAAAGCAACATTATGTTGTAACTTTCTGCTTAACTGTAGATGGTTGCTGTACGAGAAATGAGTCTTTCAGAGTTAGTTTTCCTTTTTATTTTACGATAGGAAAGCAGCTTCAGTTATTGCAAAATATCCAACAAAAATCAAGAGTGGTGCAGAAGCCAAAAAGCTGGTAAGCACTCGCATTTTTAGAAAACATTTTTATAACTTTTAAAATGCTTTAAATTTAAAGTATATTAGTTTTGCTTCATATTTACTTTTCTTAAATGATCTGAAGTTTCAAGGGGTTGGAGTATGTGGCCCAAAGAGGCCGCCCTTTACATAAGTGCAAGTAACAAGCAGAAATGGACGAATTTCAGGTTAAAATTCAGTTCAAAAGGTATGTTATGGGTATTATTACTGAGACATGACCACAAGACTGGTGGTCAAGACTGAAGGGTCTAGGCCCGAAACGTCAGCCTTCCTGCCCCTCTGATGCTGCTTGGCCTGCTGTGTTCATCCAGCTCTACACCTTGCTATCTTGGAAACTAAATACACCAGTTTATAAAACTTAAAAGAAAGATGGTCAAGAATGAAATAACTTCAGTAATAGCAGAAGATATAACAAGAGGCTCAGAAGAAGCAGACACTTTTTGGGTAGAATAATGAAATTAAACAAGATTTATGGAACTTGTCTGTAAACCTCCAGGAGCACCTGTGAAGTAACAGATGTATAAATGCAGAGATTTGACCATTTGTGTTAAGAAAGGCAGAGTGATTTTAACTTTTTTAGCTTTCACATGGATTGGGATAAGCAAACTAGCACATGAGTCACAATGTAACTGGGACGAGTGTGCTAATAGTTGTGCCCCACTGTTGCTACAAGCTGTCACAAATGTACAAAATCCCAGTGAGACCACCAAAATGACACATTTGCCTGACTGACTCAGGATAAAAATAATTCACGCCAGGTTTCATTAGTAACTGGGAAATAACTATTGTAGCACACTTAATTCAACAAGATCAGTAAAAAGAAAAGATTTCTGACTTGAACTATACCCCTTCAAAACCCTAAACATACACACACTGAATCGCGATTAAAACAGACAAACAATGAACAGTTTCACCTATATATAGTGTGTGCACAAAGAATGGAGATAGGGTGAACAAAATTCTGAAGTTCAAAAGTCTAGATCACAAGGTAGAAAGTTATTTTACTCACAGCCCTTTTGATATTTGCAATGATGATACGCTTTTGTCTGCAGGGTGTCTATTGCTCATTGATGTGATGTCGATCAGGTGAACTTGGGTCCTTTCTAGTATGAATTCTTTCTTCTAAGCTTTCTTGGTTTTACTGTATTTTCTCCACATGGAGAGAGAATAAGAGAGAGGGAGAGATCGAAGCTTTCTACCTGTGGGCTCTGGATACTTTTTTTACCCACATTGCTGCTCTTGGGATCTAACAGCTTTTTAACAATCTGTTTCTCAACCAATCAAAGAGCTATTGTCAGCCAGAATTTCTTTAATTCATAAGATTCTTGATGCCATTTAGTACTGAATTCTCCCTCTAATGTCTTCCAAAGAGCAACAATTTTTTTCAGCTCAACAGTATGCATTTCTTGATTTTAAGGTTGCAAGACATTCTTGAGTTTTTAGTTACAGCAACTGAATTTGGATTTCACTTTATAATTCCAAAAAATTGAAATTAATGTGGTATCTTGTCCTAGAAAGAGAATCAATTGAGTATGTCTGTACTGGTTTTTGACATCAAGTTTTAGGTCAACAAGGGGGCAGGCATTATTATTAAATTTATTAATGAATCAAACTTAGTTAACAGATGAGTGGTGCACAAACATTTATCAAATAGCGATCTCAACATGATCAAGTTCAACATATTGTTTGAAAGGGAGAAATGTGAAATAGCTATTAAGGATCGGGATTTAGATAAGGCTGACTTCAACAGGATTAGGCAGAGCCTGGCCAGAGTAAACTAGGCAGGCCTGAAAATGGTTAAAAGGACAGAAAATTGACAGGAGGTGTTCAAGAAAAAAAATGTTACAGAATTAGGTTTTATGTCCTTAAGGGAAAAGAGCTGTATTTGTCAAATAAATCTATGAATGAAAAGCTGTCAATTTCTAAACAGATCAGAATTGTCATAAGATTCAATTAAATCATGGCAGATCTGCAACATACTCATAGATCATTGCCAGTCATTGGGTGGCATGGTGGGTCAGTCATTGGCATTGCTGCCTCACAGTGCCACGGACCTGGGTTCGATTTCACCCTTGGGCTACTGTCTGTGCGGAGTTTGCACATTCTCCCCATTTCGACACTGTAGGAGTTCTATTATGATCTATGTTCTAATATCTATTTTTGCCCCATCCCTTAAAGATTTAGATGAATAAATATGAATCAGTCTCAGATTTAATTTTAACTATTGTTATAGCAGTTGCAGTTGCAGTTTGCAGAAGAGAGTTCCAAACCTCTGGTGCTCTTTGTATTTAGAGATATTTGAAACTTCGGTACTGAAAGAGCTGGCTCTAAATTTTAGATTCTGTCTCCCTGTCCAAGACTCGCTAACAGAAATAGTTTCTCTTTGTCGATGCCATCTATTTCCTATGACGTATTGAAAACTTTGATCAAATTACACTTAACCATCTAAGTTTCAGGTATACAACCCTAGTTTGTGTAATCTCTCCTTGCTTGGAGTCCAGATATCAAGCAGTAAATCTATGCTGTATTCTCTCCTCAAGTCAACATATCCTTTCAAAGTTGTGATACCCTGACCTGCTCACACTTACTGAGTGATCTAACCCAGACCTTATCTTGTTGAAGCATGACTCCTACCCTGTTGTATTCTAGTTCTCTAGATACAAAGGCCAGAAATTCATTAGCTTTTTAACTTATTTTATGAACTGTTCAAAATTTAAGCATCATTTTGTCTGGATTTACCCAAATCTCTAAAGCAGAGTACATTTTTGGGGGGGAGAGGGAGCCCATGAATGAAAATGTTTGAAGATAGCAGAATAAATTGATAGAACTAAAGGAAAGTCTTTGACCTTTATTAATTGAAGTACAGAGTACAAAAGCAAAGAAGTAATGCAGATGCTTAATAAGAAAACATTCAAAGGACATTTAGATAAGGACATGAAAAAGAAATGTTTGGAAGGACATTGGCCAAGCACAGGCAGGTGGGACTAGTTTAGTTGAGATTTGGTCGGCATGGATTGTTGGACTGAAGGGTCTGTTTCGGTCCTGTCTGGTTATGACTTCTGTGAAATGCTAGTCAGTCATTCGTTGGCTTATTGTATTCAAATCTGGAACCAGACATTAATAAGGATGTCAAAGTCTTAGAGGGTGTGGAAAAGATTTTATACAATGGTGTGATAGATAAAGGGTCTTTATGTTGTGAGATTGTAAAAATTAAGTCTGTTCAGCTTAAAATGTAGGATGTTACGAAAAAATTTGAAAGTGTTCCCAATCGTGAATTGAGGGTGTCAGTTTCAGCTCAGGGTAGTATTCAAGCTGCTTGAGTGAGAAGGTTGTGAATTCAGACCACAGTCCAGAGACTTGAGCACAAAATCTGGGCTGACCCTTTGGTACAGTCTTTGGGGAATGCTATGCTGTTGCAGGTGCCACCTTTATGATGAAACTTTAAATTAAATCCAAGTGTGTCCACTCATAAAAGGCAATAGCTCTATTGGAAATTAAACAAAGAGAGTCATTTGGATCACCATTTATATCTAAGTCAACAAGGATAAAATCATCCTATTTTGTTTTTAACACATTGCTGTTTGAATGACTTTAGGGTGTTCTATCTAACTACCTTGGATCCTACTTTGGGAGCAATGATTACATTTCAGAAAAATAACTCATTACGGAATGCTTTGGGACATTGTAGAAGGTGTTTTAAATTTCAAGTCCTTTTTCATTATCCCACCACCAATTTTTATTCTGCTAAATTTAATAATATCTGTGTAAATTCTAGACTGTAATATCAAAGAGAGTGGGCTGAGTGAGCTTTTTTCTGTTTGTTTTGTTTGATGATAGAGTACTTGAGTTCCACCAGCATTTCTCCACATTACCTGCCTAAAGTTATGCATTTGACCATGGTGTGCTGGAACAAAGAATATGAATAGAATGCTGCAATTCACAATCGATCTCTTGATTTCTTTTCCACTTTAGATTTGTTTAATCAGATGTGAAAATTACAGTCTTTAGCTTCTCACACCTAAATAATATATTTTTTGTTTGTGTATTACAGTCAATTGTTTGAAATTCTGTTTCTAAATATGTAGTTATTGTATGTGAAATGTCTGAGTGAATATTGTTACAATTTCCATCTCCAACACTTTTAGGAAGGAGTTGGTGACAGGATTGCAAAGAAGATTGATGAATTTCTAGCAACAGGGAAACTGCAAAAATTAGAAAAGGTGCAGTATGCATTTCTACGTAGTTTACCTTTCAGGTTTACAATTAACCTATTTAGATTTGTTGGAAGTTAATGGTAGTATTTGGACAGGCAGTTTACATGCAAATAAATTATATCATTGTTCAAGGAATCTTATTGGTTAAGTAGTCTTCTAATCATGACATTATGAACGCTTTTACTTATTGTCTAAATTTTCTTTCTACTCTTTTTAAACAAAAGATAGAAATAAAAAGACTCCCCTGACACTGCCCTCATCAAACATTCCTGGATGGGGACAGCATGGGTAAAGTTTTCCCTACCCGATCTAAGCTGAGGGAAAAATTTCCTCTACTCTCAAAACAAAAACAAAGTATCTTCAATTCTGGAAAAATGAAAACCAGTAAATCTACAAAAATGGCCCCCTGTTGACTCCGCCCCCATCAACCATTCTTTGGGTATGGATATCAAGGGGTCGAACTGTAAAATAAACTTTCCCCGGCTTGTTCAAAAGTAAAGGAAACTTAAAAAACAACAAACAAATTCCCTCTGCTCCATCTCCATTGAACACTCCCAGGACGGGGAAAGCAACAGTTTCAAAATCCAGACGAAAGTTCCTCTACTCATTTCAACTAAAAATAAAATCCCCTCACACTGACCACATCAAGCACACCTGGGACGTGGACAGTACAAGATTTAAATAAAAGCTCCCTTTGGCTCTTCCAAGAGGTCCAAAATCAATGCAAAAGAAACATAAGACAGCCCTTTACTGGGCACAAAACCGAGAACAAACGCAAACTTAATAAGTTGAAAGGAA
This sequence comes from Rhincodon typus, assembly GCF_021869965.1. Classification (NCBI taxonomy): domain Eukaryota; kingdom Metazoa; phylum Chordata; class Chondrichthyes; order Orectolobiformes; family Rhincodontidae; genus Rhincodon; species Rhincodon typus. Next base: position 2,141,481 of record NC_063371.1, read on the forward strand.
ACTTACCCTGCTAAAATAAAATATTATTATTCAAACTGATGATGGCCTTCAGCACCCACAGCACCCGTTGGAAAGGCCTGTATTGCACCAATGAGCACTGTGTGTTCCTGCTCCAAGGACACCCTACTGCCAACATAACTGTGAAATGGGGCAGACAGTCAGAAACAACGAACTCCTCTTCGGCCGGCAGCCTGGACCTGTGAATGGCTATCTTGACCAGCACAGGAGCAAAGCCATGAGAAAGTCAAGAGACTTGTCTGCCCCTCCCCACACTGGGTGGTTGTAGATCAGGAATGTGGGGCTGCAGCGCAACTAAAATTTAACCAGAAGGCCCTTAAAAAAAACTAAAACGGGGCTGCAAATGAACACACTCAAAATAAATGTGAAAAACCGTTTCCTCCAGACCACAGACTGTGTAAATGGTCTGGCATCCAGTGAACATGCTGAGCTGACGATTGCGTGGGACTGACACATGTAGCAGTCTCCACGGCGTAAGAGTAGAAGATCCCTTTGTAAAGGGTCCTCCACTGGGGATCTCCATCACCAGAGGGCTAAATGTCTTGCCAAGGTGTGTCCAGGTGGCGGGCAAAAGCATGGCAGCAGGGAATGTGCAGCATCACCCTGCACAGATAGTGCCTTTGAGCCGTATGAAAGGTTACTTGGAGGGTATCCCTGAGATGGCTCAGGTTGTGGGGCACTGTGTCATGGAGAAGGGTCTGTGGTGCAGGACCGATGTCGAGTTTGGGCCGGCAAGGGTCAGTTCATCCAGAAGCCTGCAGCATGCCTGAGCCTCCCTGAGTGCAAGCAAGGTCCCGGGAACCTAGTGCCTTGTTCCTCAGGGTCTGGATGGCTCATGTTGCAAACTAGAGGTGGATTGACACCCTCTTGCCAACTGCGTTGATGTCATCTAGCCTGCTCCTCTGTGATCCAGTGTGTCTTTGACTCTGGTCAGCCCTGTGTCCCGAGCGCTCTCCTGCCTTGGCCAGCGCAAATGTCACTCAAGGAAGAACCTGTTCCTGAGCAGTGGCTCCCTGAGCAGAGCCACTCTTCCTGTAGGGAGAGAGCTCTGGCGTGAACCGACCTTTTCCCAGACTTTGATCAAGTCTAACTAAAAGACAGACCATTCCTGAAAGAAGACCGGAGGCTGGACCCACTCCCTGAACAGGAACTGTGTGTTGTAGCAGAGACTGCGCACCTAACAGAAAAAATACGCCATCAGGGTGCATCACCTTGGAGAGGCTCAATGTAAAGGTATCGCTGCAGGCTCTGAAGGCGGAAAGTTGCTATCTGGATGTGAAGCAACACCAGTACCTGAACGCCCTCAACTTTTTCTTTCTTTCTATAAGCATTAAGTTTTCCAAAATCCATGACAATATATTACCCTAATCCATTCCTTCAATGGAACTCTCAACTATGGAATTGTTTGCCTCAGCTTGGTCAGCTAATCTCCTGCAATTTTAATATTGCTTTCAGATGAGACAATAAACCAAGCCCCCAGTTATATGAATATGCACTACTTTGAAGAAGATATGGGAGTTCTCAATCCCCAATATCAATCATTCAGCAGTCACCTAAAACAGTTTTGTTCTTTTTCACTTCACTTGTTATTTGTAGAACTTTACTGTGCAGATTGGCTCCTGCAGTCTTAAATTGCACCAGTGATTGTACTTCAAAAGTGCTGAATTCATGACAAAGCACCTTAGGATGTACCAAGTATTTTGGAAATGTTAAAATATTTGGTACATCTTTCTTGCTCCAGTGCTTGTCATCACTGCTGACCTACTGCATCTTATCTCCTTTTAAATTTGTAGCCCTGCTTTCACTGTACTTTTTGAATTAAAAAGAAATTAATTTGGTCAACTAACTGAGGGTCAAATTCTCTTATGCTTTGAATGCACAAGTGTAGTCACAACTATGGGGGTATTTCCATGCGAATCGGGATAGTGTGATGTACCTTCAATTTGGGACATTATTTGCAGGAATAAAAGATAATATAAAACGTGTTTCATTGGAGAAACCCTTAATAATAGACTATGTTGGCAGAATATATTTTTTACATGAACTTTGATGGATGGTTCTTGACTGTGAAAATGTGATTGTTAGCTGAATATTTGTATAATCCAAAGAACAATCAGTCATCTGAAGTCAACGGAACAAGCTAGCACTGTGGGGTTCCACAGGATTGCTATTCTGTCTGCACTTATGTTTTTTTTTGTTGCTTAGTGTCATGGTAGTTGTTCAGGAAGTGCTCCCATGAAGTAACAAAATGGAAATTGAATGAATAAGTATTGCTTGTAAAGTAAATACTTGTTATTTTATAAGTAATTAGTGGTGGGAACCAAGGTGTGAACTAAGGTTCCACTTTAATTTTTTCACTACAATCTTCTTAGATCTATAAGCAAACATCAAATTTCTTGATCAAAATTAATTGAGCCATTTCACACTGCATACATCTTGACACCAATACCACCCCACTGGCTAGCTTATGTTTCTATTTCCCTATTCAAGTTTAATCTTTTTGCTGTGCTTTTTTACTGAGTTTGTGTTATTATTGCCTCACTGAATATTCTATATTTCCTTTCCAGATTCGTCAAGATGATACCAGTGCATCGATTAACTTTTTAACAAGAGTGACTGGAATAGGGTAAACTCAAAAGACAAGAACTCCTAATGTAGCATAATCTACCAAAATGGAGGGGATCCCCCATCCATTGCTGCTGGTTGTATCATGAGTACTCTGAACTTAATCTTGCGAAATCAACAAAACTCTAGTTTTCAGAATGATGACAAGATTGGCCTAAATAACAAGAAATAAATTGTACCATGTTATTAACCATGTGAAGAAATTGAAATAACATAAAAGAACATTTGTAAAATATCAATTGTGATAATGTTTCACAAAGGATAATCTAATTAAGAAGACTGGGAGATGGTGGCATAGTAGTAATGGGCTAGTACTCTAGAGGCCCATGCTCTGGTGATCAGGGTTCAAATCCTATTTTTGCAACTAATGGAATTTAAATGAAATTATTTAATCAGAACTGTAGTGGTTGTAACAGGGTCAGCCAGGTGGACCTCATAGAATATATTTCCTTGATAGGGGCTGTTAACCTGGTCCTATCAGAGAGCCCTGCTGACAGAAAAGGATAGCAGGTCTCAGACATTCTGACACTCTGAGAGCAAGTTCTGAAGGAGCTGGAACAGTGTCAAGGAATCTCCACATGTAAATAAAGGGTGAGTTGGTGACTGGATACTTGCCTCTGTGGAGTTATTTCAGGAACCTGGAATTGAAAGCTAGTCTCTGTGCCATGGGACCATGACACTATTGTCACATTGTTATAAAAGCCCATTTTGACCTTCAGGGAATATATTCTACTTTTCTTACTTTGTCTGGCCTACATGTGGCCCTGGAGCCCCAGTGATGTTGTTAACTCTGAACTTCTGTCTGTTGTAGCTAAGCAAGCTACTCTGCTCAGAGGCATTTAAGGATGGATAGCGAATGTTGGCCTTGCCAACAGTGCCCATCTCCCATGACCAGCAGTGCCCATGTCCCATGACAGCTAATGGAAGCTCCACTGTTACAGTTTTCTGTGGAAGTCTTGCTGGGAAGCCTGAATGGCCAAACATCACAGGTATAAGGTAAATCAGAGATAGTAGGAACTGCAGATGCTGGAGAATCCGAGACAACAAGGTGCAGAGCTGGATGAACACAGCAGGCCAAGCAGCATCATAGGAGCAGAAAGGCTGACGTTTCGGGCCTAGACCCTTCATAAAGTAAGATGTTACTTCTTCTAGGACCTGGTGTTAGCAGCATTTATTGTCTTGTTTTGTATAAATGAACTGAGTAGGGAGCATGGTTTGAAGTTTGCAGATGATACAAAACTTGATATTGTAGTAAACAGCAAAAAGGATAGTAGCAGACTTTGAAAAGATGCATGTAGATCATGAAATGAGCAGAGACCTGACAGTAAATTCGGTGTGTTTAAGGATGAAGTGATGCATTTCGGTCAGATCAACATGGAGGTAATTTAATCTAAATAGTGTTACTTGAGGTGGGGGCGCGGGAGGACTGCAAGAGCAGCAGAACCCCATAAACAAATCCTTGAAGATGCCAAGGAAAGAAAGTGAATTGGAATATTTGACTTCATATTATGAGCATTGAATACAAAAGCAAAGGAGCTGTGGTAAAGTGTTAGAAATCACTAGTCAGGTTTCAACTAGGGCATCTGGATAAAGAAATCTGAAGCCTTGAATGGATCTAAACACCAGGATGCCACAGTTAAAGTTGAGGTATTGGGGGACTGGAAAAAGGTTTAAAATGGATTTATTTTTATCAGGCTCACAATTGAAGGATCCCAGTGAAAGAATAATGATTATCTAGATTAATCATCTTAGCCCTAGTAAAATGTTGGAAGTGTCTGCTTCAAAAGGACTTTTGCAGGCAGGATCATGTGTATTTTCAGAACTGCTTTGGCCTCAGAAAATTGTTCTGACAGCTGTTTTCATTCTACAGACCAGCAGCAGCAAGAAAATTTGTTGAAGAGGGAATCAAAACCCTAGATGGTATGTTTCTTGAGTCCTATATCTTCTCTGTCAAAATAGTAAACATTTTGAGTTCAGCAAAATTATCCATTAGACTAATTACCCATTAAAGCAACAGGTATTTGAAAATGTTCCTTTTGATTTTTTACATGTTACTATAAAACTTTCTGTCCAAAATACTGGATATGATTTTGTCTGATATGTCCTTTCTTATCCTATTTAATAATAGTTGCTTTCTCGGTATGCTGTTTGTGGAAGTTTCATGCCATTGCAGTGTCATTGTGTATGTTTAAGATGCTTAAAAAAAAGTGATGCCTATGCATTCATCTCCTGTGCTGGTATCCTGTGGTTAAAATGCATCTGCTGTTCACTGCACTTGTATGCAATATTTCATATCAGAAGAAACTACTTACTAGGAAACCTATCAGTCTGTTTATTTGTTCCCCTCTCCTCTCATGATTTAAATTTGCACAGTGAATACAGATTAATAAGGTTGCAAACCAAAGTGGTCGCTCTAAATCAACGAAACAAGACTGACTGTTATGAGCAGCTATTTAATAACAGAATCATAGAATCCACAATGATATATCAGCCCAAAAAACCTCTGGCTCTTTGAAGAGTCATGTAATTAATCCCACTCCTCAAAGCCCTGTAATTTTTTTTCCATTCCAGTATTTATTGATCTCTCTTTTGATTGTTGAATCTGGTTTAACTGCCCTTTCAGGCAGTGCATTACAGGTAGGAAATCAAAGTGTAAAATAAAATTTCCTCATATTCCTTCTTGTTCTTTGCCAGTTTCCTTAATTCTATGTCTATTTACCTTCTGTCGCAGGAAATAGAAATCCTTCTTTCTTCTATCAGAACTTTTTGATTTTGAACACTTTTATTAAATCAAAAGTAAAATATTGTAGGTGATGGAAATCTGAAACAAAAACACAATATGCTTTTAATACTCAGTGTGTCAGTACTTGTGAAAAGAAGCAGAGGCCATGTTTTAGACATGATGAATTGTCACCTCAACCGGAAATGTTAACTTTCTTAAATCTCCTCTTAATCTTCTCTGCACCAAGGAGAGTTTTTCCCAGCTTTTCCAGTCATTTGCAACCTTACCATTTTCATAAATCTCTCGTCATCATCTTCAGGGCCTTGACATCACTCCTGAGAAGGATATGCAGTATTGAAAACGCTATTCCAATGGACATCTGAGTAGTGTTTCACAAGAAAAATGTAATTTTCTTACTTTTGTGTGGTATTACTGTATTCAGAAATCCCAGAATCCTGTATGTTTTTTATCATTTCATTCAACTTCTCCTGCCACCATCAAAGGTGTGTCTGTGCACCTGCAAATCTTTTAAAAGTATACCTTTTAGTTTATATTGTCTTCTTCCTTCTGACCAAAATCTATCAGTTCTCACTTCTCTGCATGCAAGTTAATGTGGCACAGCTCAGTTTATTTTCCTAGTCTGTAACCTCAAATTCTGCTAATATGCTCCTCACTGCTTGCTACATTTCTGGTTTTTGTGTGATCTGCCAGTCAATGTCCTTTTATACCAATATCCGTATCAATGTATTAACATTGTAAAAAAAACTGTATTTTTCATTGTGATTAATTGCTAGTGATGGAGAGCAGGAGCCTGGGTGTCTCCTTGGTACTCCCTGATCTTACACTGTTGTCTAGGGTGCTTAGGCTAACTGTAGCATCAGTACTGCTTTCCAATAAGAATAAGACTGACTGAGGACAGATTGGAATTAAACTGTGAATCTACTGGCCTTGTTGGTTGAGTTACAAATGATGACTTCACCAATCCAACCTGCAGTAACTAAATGTTCCTATGTTTGATGTTTAAGTGCAACTTATGATTTCAAATGTTATTTTGTGACATTTTTTAGATCTCAGAGAAAATGAACACATACTAAATTATCATCAGCGGATTGGTTTGAAGTAAGTTATGGTGGAAGTAATTTTTCATTGTTGGGATGTGATGCTTTCAAGAGTCTGCCACTAGTCCTGTGCATTTTATCTTAGACTTTTTCGAAAATAATATCATTTAAAAGGAAAAAAAAGACACACCTTTGGGCAAATTATCTCATTCAACATGCTCACCACTTGGAGCCGTAGAGCTGTACAGCATGGAAGCAGACTCTTTGGTCCAACTCGTCCATGCTGAACAGAGATTCTAAATTAATCTAGTCCCATTTGTCCGCATTTGGCCCATATCTCTCTAAACCCTTCCTATTCATATACCCATCCAGATGCCTTTTAAATGTTGTAATTGTGACAGCCTCCGCCACCTCTGGCAGCTCATTCCATACACTCACCACCATCTGTATGAAAATGTTGCCCCTTAGCGGTCCCTTTTAAATCTTTCCCCTGTCACCTTATGTCTATGCCCTCTAGTTTTGGACTCCCCCCTCTAGTTTTGGACTCTCCCACCCTGGGGAAAAGACCTCTCCACAGAGCTCAAACCCTCCAAACCTGGCAACATGCTGGTAAATCTTTTCTGAACCCTTTCAAGTTTCATAGCGTCTTACCAATAACAGGAAGATGAGAATGGCACGCAGTATTCCAGTAGTGGCCTAACCAGTGTCCTGTACAGCTGCAACATGACCTCCCAACTACTATGCTCAATGCACTGACCAATAAAGGCAAGCATACCAAATGCCGCCTTCACTATCTTGTCTACCTAGGACTCCACTCGCAAGGAACTATGAACCTGTACTTCAAGTCATGTGCCAGCAGTTTGAAACTCGTGTGAAATTTTAAAAACATGCACAAGTTTTCAGAAAGAAAAGGCCATTTCATGTCATTGAGCTTTGTCCTTGCACGGACCGCAGTGCCACTTAATCGTCTTCAGAACATGTTTTCTGTGGTGTTGGAATATTTGAAACTTAATGATTCCTGAAGGAGAACGGTGTTGGATTTTATTGATCAAGTTGATTTGGTGATGTATTATGCATAACCATGATGATCAGAGGATTTACAAGATGATCAGAGGATTAGATAGGGTGGACAGTGGGCGCCTTTTTCCTTGGATGGTGGTGGCTAGCACGAGGGGACATAGCTTTAAATTGAGGGGTGATAGATATAGGACAGATGTCAGAGGTAGGTTCTTTACTCAGAGAGTAGTAAGGGCGTGGAATGCCCTGCCTGCAAAAGTAGTAGACTCGCCAACTTTAAGGGCATTTAAATGGTCATTGGATAAACATATGGATGATAATGGAATAGTTTAGGTTAGATGGGCTTCAGATTGGTTTCACAGGTCAACGCAACATCGAGGGCCGAAGGGCCTGTACTGTGCTCTTATGTTCTATGTCCTGGAACTTGCTTAATGACTTTATAGAAGCCGAGACAAATTTATTTCCATAAAATGACAATAGAGCTTTATTTTGGGGTTTGTTTTCCATAGAGTTGGTGATTGAGAATGTGACGTAGGTGGTTGTACAATTCAGTGGAGATAATGAGCAATGACTTGCCTGATATATCAAATGAGCATCCTGAGAAAAGTAGTTTGATTGAGGTAGTAAGGATAGCACAGTGCCTGCTGTCTGTTTGGTCCCCACATGATGCCCTTAACAGTAAAATAACCTGCTGAATTAGCATATTTGACGTAGCAAAGGAACAGTTGCATTATCTTTTGGTCTACACTTTCAAATTTATCTTTCAGTCATTGCAATGTGACTCTGCATGTAAATTTTATTCAACTTGTCATTTCAAATATCAGAGAGATCAAACCTTTTGCTTGTAGAATTCTGTGGACAAACAAAGGATGTTACGTAGCTGATTAGTTTAAACTGTTATTTGCAGTTTGGATATTTGCATCTATTAAGAGTTAACTCTGTCTCTTGTCTCTGTTTTTTAATGGATAAGGAGAGCAAGTTGAATTTATTCACAAGAACTCACCATTCGATTAATAGACATGTGTTGAATGTTTTTAATGTTGAGAGCCTGCAGCTTCATGAACTGCATTGCATTCTTGTCTTGGGTGAAAGTACAAGCTAAATGAGCTAAAGTTCACTTCTTCACTGTTTGTTTCATGATTTCTTTTTAAAGGAATTGTGCACTGCATGTATTTGCAGTGTAATGTGCTGAAAACTTTTAGTGGCAGAGAAAAGGATCACACTAAGTAACTTCAGTTTGGATTGGGGTTAATTGGAATTGTTATTAAAGAAGTAATTTGTCATTATAACTCTCATTCTAGCATGTGTCAACATTTCCTGAAATGGTTTTTTTGTAATTATATTGAAATGGGAAATGAATAGTAAGCATGATTTGAAAAATGTTTAATAGGACTATCAACAAACCATTCAGAAATAATTTACACTTGAAATGTGTATTTTTAACTGACTGCTATCATTTTAATTCATGAGCAACTTGCAATCATATACAAGGATCTGTTGGACATGATTGCACCTTTTTGATGTTGATCTTAACTCATTGGTGATGTTGCTACTTACAGAGGAAACACAAACAATACATTTGATGATGTGAAGCTGTTTTCACGGATTAAAGTTGTCTAAGAAGACTCTGAAACTAAACATGCTAAGTGAAGGAGCTTTCTGCTAAACAAGTAGAGTTTTGCTGTAATGAGAGTCCTCACTGAATTCCTGTCAATGACTTTATTACAGTGCTTTTACTGATTTTTGTAGGTATTTTGAGGATTTTGAAAAGCGCATTCCTCGATGTGAAATGGTGAAAATGCAGGTAAAACAGACAGAATTAAGTTTGCCAATAAGTGCACTTGAGTCTGATGTTTGTCGAGTTTATGCAGTTGAGAGAAGTTATGCAGAAGAATATCCACTGGCTTTGAATCCTGATGCATGTACAATATTTGTATGTTTGTAAACAGACATACTAGTTGCTACGTGCTGAATACAGCCTGTTTTGTTGTTAGATGCGATTGCGTCCTCTCCTTTGCCAAATAGTGATTCCTAAATTTTTCACAAAGCTGCTGCCAAAAGTCAGTCTTTCCTGAGTCATAAAATCATTGAATACTTCAGCATAGAAAGGAGCCATTCAGCACATTGAATATGTGCTGTCGTTGTTGATGAGCAGTTGACTTAGTTCCATTCACTCACTCATTGCTTATATTACAAGATTGACTACATTTTAAAAATTATTCGTTTTGTGTAAAGTTCTTTGGCACATCCTGGGAGTCATAAAAGGTGCTAAATAAGTGCAAATCTTTATTTATATTCTTCCTACCTTCATTCCTTACCATTTTTTTCTCTCATCTCCCAGTATTTCTTCCATTCATTTGTGAAAGTTATGTTGAATTTATTTTCAACACTCAACCAGGCAGCGCATTGCATACAGTAAAAAGAGAAAACAGAATTAGGGTGCATACTGTACCCACAATTGCCCCCTGTCTTTTCAATGCTGCATTTTCACATCAAAATAGGATACAGTCAAGGACATCAGAGGAGACGGTTAGTTGGAACTATTCTAGTAAATCACTTCTTCATTCCCCACGCTCCCCCCCCCAAAAAAAATGTTGCATCCTCCCTAAAGTGTGGTGCCAGAAATGGATGCACTCCTCCAGCTGTAGCTAAACTAATGCTCTATCTTTCTTTTTTTTGCTTAACGTCCTGAGTTTTGTACTCAGTGCTGTTATTTGTAAAACAAGGATTCCGTAAGTTATATTAACAGTCCATAAACCCGAAAGATTTGTGTGCAAATGAGCTCAGGTATCTCTTTTCTCCTTTAAGCCCTGTTACCTCCTTTAAGATGTTACCTTGACTAAGTCTACTCTGCAAGTCTCCCTGTATCTGGGTGTCAGATTTTATTTGATAATAGTCCTGTGAAAGTTATTGGAGCATTTTACTATGTTAAAGGGCAGAATATGAATGAAAGTTGGTATTGTTATAACTAAGATAATGTGTTTAAAAATGTGTACTTGCATTGTATGTAAAGGCAGGCAATGGCATAGTGGTATTATCACTAGACTATTAATTCAGAGACCAAGGTAGTCTTTTTCAGGACCTTGGTTCAAACCCTGGCATGGCCAATAGTGAATTTTGAATTCAATAGACATCTGGAATTAAGAGTCTAATGTTGACTATGAAACCATTGTCGCTTCACCATTCGTAACACACAGTTCCCTTGAGGTAGCTACTTTCCAGGATTGATGCTTCTTCTGAGTAACTTCCTGTCATCACTAATGTCTCTGTATGCCAGTAGAAACCTTATAATTCATCCTAATGCTATATGCCTGTTCCTTGCACATCTCAAGTTTGGATTATACTGTTAGGTGTTTCTCATATTAACTGCACATAAAATGAAGATGTCAGGTTTTCACTGTCCCATTACTTGAAGCCCTATTATAACAAAACGTGAGAAGGATTTGGTATCCTCTTCCTACCTTCCCTTATTGTTACTGATGAGGTTGTGAATTTACTACTTGGGGAACTACGAATTAAAGTTAAATATCTTTAGGCATGAGCATGTTGGAGTGCCTCATGTCTATCCGTCCAGTTCCTCTTTTGTGTAGATTGTACTATGTTTTGTCTCTCTTCACTCTTTAGGCCATTGTTTTACGGGAAGTGGAGAAACTGGATCCAAACTATGTTGCCATCATTTGCGGCAGTTTTAGACGAGGTTTGTATTGCTTCAGTCATTTTTTGTTATTTAACTGGCAACTCTCTGGAAGTGAGTCTCTAGTAATTGGAAGTGCTACCTAGAATTTGCACTGAAATTATGAAATGTAAAAAATGCTGAAATGTACGTTTTTAAAAATTTTAAATTGCAAATATTAAGGCTTCAAAATATTCTCTATGTTGTTCACAAAATGTCATTTCATCCTGGCAAATTCTTTCATTGTACCTGCCAAAAGTCCAGGAAAAGCTCTTTCGTTCCCTTTTATCAAATATATGAGTATAATAGTTAATTAAATAAAGCTGCGAATGGTGAAATCTTGAAATATAAAGGTAAATTTCTGCAAATGTGTAGCTTGTCGGTTGACATCTGAAAGCGGTAATGTTTTTCTGTCTTAGAACACCATCGTGTGCAAGTTGTATAAGCATAGCATTCCGTTATATGCTGGAGAATTTTTTGGCTTAATAGAGAATTCATTATCTCTGGAACATGTTGCTGGTGTTTACAATGAGACTGATTCAATTTAAGTGTTTCAAGGGGGATTTTTAAATATTCACAAGATTTGAGCATTGCAGGTAAGCAATTTGGGTGGCACGGTGGCTCAGTGGTTAGCACTGCTGCCTCACAGCACCGGGAACCCGGGTTCAATTCCACCCTCGGGCAACTGTCTGTGTAGAGTTTGCACATTCTCTCCATGTCTGCGTGGGTTTCCTCCGGGTGCTCCGGTTTCCTCCCACAGTCCAAAGATGTGCAGGGTAGGTGGATTGGCCGTGCTAAATTGCCCAAAGTGTTCAGGGATGTGTAGATTAGGTGGTTTATAGGGGAATGGGTCTGGGTGGGATGCTCTGAGGGTCGGTGTGGACTTGTTGGGCCGAAGGGCCTGTTTCCACACTGTAGGGATTCTATGAAGAGACCATTTTGATTTGGAAGTATATGATGTGGAGGCAGACTTGTTGGTTGTAGATGATCCTGGTCTGATGCGGTTGTAAAAGTTGGCAACTACTACCAAAAAACCTGTGAAGACTACTACAGTATAACTTGTAGATTACGGAGGGACCAAATGTTGAAGGTGAAAGATGGGCTGCAGCCATATGTGCTGCTTTGTCCTGGATGGTGTCGAGATTCTGGAGTGTTGTTGAAACTGTACTCTTCTAGGCAAGTGAGGAATAATCCATCACAGTTCTGACTTACACCTTGTAGATGGTGGACAGTCTTTGGTGAGCCAGGAGGTGAGTTAATTGGCACAGAATTTCCAGCCTCTAACCTGTTCCTGGAACATAATATTTATGTAACTTGCCTAATCAAGTTTTTGGTCAATGGTAATTCACAAGGTATTGTTGGGATGTTCAGCTGCGGTAATGCTGTCTAATGTCAAAGAGAGGATATTATCCAGCTCCTGTTTAGAGGTCGTCATTACCTGGCACAAGTGTGATGCAGAATGTTACCTGCCGCTTTTCAGTCCAAACACGAACTATTGTTCAGGTCTTTCTGCATTTGGACATGGACTTCTTCATTTTCTGAGGAGTTGCAAATTGAACTAAACTCTATAATCTCAAGTAAGCATCCTCACTTTGGAAGGAATGAAGCAGATGCCATTAATTAGGCTTTGGACTTCATTGAGGAATGCCTCCAGGGATTGGAATGATTGGCCTTCATCAAACACAGCCACATTGCTTTGAGCTAGCTATGACATTGGCCTCCTGACCTTGATAACTTCAATTTGGGGCAGTAACTTTCACCTCCCCTCTGGAAATCAGTTCTTTTCTCCATGTTTTGATGAAAGCGGTAATGTGGCCTGAAGTCAACTGGTCCTGGTGGAGCTCAAACTGAGCATCACTGAGCAGTGATACCTTTGATGGCACATTCAACAACACCTTTCATCATTTTTGCTGATACTTCAGAGTTGCTTACAGAGCAGTAATTGGCTGCATTGCATTTGTTCTCCTTTTTGCAGACAGGGAATACCTGGGCAGTTGTCTGCTTTGTTTTATTAATACTGATATTGTAGCTGTCCAGGATCAGTATGCCTAGTTGCAGAGCGCAGATTTTCATGACAGCCATGGTCTTGTCAGGTCCCATAGCTTTGCTGAGTTCACTCTGATTTATTTCTTGATGTCACTTGAAACCACTCAAATTGACTGAAAGTTGATCTCTGTGGTTTTGGACCTTTGCTGATGGCCCAGTTGGACTAGCAACTGAACTGCTTGCAGGTACTTCAAGCATGTTCTCTGCAGTTACATACAGAGTTTTGCTGGCATTGTGGTTTTTGCTGTCATTGATGGTAGGGGACTGTAGTTGTTCATGGTATTTTCAGCATTTGAAGTTATGGTAGGTCAATAATTGGGCAGCGTCATTCAAGGCCAGTGGTTGGAAGAGTTGTGATCATTTGCAAAACAAAGAGACCGGTTTCTTTGTGGGTAACATTCATATTTATTACCTGTCAAAACTTTGGGATGGAGGGAGTACCTGATAGAGATCACAATGGTCATTTTTGTCATGATCAGCTAACATCTACCTGTCTTCCAGTTCTGTGCTTCATCACGTTAAAAGTAGCAACTGCAGTGCAGATTGGAAGGAGTCTCCTTCATTGTTCTTACCCTTCATGTCTCTAGGTGCTGAATCCAGTGGTGATATGGATATTCTTTTGACTCATCCTGACTACACTTCAGAATCATTAAAAAAGGTGAGATCTGATGAACTGAAATACCGTTTTAGATAAAACACAACTTTGCTTATTGCTATGTGTGATTTGAATTGGCCAACTGGATTTTAAAAGCATGAATATCATTAACATTTTAACGGTAACAGTTAGCTTCTTTGACATCTTCCTCGTAGCTTATCGTGTACTTGCTGGTGTACAGCATAAACACCAATATAAATCATGTCTGAAGTGCCTCCTTTTATAGGCTATAAGTTCTATGCACTACCACTCTGTGTATTTTGTTTATACATTTCTTTAAAGCTGAGACCATTTTATAAGTGTGTATTAATACATAGGAACAGAAGTTGTCCATTTGACCTTTCAAGCCTGCTGCAGCACTCAGTGAGATCATAATGTGCTGTCAGCTCTGCTTTCTTGTATGCACTCTAGTGCCCTCTAGTTTTAGTTTCCCCCAAGAGGAAATATCCTCCATGAGAGCACTCTGTCCAGTCCCCTCAAGTTCTTATACGAAAGCAGACTTACTTGAATGCTCACTTTCCCCTATTGCAGTCGAATCACAGAAACGTAAAGCAGAGGAGGACATTCAACCACTTGTGCATGTGTTGACCATTTATGCTGTGTCACAAATTACTGTTTAGTGGTTTCAGACTTGCCAAATGGAATATTTTTTTCAATCTACTCTATCAAAATCCCTCAATATTTTGAAGTCCCCTCATAGATAACTGCTTGATCTTCCGTTCTAAAGAGAACAATCCAAACTTTTCCTATCTGTCCTCATCCCTGATAACATCCTGATTAAGTGTCATGCCAGCCTTCCAAAAGCTTTTGATCTTTTCTGATGTATATGTTCCAGATTTGTCCACAATTCGCCACCTTAAGCCCTAACCAGTGATTTACAAAGCTCTGGTATGGTCTCTTGATGATTTTTTTCAATTCACTTGTGGGGTGTGGGCATTGCTAGCTAGGCCAGCATTTATTGTCCATTCCAAGTTGCCTTTCAGAAGGTGCTGGTGAGCTGTCTTCTTGAACTGCTGCAATCTACGTGCTGTAGATTGACCACTCCCTTAGGGAGGGAATTCCAGGATTTTGACCCAGCAACAGAGAAGGAATGGTGAATATTTGCAAGTCAAGGTGAGTGACTTGGAGGGGAGCTTGCAGGTAGTGGTGTTCCCATGTATCTGCTCTTGTCAGGGAGCTGCTGTTTAGGAGTGTTCCTCCTTGAACACAGTTTATGCTGGCCAAGGGAGGAAAGAGCTCAGGATGCAGGGCTGACCAGAGTCAGGGACGCGCTGGATGCCAGAGGAGTGGCCTGGATGGTGCCAGCACAGTGGCCATGAGTGTGACGGTCCACCTCTGGTTCGCAACCCAAACCATCCAAAGCCGAATGGACAAGGCATTCAGCCCTGACACCTCGATTGTGCTTGAGATGGCTCAGGCATGCGGCGGGCTTCTGGATGAACTGACTCCTGTCTGTCTGGAACTTGACATCGGCCTCAAGCTGCGGACACTCCTCTGGGTTGTGGTTCACCACAATCTGAGCCATCTCAGGGATATCCTCCCAGTGCTCTTTCAGATGACGTGGACCTTTTGTTTAAAAGAGTTGAAGGTGCTGTCTAAGGATCCTTGGTGAGTTGCTGCAGTGCATCTTGTAGATGGTACACACTACCGCTGCTGAGCATTGGTGGTAGAGGGAGTGCATATTTGTGGATATAGTGCCAATCAAGCGGGCTGCTTTGTCGTGGATGCTGTCAAGCTTCTTGAGAGTTATTGGAGCTGCAATTGTGGAGTACTTCACCACACTCATGTCTTAGAGATGGTGGACAGGCTTTGGGGAGTTAGGAGGTGAGTGACTTCCTGTCATATTTCTGGCCACTGACCTGTTATATAGCTATTCTATGTACGTGGTGAGTCCAGTTCAGTTTCTGGTAACCCCCAGGATGTTGATAGTGGGGGATTTAGTGATGGTAATGCTATTGAATATCAAGGGTAGTGGTGAGATGGCCATTGCCTGGCATTTGTGTGGTGCGAATGTTAGTTGCCATTTGTAAGCCCAAGCCTGGATATTGTCCAGATCTTGTTGCATTTGAACATGGACTACTTCAATAATTGAAGAGTTGCAGATGGTGCTCAATATTGTGCAATCATCAGTGAACATCTCCACTTCTGATCTTATGATGGAGGGAGTGTCACTTATGAAACATCTGAAGATGATTGGGCCTAGAACACTATTCTGAGGAACTCCTGCAGAGATATCCTGGCCCTGAGGCGACTGACCTCCCAACAATTATGACCATCTTCCCATGTGCCAGGTATGACTCCAACCAGAGTTGAGCTTGCCCCCGATATCCATTGATTTTTGTTTGCTAGGCCTCCTTGATGCCACTGTTAGTCAAATGTGGTCTTGACATCAAACGCTGGCAGTCTCTCCTCACCTCTGGAATTTGGCTGTTTTGTCCATGTTTGAAACAAGACTGTAATGAGGTCAAGAGCTGAGTGGCCCTGGCAGAATCCAAACTGGGCGTCACTGAGGTTATTGCTGAGCAGGTGCTGCTTGATAGCTCTGTTGATGATACCTTCCAGCACTTTATTGATGATCAAAAGTAGACTGATGGAGCAATAACTGGCTGGTTTGGACTTGTCCTTCTTTTTGTATACAGGACATACCTGGGTTATTTTTCAGTTGTAGGGCAGATAAGTGTTGTAACTGTGCTGGAAGAGCTTGGCTAGAGGAGTGGCAAGTTCTGGAATACAAATCTTTAGTGCTGTTGCTGGAATGTTGTCAGGGCCCATAGCCTTTGCAGTATCCAGTGCCTCCAAAAGTTTCGTAATACCACATGGAGTGAATCAAATTGGCTGAAGACTGGTATCTGTGGTGCTGGGGACCACTGGAGGATGCTAAGATGGGTGACACCTTATTTTTACGCATGCCTCATGCTCTTCCTGGCATGCCCGCCACTCTCCATTGAGGGTTGATCCCTGGCTTGACAGTAATCGTTGAGAAGGGGGTCTGCCAGGCCACGAGGTTGCAGATTGTGCTAGAGTATCATTCTGTTGTTCATGGCCCAAAGTGCACCCTGGATGTCCAGTCTTGAGTTACTCAATCTGTTTGAAGTTTTTTCCATTTAGCGTGATGATAGTGCAAGAATGCAGTAGAATATCCTTAATGTGAAGATGGGATTGGTGAGGATGCGGCCAAGTATGTTTTTCCATCAAATTGGTTCCTTCACCACTTGCCACAGACCCATTTTAGCAGCTTTGTCCTTTAGTGCGATCAGTAGTGTTGCTGTCGAGCTACTCTTGGTGGTGGGTGTTGAAATCTCCACCCAGAGTACCCTTGCCAAATGTTGCTTAACATGGAGGAGTACTGTCAAGGGAGGATGGTACCTGATAATCAGAAAGAAGTTTCCTTGCCCACGTTCAACTTGAAGCCATGAGCCTTCATAGGGTCTAGAGTCTGTGTTGAAGACTGCTTGGGCAACTCCTTCCCAACTGTATACTGCTGTGCCGCCACCTCTCCTGGGTCTGTCCTGATGATGGGACAGGGCTAATCCAGAGATGTCTGGGACATTGTCTGTCAGGCATGATTCCATGAGTACCATGAGTTCCATGAGTCGTATGTCAGGCTGTTACTTGACTGGTCTGTGAGACAGCTTGCCTAATTTTGGCATCTCCAGATGTTAGTCAGGAGGACTTTTCAGGGCCAACAGGGCTATTTCTGCTGTCGTCTTTTTGATGCCTAGGTCGATGTTGAATGGTCTGTCCGGTTTCATTTCTTTGTGAGACTCTATATCCCTATTTACAAATCAAAGTAATCTGTATGCTTTTTAACTACTTGATCAAATATTCAATAAGTCTGAACAGATCTATTTTAAATTTAGTTATAAGCTAATTGATGCCTAATGGCAACATTCATAGACCCCTTAGTTCTAAAATCTAAATTGAACATGACATACTGGAGGTATATATGTGCCCCAAACAGCATGTTGGAGAACCGAATTGTGCAGTACCCACTGTGTTGGCAGTCTGAAATTGCATTGCAGTGTGATTGCACCAAATGGGAGACAACAGGGTGAAATATTATTGGGCTGCTTGTGCTTTGTGTTTTTCCCCAAGTAACACAGGCAGAGGTTGGGAGGAGCTCTGAGACAGTGGCAAGTTTTAAAAGATCAAAAAAGCAAGAAAAATTAAAGGGGTTGTCGAAAGTAATCCTTTTAATTTGACATTCTGTGTACTTTTTTTCCCATGGAGAAGGACAGATTAAAATAATTAAAAATCTTCTTAAATATTTAGTCTGGGTGTGTTACCTGTGTGGTTTACCATTTATATAAATTAAAAGTTTTTTTGTTGAGAATGTTGATGCATTTATTAAAAGGAGATTGATTTCAGTAAGTAATGAAGCCTCAGACTGACTGTTTCTGACCATTAATTCAAATTGTGTTGAATAGAATTTCATGAGATCATTGAAGCTTCGTAGTTCAAGGTAATTTTTCTTTTCAATTCAGGTAAAGGGCCAAGATCCATAGTGCAGGAAACCAGGAAAGTCAGAGAGTAGACCTGAAAACCACATAAATCAAGAGGTAGCGAGCTAGATGACTCCCAGCTTGGGTTTTAAAAGCCTGAAGATTATTGAAAGTCTAGAGGTTAAAAAGTTCCATAGTTTAATGGTCCCAGAAAGGAATTGGTTGTAGTTGGACATATTGCAATGATGACTTAGTGTGCAAATATAGGACTGAGGAGAACTGATAGGCTATGGACTTGGAGCTTCGGAAGGACAAAATTGGAGAACTCGAGCAACTGTAATCATGGCTATATTTTGTTTGTGCTGCGTTACACCTGCTGGCTATGAGGTTGTCAGGTGGAGACTGCATTGACTGCTCATTCATAACAATGGAGAAAGTACCTGCAATGTGGAAAAAGCATATTTTAGATAAGTCCTGAATCTCTCTCTTCCACTTACCACTTCCTCAAACTTTTCAGCTAGTGTCAATGGGCAACAGTTCAGAGTGAAAACCCAGGGTGACTGAAATCGATTTGTTGCTGCTGTTGCCACTGAATTTCTAGTCTGGATATTGCATTACAGGCTGTGTCTAATAACTGAACATTTGTCAAAAAAATTGCGATTTTCAAGTCTTTAATGTCTTTTATTTGAGTGGAGTCTTACAGTACAAGCATATAAACCACATTGAACTGTCAAGGGGAGGTGATGGCCTAAGAGTATTATTGCAGACTGTTACTCTGGATAATGTTCGAATCCTGCCACAGCAGATGGTAGAATTTGAATTCATTTAAAAAAAATCTGGAATTAAGAGTCTAATGATGACCATTGTAGATTGTCAGGAGAAACCCATCTGGTTCTTTAGGGAAGGAAACTGCCATCCATATCTGGTCTGGCCTACATGTGATTCCAGACCCGTAACAATGTGGTTGCCCTCTGGTCAATTAGGGATGCCCTCATCTCGTCAATGAATGAATGAATGAGTGAAGGATTTGGATGGTAGTCCTGAATGATGTCATGATTTCATAGAGCAGTTATACTTTGAGCTTATGAACTCCAATACAAACAAAAGACTGTTGAATTACTGATTTCCAGTTAAGTTTTAATAAACATATGTTTACAGCAATAAACAGTTGAGGAAAATTTCTAGTTTGGAATTCAGTTTTGAGCATACACTATTTTGTGTGTAACAAATCTCTGAGAGGCTGAAATTTCCTTAGAGTGTAAATTCCACTGGACGTTTTAAATTTAAACTTTGATGTGTGCAGACATGCACAATGTCTCCTCACCTTTTTCTAAATCTGTCATTCAAACAACCTACAATGCAACTTTAAATTATATAAATGTAATTATGTTGGATAAGGAATGGTTTACATGTTCCTAACCACATCTGAGCAGAATATAATCATTAAGTTTCTTTCCTGTGATCCTTTATCACCAGTTGCACCTCAGCAACATGTCAAGGCTTCTTCCCTGTTCCAAGTCGAAGGATAAAGGAACAAGTGCTTGGGAACACACATTATTCTGACTTGTGTATATATATTGTCATTCCTTCATTGTTGGTTGGTTACAGTCTTAGAGGTTCCTCGCCTAAAAGCATTATGCATGTACCTTCGCCACTGCATTTCAAGACTAAGGATGGCAAACACATGATGGCTTTGCCAGTGATATCGATAGCCATAACTGAATAAGGCAAGGAAGTATAACAGCTTCTGAAAGTCTGCCTCACCAGTGGGAGAATAGCTGTGTGAATGTGTAAACCGAATATTTTTAGATTTTGCATAAAGCACAAATCTAAATGCCACTGGTCAGCTCCGACATCTGCATCAGTCCTAAGGGAGCCGAGTTTGGATTGCGTGGAGAGCTGTCTTCATGTCAAAGTACTTGACTTATTGGCCAGAAAGCTGTATTAGTTTTAATTGTCAGAGACTGATAATTTAGGGCAGTGCTGTTTTTGTGCTGAGTGGGCATTCTGATTTCTTTGTTCCTGGCATAGTCATCCCAAAGGAGACTTAATCTTAGCTGGAGGCTGCCTTGATCAAAAGCCGGTCGTAATTGGTCATGAGCTGACAAGGCAGTCCAGAGAAGGTTCAATAGGTTGATTCTGAGTATGGTGGGATTGCCTTATAAGGAGTGGTCGAGTAAGTTGGTCCTGTACTTATTGTACTTTAGAAGAATGAGAGGTGACCTTCTTGTAATACACAAGATTGCTAGTGGTTTTGACAGGTTAGGTTCTGAGAGTTATTTCTCCTTTTGGGAATCTAAGACCAGAGGGCATAATCCCAGAGGAATGGGTCACTCATTTTAGACAGAGATGAGAGTGCATTTTTTCTCTGTGGGTGGTGTGTCCATGGAATTCTGTAGCAAAGGATTGTAGAGGCTGGGTCACTAGGCATGTTCAAGGCTGAGATAGATTTCCAATCAGTAAGGGTTATGGGTAAAACGCTGGAAAGTGGAGTTGCGGTTTATCAGCCATGGGCTCATTGAATGGCAGAGCTGACCCTGAACTTGTTTGCTGCTTGTGTTCTTGATTTCCATGTACTCACTTCAGGGGATAGTACCTCTAGCAATCTCTATTTAGGCATCTTTCCTTGATAGCAGTAAGCTGTCATTTGAACTCCCTCTGTAATAAGATGGAGAAATGTGTACTGAGGCCCTACACCATTACTGAAGAAGTAAGTGGTTGAGAAATTCAAAAGACTTTTATTAAGACATTAAAGACATTAAACAGACAGCCTCTGGATAAAATAAGAAGAATTAAATAGCCTTTGTTATTTTTAATAAACGCATGACAAAATTTATTCATCTTGTGCTCATTTTCTTTGCCACTTTTGCAGTACTTTATTTCTTCAGAAGTAGGCATTATACTGACAAAACAGCAGAGGGCACTGTCTTCCCTTGTTCAGAAAACGCTCCAACGTTTTAGTCAATCTTAGAGAAATACGGGGGGTAAATCCTGTCTTTTTTTTAATACAAAACCTCAATTTGTATTTACTTTTCTGAAGTTCCCAGAAAAAGAGACTTGCAGCAGGGTTTCACAACTTTGTTGTGCAGACATATGTCAATACAAAATGAGAAATAAACCTTTCAAGCAGTATTTCTGTAGGGTTGGTTTTGTGTACTGGAAAAGGGGAGTAGGTTTCTTGCTTATTCATGTGTGGAGAGTGTATTAAAATTTTAAAAATTACGGCCAATCTGAATAAGCCAAAATTTGGAGCTGCTAATATTTAATTAAATGTTTTTTGATCATCTAGGCTGAGAAACAATTCTATGTTTTAACAAAACTAACTTGAATCCAGATATATATTTTTTAAATCTTCTTATAACCCGCAGAACATCACAAACTTACTAAGGGAAAATATGTCCTTACATTTGGTGGAATAATGCTATTCTCTTTTAAGTGAAAATCTTCTCTGGAATGTTATCATGGGCTTAAGACTAAATGTGAGGAGATTCATCTTGTAAATAGCTCATAAACAAGGCAACAAATCCTTGGAACTGTTTTGAGGGTGTGCTGTGCTTTTAAACTTAAATCTTTTGACTGTTTTTTAGAAACTGCCAGACATATTGTATTGTAGCATCAGAAATGTAGATTGCTGAGTTTATTGGAGACATGGTAAATAACAAGTCCAAGGCATACACCTCCTAGAGTTAAATTACTAACATTACAATCCACGTAAACCTGTCCTTACAACTCCTAGGTAATGTAGTTTGTAGATTATTCTGGTTTTCATCATATTCTGAAAAGGCTGGAAGAATTGAAATCCACTTGCACAAACCTCATATACCTGTCTAACCACAGTTCTGTATTGACTTGACCAAGGCATGACCACTGCCAGTAGGATTACTGTATAATGTATCAGTGAGAGATTGACTATCAACTGAAAGTCCAGCCTTGATCATTACTAGCTGTACTGTCATTGGACAGGAGACAATGGTCACTATCAGATTGGAAACGCTTGTCAACTTAGATGAACTCACAAGTACCCTCATCTAATTCTCACATATATATTCTCACAAGTACTTGACAAGGATTCATATTTCCATTTATTGATTGTAACTAACCTCGTGATTCTCTAAAGCCTGGCCACCATCTACATACACAATGTAGGAGTATGCTGGAATACTCTCCACTTGTCTGGATGAGTGCAGCCCCAACAACACTCAAGAAGCTTGACCCAAGCCAAGACAAAGCAACCTCTTGATTGACACCACATCTGCGAACATTCACTCGCTCTACCACAACATGGAGTAGCAGCAGTGCATGTCGTTTCCAAGATGCACTGCAGAAATTTACCAAGCCTTCTTAGACTGCACCTTCCTAATCCACGACCATTGCCCTCAGAAGGACACAAGCAGCAACTGCATGGGACCACCACCTCCTGAATGTTCACCTCCAAGCTACTCACCTCGTGACTTGTAAAAGTATGTCCATTCCTTCAGTGTCTCTGGTCAAAACCTGGGCCTCCCTAATAACATTGTGAGTATACAGCACATGGCTGCAGCAGTTCAAGAAGGCAGCTCACCACTATCTTGTAAAGGACACCAAGGGATGAACTGTAACTGAGCTAGTGACACCTACACCCCATTGGTTAATTTTTTAAAACATTGCTGCTACAATGCAGTGCTGTGTGCTTGGACTTGGCAGTGATAATCCATCTAAGGTGTGGAGTTGTGAACCAAGTGGAAATTGCTCATGCAAGAAACTATAGTGCAGAAAATCACTTAACAAAGCAATCAAAAGAATTGGAGGTTGTTGCATGGTAATGATGCATTGAGGCGAGTAATGGCCGCTTGGTGAGATGTAACAAATATAGGTGAGGCTGTAATCCAACAAGGAATTGATATTCAGTCCATTCGGTCCATCAAGTCTTCTCCATTGTTCAGATCATGCCAGAGCTGATAACCCTGATAAAAATCTGTCTTGCTTCGCCTTGAATGTACTTAATAATAGCCTTCTGTGGTAAAGAATTCTCAGATTCACTCCCTCCTCAGACAAGGAATTTCTCCTCATCTCTGTCTTAAATCCTTTTCAGAGATAATGCTCTCCAGTCGTAGACTCTGGCACAAGGGCAAACAACCTTTCCTCATCCACCCAGTCAAGTCCCATGAGAATCTAGCGTTTTTCAAAAAGGTCACCGCTCATTCTTCTAAATTCCATTCAGTACAGGCCCAACCTTCTCAACCTGTCCTTATAAGACAGTCCCTCCATACGTGTTATAGGCCTAGTGAACCTTCTGTGGACTGTCTTTCCTTCGTTAAAGAGCCCCAAACTGTTCACTGTATTCCAACTGTGGTTTGACTCATGCTTTGTAAAGTTTTAGCAAGCCACCGCACCCTCCCCAACTTTTATACTCTATTTTGTGTGAAATAAAGGCCAATATTCCATTCGCCTGGTTATTACCCACTGAATTTATATGTTCGTTTTTTGTGATTCATTTATCAGGACTTCCCAATCTGTCTGTTCTGCAGCATTCTGCAGTCTTTTTTCTGTTTAAATAAGATGCAGCTAATCTTCCCGACAAAATGCATAACCTCATGTGTTTACACATTATATTCCATCTGCCAAAGTTTTGTCCACTCAAAGCTTGACAGTATCCTTCTGCAAACTCTGTGCCATCCTCACCACTTGCTTTGACACCTATCTTTGTGTCATGCACAAATTTGGCTGTAGTGTATTCACTTTCCTCATTCAGATCATTCGTATATATTGTGAATAATTATGGCCTTGGTATTCCCACTAGTTCCAGTTTGCCATCCTGAAAATGCTGTCCTTATTCCAACTCTGTCTTCTATTAGTTCACCAATTCTCTGTCCATGCTAATATACAATGCCCAATACCATCGGCCTAAGTACCCTAACGTATGGTACCTTATCAAATGCCTTCTGAAAATCCAAATTTACTATATCCATTGTTTCCTGCTTGTTACCTCCTCAAAGAATTCTGGTAAATTTGTCAGGCATAGTTTTCCCTTCAAAAAGCCATGCTGACTCTGCTTAATCATATTATGTATTTAAAATACTTTGCTATTACATCCTCTATAACACACGCTATCATTTTCGCAATGTCAGATGTTAAGCTAATTGGCCGATAGTTACTTGTTTTTTTGTGTCCTTCATCTTCAAATAAATGTGTTACATTGGCAGTTTTCCAATCCTCTGGGATCTTTCCAGAATCTAAGGATCTCTGGAAGATTACTACCAAGGCGTCCACTACCTCTGTAGTAAACCTACCTTAATATCCTAGGCTGCTTCCCATCAGGCCCAGGGATGTATCAGTCTTTGGCCCCATTTCGTTTCCCTCTCACCTTTTCTCTGAGTGATATTTTTTTCCCCTTGATTATTTAGTAATTTTGGAATGCTCTTAATGTCTTCTGCTGTGGAGACTGATGCAACGTATTTATTGTCCCTCTTTATTACTTTTGATTGTCCTTTATTGTTTTTTTTTAACTTTCCCAATCCTCTGCTTTACCACTAATTTTTGCCAAATTATCTGTATTTTTTCCTTTCAATTTGATGCTGTCCTGTTTGGCTTATCCCCTTCCCAGATTCAGTGTTGTCAAAGAAAAGCAAAATTGAGAGATTGGCAGGGAACTGAAAATTGAAAGCACGTTTTGGATTGGTATTATAATGGGCTGTAATAAAAAGAGGAAATGCTGGAAATGCTCAGCATGCCAGACAGCATTCGTAGAGAGAGAGAAACCGAGTTAATGTTTTAACTCAATCATTTTCCTTTACAATCTGATACAGTTAGTGAGCTTTATCAGCTTTCAAGCATATGCAAGGTGGGGGTAGATGCAGTGGGAGCTGCTGGGTGATGTGTAGATGAAAAGAGAGTGAATTGCAAGAGTGATCCAATATCAGAAGAGATGATAGTGAAAGTCAAGGGGGGCTTATGATGAGTTCAGGAAAGAAACTCAAGGTGGATTTAGGTAAGTGTTAAGAAAGATTTGATGAATTATTACCAACAGCGTCTGTCCATAAAATGGGAACAGTGTTTATCATCTGACATTGTTGAATGCCGTGCTCAGTCCAGAAGGATACGAAATGCCTAATTGAAACATGAGACAGTGTTGCCTTATTAAGTTTTACTGGGATAGTGTATGTGAGCAGTTGCAGAGAATTCACAGTGGGTTTAGGGTGGAGAATTGTGGCAAATGACTGGAAGTTTTAGCCTTTCTTACGGACTGAATGGAGATGCTCAACAATCAGATGAGCTTCTGTGAACTGGAGAGACCATATCATGAGCCGTGGCTAAATCATACCGAATTGAAAGGAGTGGTTGGTGGGAGCAGGTGAAAGTGCAGACATTGTATATCCTGACTTACACTGGAAAGAAGAGTGGTCATTGTGGTCATAGAAATGTTGTGCAGGGCATCACAGAGGGAATGGTCATTTTGGGAGGGAGGGAAGAAGTGTTTGGTGGTGCCAGAAATGGTAGCGGTACTTTTGTTACATCTGGGGGTCAGTTGGTGGACTGTTTTAATGCAAAGAGAACCTTATTTCTAATAGGATGGATGTGGTTAGAGTCCTGTCACCTCAGCTAAGGAAAACAGAAGACTAATATTCTTTTGGTTTTCTATTTTCAACATCTTGCTGTCTACTTTATTGGAATAAGAGTTCATCACGCTACCTCTAACTCTAACCCTTGCTTTGCTCGTGTCTCACAATCATGAATCCCAATACCTCCCTACATGTCCATATTTAATGATTATACTTCTGTGAAGCATCCAAAATACTTTGCCCACAAAAAACATGCTCAATATATATAATAGGTTGATACTTCAGATGGAATTAATTTAGGGAAAGAAGGCAGAACAAACTATAAATTCTGTTGAGTGTATTGAATACCCAGAAGCAAATACAGATGATCATCAAGGATTTACATATCATAAACTTCAAAGTAAAATCTGAACAGTTCGTAACCACCCCATGTCAGAAGACAAAATTATAGACTTGAAATCATTCCAACATAACCAGTATTTAATGTGAACTTTATGGGATACTATAATTGTGTTTTTTGTTTTGCTGGATAGCAGCTGTCATAGCAGCTTCTGGCAAAAAACACATTCCTTGTTAACATGCAATGATGTACACAGAACGATTAATTGTAGCTCATATATGTTAACTAAATGTTTCTCAAGGCAGACTGACTACAGCTCACTTCTGTGATAAGAAGTTTTCTCCCTGCACAACAAATCATTTATCCAATCTACAGGATTATTGTCCCAAGTGGACCCCTCTGTTTGGCTTCTTGGCCTCTCCAGAGCTTGTCATTTGAAACTGCAGCATGACATTGGCTATTGACCATCCTCAATTATAGAAGATCCTAACACATCAGTGCAAAGCATAAGGCTGAAGTATTCACAGCAATCTTCAGTCAGAAGTACCGAGTGGATGATCCAATTCGTCGTCCTCCAGTGTTCTCCAGCATCACCAATACCAGTCTATAGCCAATTTGATTCACTCCACATGACACCAAGAAACGGTTGGAGGCACTGGATACTGAAAAGGCTATGCACCCTGACAACGTTCTGGCAACAGTACTGAAGAATTGTGCTCCAGAACCTGCTGTTCCCCTAGCCAGGCTCTTCCAGTATAGTTATAACACTGGCACTTACTTGACAATGTGGAAAATTGCCGGGGTATGTCCTGTATACAAAAAGCAGGACAATTTCAATCTGGCCAATTACCGCTCCATCGGTCTACTGTCGATTTTCAATAAAGTCATAGATGACGTCATCATCAGTGCAATCAAACAGCACCTGCTCAGCAATGACCTGCTCAGTGACACCCAGTTTGGGTTCTGCCAGGGCCACTCAGCTCCTGACCTCATTACAGTCTTGGTTCAAGCATGGACAAAAGAGCTGAATTCCAAAAATGAGGAGAGACTGCCAACCCTTGATATCAAGACCGCATTTGACTAACAGTGGCATCAAGGAGGCCTAGCAAAACAAAAATCAATCGGTATCGGGGGACAAACTCAACTCTGGTTGGAATTGTACTTTGCACATAGGAAGATGTTGGAGGTCAGTCATCTCAGCTGCAGGACATCTCTGCAGATGTTCTTCAGGCTAGTGTCCTAGACCCAACCAACTTCAGCTGCTTTAGCAATGACATTCACTCCATTATAACGTTAGAAGTGGGAGCTGTTTGCCGATGATTGCACAATATTGAGCACCATCCACAAATGCTCAGATACTGAAGCAGTCCACATTCAAATGCAACCAGATCTGGACAATACTCAGCCTTGGGCTGACAAGAAGCAAGTAACATTCACACCACATAAATGCCAGGCGGTAACCATCTCCAATAAGAGATAATTTAACCACTGCCACTTGACATTCAATGGCCATCACTGAATCCCACGTTATTAACATCCTCGGGGTTACCATTGACCAGAAATTCAACTGGACTCGTATAAACACAAGGACATGTCAAAGGTACAGGAATATTGCACGTAACTCACCTTCTGACTCCCTAAAGCCTGTCCGTTATGGATAAGACATAAGTCAGGAGTGTGATGGAATACTTTCCACTTGCTTGGATCAGTGCAGCTCCAACAACACTCAAGAGGCTTGACATCATTAAGGACAAAGCAGCCCACTTAATTGGCACCACATCCACAAACGTCCACCCCCTCCACCACCGACGTTCAGTAGCAGCAGCGTGTACTATTTACAAGATGACTGCAGAAATTCACCACAGATCCTTAGACAGTATGTTTCAAAGCCACAACTAATTCCATCTAGAAGGTCAAAGGAAGCAAATAATGATAACACCCGCAAGTTTCCCTCCAAACTACTCACTATCCTGACTTAGAAATACATTGTCATTCCCTCACTGTCACCAGTTCAAGATCCTGCAGATCCATCCCTAATGGCATTTTGGGTCAGTCCACAACACGTGGACTGCAGCAGTTCAAGAAGCCCACTACCACTTTCTCGGGGGCAACGACGGATGGGCAATAAATGCTGGCCACTCAGCAACGTCTATGTCCCACGAATGGGAAAAAAATGACTAACCTTCAAGAAGCACACATTGTCATTGTGATGATGAAAGAGAGGTTGAAGAATGGAAGTGAGAGGGATTTTGTAAATATAATTTTTCATTTATCTTGTCAGACTGTTCAGTAATCATTGGGTGGGATGCGCTTCAGAGGGTGGGTGTGGACTCAATGTGCCAAATGGCCTGCTTCCACGCTTAAGGATTCTATGGATAAAGATCATTCAGTTTTTTTTTCAGAAACTTGCACCACAGAATATATCCTGTTTCTGCCATTCACAAGTTCCTTTTAAAACTCTAAGTAAAGAATTAAAGAAACTTTACGAATTTAAAAGAACTAGCCAGGATATTCTTTGTAAAAATGTCTTCGGTTAATCATGAAATATTTCTTCTGAGGAATATATTCAGCCTGACTGTTTTTTAAACTCCAGGCTTCATTTTATTTTTCTTTCATTTCTTAATTTAGATTGGTTTCAAACTGCAATACGTGGGATATTTTCTTTAAAGTTACATTCAGAAAGCTTCAATGCCAAAGCAGTATTATTTCTAATATAGCCGCTTGCAACCCCATGAATGTCTTTTAGGTTTACAACAAAAAGCCTTGGAAATTTAGCATGCAACAAATTGTATCAAACGCAGTTTACTGAATTGATATGATCATTGCTGACAGAACGCTACTAACACAGTAGTGTTCTGTCAAGGAAGTGAAATTCCTGCCAAAGGGGAACAAACAGTTTATGGAGAAACATTGATAGGTTAAGTTAGTAGGCAAAAAGTTGTCAAATGGAGTATGATGTGGGAAAATGTGAAGTTGTTCATTTTGAAAGGGAGAACACAGGAATAGTATAGTATTTAAATGGAGAAAAACTGCAGAAAGCGGCCAGTCAAAAGGGACTTTGGGCGGAGTTGTACACGAACCACAGAAAGCTAGCATACAGGTGCAGGAGGTAATCTGGAAGACTAATGGAATGTTGGCCTTATTTCAAGGAGCTTGGAGTATAAGTGCAGGGAAGTCTTTCTGCAACTGGATAAGATGCTGGTGAGACCACATCTGGAGTACTGTGAGCAGTTTTGGTCCCCTTATTTCAGGAAAGAAATTATTTCATTAGAGGCAATTCAGAGAAGGTTCACTGGTTTGGAGGGATTGTCTTATGAGCAAAGGCTAAACATGTTGGGATATAGAGGAATGAGAGGTGATCTCATTGAAGGGGGTTAATAAGGTAAATGCTGAGAGGCTGTTTCCACTCATGGGAGGGTCTGGGACCAGAGGGTATAGTCTCAGAGTAAAGATTGAGATGAGAAGGAAATTCTTCTCTCAGAGGGTTGTGTGTCTTTGGAACTCCTTGCCACAGAGAGCTGTGGGGACAGAGTCCTTGAGTATTTTTAAAGCTAAGATAGATTCTTGATCAGTAGGGGAATCAAGGGTTACAGCAAAAACACAGTAAAGTGGAAGTGAAAAATGACATCAGCCATGATCCTGTTGAATGGCAGAGCAGGCTTGAGGGGCCTACTCCTGTTCTTCTATCTCTTCTAATTGCTGAAATATTTATTTTAAGAAACACACAGCAACCTACTGTCTCTGACACAGCAATCAATTTGTTTTTCCAAACTAGGGTTGTCTCTGTAGACTACATTTTGAATTGTGTAATATTTGAGTGAAGTATTGGTAACAGGAGCATTTGAAGCAATTAGAACATTGTGCAATAAGCATAGTGCCGTGGTTGTGAAGCACCAATAAGTTCAAGCAGAATTTTTCTTAGATGGTAAATAAACCTAGCAACTGCCCTAATAAATAATATTTACAAAAGCTGAATAAACTATAGCTCTGACATTTTTGTTGGGTTTTACCTGCAGCCAAAACTTCTCAATCCAGTTGTGGAATGCCTGGAAGCGATAAATTTTGTCACAAACACGCTTTCCAAAGGAGATGCCAAATTCATGGTAGGTATTAATTTCCTATTCATATTTCCTTGAAAATGATGGGATAGTGTTAGTGTGCAGATCCTTAAGACTTTTCTCCTGGGTTTTTCTTGCTTTGATATTTTAGCAGTAATGTTAACCTGATAGAAATGAATGGTTAACATCAGTGCTAAAATAATAGAGGAATAAATTTCGAGCGAATGCTTTAAACCTTCATTGACAAGTACTCTACAACATAAATTTGTAGCCATTGCCTTTTCATCACAAAATGTATTGCATTTCACTGGGATAAGAAAGAAAGATCTCACGAATTTCTAGAAACTGTCATCAATAACAAAATTCCTCCAGTAAGATCTCCTGGAGGATCATGTGTGCTTCTATTTTAAATTCAGTTTGCCTAGAGTAATTTATGTAGTCATAAAATAATAGCCTTTGAAAGAAAAATGCCTTGTCCTCCTGCATTATTTATGTTTTACAGCTTGTTTTAGTTAATTATCATTTCAATCTTGTTTATTTTCAAGCAGCAAAACAGAAAATAGAGTATTTAGCATTTTCAGTATTTTAGTTGTTAAGATCTTCCATCTAATGTGGGCTGTGGGGGAAATATCATGACAGTCCACAACTGGAGTGTGTTTGGCTTTGATTGATTGATTATAACAACTAGCATGGAGATCCTGCTGATCTTCGGATCCAAGGCTGCTGAGATAAGTTATAGAATTCTATATCATTCTGGTATCTTTCTCATCTGCATGACTGTGTTCTTCTGAGTAAACTTGTGAGCTAATCATATCTAAATTTGATAACTTCCTCCTGATTGGAGCCTTAAGGATGGAGGGCTTACAGTTTTTATATCCATCCTGTTTCTTTATGTAGAGAAGTGACGACTTTCAGAGCTGATATCCAGTGCTTGATGAATAGAGCTTTCCCTCAATTAAATATTGTGAGGGCCAAAGCCATGGTTTCAGTCCCTGCACAAGCCCCCAACCCCTCCCCATTAAGCAATTCCGTTCCTTTTGCTAGTGACTGTGTGAGTGTGAACTAGACTTCTGGCATTCTAAAGGGGTAATTGTGTTTAGCCAATTTGTTGGAGTTTTTAGAAGACATAACAGCAAGGGTCAATTAGGATAATGTTTTTGATGTGAAATACATGATTTCCCATAGGCTTTTGCTACAGTGCCACACAATGGACTTGAGGAAAATGATAGGTCATGGTATAAAGGGGATGGTATCACGATGCATACCAAATTGGCTGAGTGATCAGAAATAGAGAATAACGGTCAATGGATATTTTTCGGCTGGGGAAAGGTTTGTAGTGGAGTTCCCCAGGGACCGTTGCTTTTCCTGATACATATTAATGATCTAGATCTGGGTGTGCAGCGAACAATTTCAAAGTTTGTAGATGACACTAAAAGAATTGTAAACTGTGAGGAGGACAGTGTGGAGCTCTAAAAGGACATTGACAAGTCAATGGAATGGGCAGATAGTTAGCAGACGGAATTCAATGCGGAGAAGTGTGAGATGATACACTTTGGTTGGAAGAACATTGAAAGGCAATATAAAATAAAGGGTACAATTCTAAAAGGGTGTTGGAGCAGAGGGACTTGGGTGTGTATACATATAAAATATATATATATTTTAATATATATAGATCATTGAAGGTGATAGAACAGATGGAGATGGCAGTTAATAAAACATAGTGTTGTCAGCTTTATTAATAGGGGCATAGAGTACAAGAGCAAGGAGGTGATGTTGAACTTGTACGAGACACTTGTTAGACCTCAGCTGAAGTATTGTGTGTGGATGCCACATTATAGGAAAAAATCACAGAAGCAATTTAAAATAATGATTCTAGGAATGAGAATCTTCAGTTTTGAAGATAGATCGAAAAAGTTAGGATTGTTCTCCTTTGAGAGAAGAAGGCTGAGAAAAGATTTCATAGAGATTTTTTCAAAATCAAAGGTAAGCTGGATAAAGTAGATAGGGAGAAGCTATTCTCACTCAAAGGTAAAGAAATTAGAGGGCATATCTTAAAAGTGATACGCAAATGAAGCAAGGGTGATGTGAGAAAGAAGTTTTTCACATGGTGTGTAGTTAGGGCCTGAGGCATTCAAGAAGGCATTTGATGATTATTTCAATAGAAATGGTGTGCAGGGATGTGTGGTAAAGGCAGGAGTTGGCACTCGGCAAAAAAATTGTAGCGCAATGGGCTGAATGGCTGCCTCCAGCACCTTAACAATTCTGTGATTGTGATATTTTGTTTGGTTGTCGTATCTAACTTCAAGATGAACTTCAATCTGCATATTTGGGCCATCACTAAGACAGTCTGTTTTCGCCTCTATAATATTACCTGACCTGACTCAACACAGACATGGTGGCTGAATGGCCACTAGTCATTTAACTGTTTCCTGAATCTATTCCTGTATCTGTGGCTCAGCTTATTTGCTGCTGAAACCCTCATCAGTGCTTTTCTTTGCTGTAGACTTGATTATTTTAATATGCTCATGGCTAGACTTCAATGTCTACTCTCTGTAAACTTGAGATCATCAAAAATTCAGCTGCCCATGTCTGAGTGTGCACTAATTCTTGTTCATTCACTAATCTACTCCTGGTTACCAACATTAGATTCCATTTAAGCAACGCCTTGATTTTGAAATGTTTGTCCTTGTTTTGAGAAAAGTGTCTCCAAGTGAAGTTTTCTGATGTCTTAATGGCGCTATTGGATATAAAAGGGGGTTGACTTTATTTCTTATACTTTATGTTTAATATTGTATAACTTTCCTGGTAGCATTCTTCTCACTGCTCAAAGGTTAGGTCAAATGGGTGTTAAAGCTTTTGCCCAATTTGTTGATGTACTTGCAGGACAACTTAACTTTAAACCCTAGTCCTCAAGAACCCAGCAAGATCAATTTGTCTAGTTGACAAAAAAAGCTCCTTAACCATGATAAATCTGCTTCCATAGTGTCCTGAAATTGTGAGGCTAGATTTTTAGTGGTTCAGTGACTATTTGGCTATCTGCGCAGGTTATCTTAAAATAAAAGTACAGTGGATGCTGGAGGCCTGACACATAAACAGAAAGTGCTGGAGAAACCTAGCAGGTCTGGCAGCATTTGTGTAAAGTGAAAAAGAGTCATAATGGACTTGAAAGGTTAATGCAGATGATCTTGTTTTGATTGTTTTCAGTAGTGAAGCACTCCTGTAACTGTATGGACATTTGGGTTAAAAACTTTATCCTCCATTTGACAAAGCCTTTTTTATGACTGGAGTCATCGTGTAAGCAACTATTTTACACAAGACAACATCTCTGGTTACCTGTGATTATCACACATCTGTTTTTAGAACACTGACCTGAAATGTGTGTACAGGAACTGCTATAGTTTGAGACTTGTAGATTCCGAACGACCACAATCAAGCCTTAACAAAGGGGCTGAGTTTGAAAGTGCATTAATCAATCTACAGCTCTGCTAAAGGTTGCATAGGGGCACACTTCGGGTTTTCATTTTGATCTTTGAAATCAAGTTGGCAACTTCAGCTTGAATTACTATCTTTACCTGAACATGGCATTTCCGATTGTTTCATTTTTAATCAATCCTATTCGAGCACCTGATCTGAGAGAAGTTTTGAACTTCTAAACACATGCTTTGTTTTAAACCACTTTTGAACTGTTCTGACAGTGTGATGAAGTATCTGTAAGAGTGGCCGAACAGGACTGTTTTACACTTCAGATGTTTGTTCATTGATCTTGGTTTCAGATCATCATAGCATCAACTGCTGGATTTTTTAACCAGCCATAACCAGCTACTATAATGGCTATTGAGAACCTGAGTTGGTTGTCTGCACTTTTCCTAAATGGGTGTGAAGTAACTTTTAGCAATATCAATTTAGCAATTTAAATTGGGTGTTAAAATACAATCACAATTATGTGTCTTATAAGCATCGATCATATTAACCTGTGCCATTCAGTTCTTGCTTTTGCTGGGCAAAATGCTACCTATGATTGGTAACACAACTTCATTATAAAACAAAAATCAAAGTGTGGAGCTGGAGGAATACAGCAGGCCAGGCAGCATCAGAGGAACAGGAAAGTTGATGTTTCAGGTTGGGATCCTTTTTTGAAGAAGGGCCCTGACCCGAAACGTCAGCTTTCCTGTTCCTCTGATGCTACCTGGCCTGCTGTGTTCTTCCAGCTCCACTTTGTTATCTCTGACTCCAAGATCTGCAGTTCTTGCTATTTCATTACAAAACAGTTAATTTCTCTATATTGAAGCTGTTTAAATTCTCTTTTTATGCTGACGTCTCCTACTGTGGCTCTATCTCATTTTACCAGTTAAACCAAAGTCTTCATTCTGACGCAGCTTTGGAAATGCTGCTTTTTAAAAATGAGAGCAGCAAATAGCAGCAATTAACGTTTTATTTCAGGGTTGATTTCTAGAATATGGCTGTCATATAGATATTGAGCTCTGGAACTATGGAAAGTTTGCTGGTATGTTAAGGCATAGTTAAGTAGCAAAAGAATATATGAAAGAAAACATGGCATATTGCTCGACAACATTGAGACCTTTGTAGAACTGTATTTTTTTAAACATTCTTAATTAGGCAAAATAGGTTTCAGACTAAATAGAGTTGTATATTTTATGAAATATTGGCATACAGCTTCTAAATAGAATATAACCATCAATTTTATTGTCCATTTCATCTCCAGCAGTATCTTTAACAGAGAATCATGCCTGATTTATAACAATCCAGTACATACTGTATAAAAATATTCATTATATGTCATATATGTCATCACACGGTTCATGATGACTTGAAGGCTCAATTTGACTTCTGTATTTGATTGTGGAACAACTATTATATTTCCAAGTTGCAGGTGATACAAATCTTGGTTGGAATATGAGCTGTGAGGAGGATGTAAAAAGACTTCAAGGAAATCTAGGTAGGAGGAGTAAGTGGGCAAGAACATAGTATAATATTAATGTAATGTGAATACAAATAGTAATTTAGAAGTACAAAATTTCTGTTTTACTTGTTCATGGGATGTGGTTGTTGCTGGCTAGACCAACATTTATTCGCATCTGTAATTGCCCAGAAGGCAGTTAAGATTCAACCACGTTGCTGTGATCTAGAGTCACATGTAGGCCAGACTGGATAATGGTTGCAGAATTGCTTCTCCATTGGACATTGGTGAACCAGATGTGTTGTTATGACGATTAACAGCGGTCATACATGGTCACTATTTGACTCGATTTCTATTCCAGATTTTTAGTGAATTTAAATTTTACCATCTGCTGTGGTGGGATTTGAACCCATGTCCCTAAAACATTAACATGGGATTCTAGTTTACTGTCCTGTTAAATTTCCATGACCATTGCTACCTCCATCCCATCAGTATAGATGGAAAAAAAGACACACATTTGGTTGAAGCTTCTTGTCTTGCACTTGAGGCCAATTCACAGGAAATACCAGAACAAAGGGAAAAGGACATTGAAACTATTTGAAAGAACAGTGCTGTTTGGTTGGCAAGTGGACTTTAATCGGCACAGGCATTGCTGAGGAGAGTGCACCAGTTAATGATGATTGACAGTTAAATACCACACTTTGTTTAAATTATAAACAATGTAGGTGATTCTGATTGTTCAAAACAGTGCTCTGCGATATAAACCAGAGAATGGTTATCACCTCTTCTGTTGTGTTGAGATAGGTGCAATATGTGTACATTTTTTGTGTAAACGACAGGGCCCTGTGTATTAATGTATGTAGCTTCCCGGTGCGTGCAAGTGCACCATACTACAGTCCCAAATGACAATCCCAAATTGATTGTTAGCATAATACTTCCAACGCTGAGGAGAATGCAGACAAATGTGAGGCTATCCAGTTTAGTAGGAAGAACAAAGGTGCAGTGTATTTCTTAAGTGGGACTGATTATAAAGTTTTCTCCTCAAAGGGACCATAGGTTGAGATGTTTAAAAATCACTGAAAGCTAACATGTAGATGCAGCAAGCATTTCAGACGGCAACTGAAATGCTGACCTTTAATCACAAGATTTGGATTTGAACGTAGGTGCAAAGAAATATTACTTCAGTTATATAGAACATTAGTCTGACTGCAGCTGGGGTTTTATGTACTGTTCTGATTGCTTGCCTGAAGGAGATACCTGCCATTGAGGTAGTGCAGTGGAGGTTTCCTAGACTTATTTCTGAGTTGGTGAGACAGTCCTAAGAGAAAAGATTGAGGAGACTGGGCCTATACCCTTTGGAATTCGGAAGCATGAGAGATGATCTCATGAAAAGATGGAATTTTTCAAAAGGGATAAACAGAGTTGATTTGGAAAGGATGTTTCCCCATTATTGAGGTATAGAATCAAGGGACACAGTCTCTGAATAAAAGGTAAATTGTTCAGGAATGAGATGAGGCTAAACGTTTTCACTCAGTAGTGAACCTTTGAATTTCCATAGCTTTCTGGAGTAGGAAATTCTAGTCATTAAAATAGGTTCAATGAGCTAACGCCATCAAGGGCTATGGGGAAATTACAGAAATATGGCATTGAGGTAGATGATCTTCCATGATCTAAAATTGTGGCACCATTGAAGAGTTGAAACGTCTACTCTGCTCCTATGTTCCTTTTTTTCTGTTGTTGTCTGCCCCGAGTTGCTCTTGAGAAGATGGTGGTGGTGAGCTGCGTTCTTGAACTGCTGCATTTGTTGTGTGTGCAGCCACAATCCGATTAGGAAGGGTTTCAGGATTTTGACTGGGCAACACTGAAGGATTAGCAATTTATCTCCAAGTAAGGATGATGAGTGATTTGGAAAGGGAACTTGTAAGTAGTGTTGTTCCCATGCATCTGTTTCTCTTGTCTTTATAGATGATAGTGGTCATGTGTTTGAAAGGTGCTATCTGAAGAGGTGAATTTTTGTAGTGCACCTTGTAGATGGTACACACTGCTACTCCCAAAAGTTGGTGGTGGAGGGAGTGAATGTTTGGATGTGGTGCAAATTAAGCGGGCTGCTTTGTCTTGGATGTTGTCAAGCTTCTTGAGGATTGTTGGAGCTGCACTCATTTAGGCAAGTGGGGAGTATGCCATCAGATTCCTGACTTGTGCCTCGTAGATCGTGGACAGGCTTTGGGGACTCAGGAGGTGAGTTAGTTGCTGCATGATTTCTAGATACTGTAGTTTTATGACTATGCCAGTTCAGTTTCTGGTCAACTGTCACCCCCGGATGCTGACAATCGGGAATTCAGTAATGGTGATGGCATTGAAGTCAAGGGGTACTGGTTAGATTTTCTCTTGTTGGAGATGGTCATTGCCAAACATTTCAGTGGCACACGCTACTTGAAACTTGTCAGCCCAAGTTTGGATAGTGCCCATGTCTTGTTGCATTTGGACATGGACTGGTTCAGTATCTGACAGTATATTATCCACTATATTCTGGCACAAAACCTTTGTGTACACAACTCTATGATGGAAGTACAACTTACAACTCACTGCCACTATTCGTTGTTCATTAAAACAGATGACGGGGAATATTGACTTCTCGTGTTCTCTTTCTTTCAGTCACTCACATAACCAGGATGTTAAATAAATAATTAAATATTGAGCCCACTTAATTTAAAAAAAAAATTTGATTAAATACACTCCTCAGTCAGCATCCACAGGAACTGTTAATTTAAGACATGAACCACAAATAACCGAGGACATTGTCTTGTTTTCAGCATCTCTCTCCCCAAGTTATTAATGATAATGACTATTTGTGTAGAGACAGAAATTATTTTGACCAAGATGTTTTCATTGTGACTTTGTAGGGAGGCAGCGTTTGCCAGCATGTAAAGGGAGTGTTTGTATTCCAATAAAAACAAATCTGAAATTTATACTCTTGATTTCATGTATCCAATTAGATGTATTCATGTATTTCATGTAATGCTGTTGGAAGCGGTTCATGCACTCTTTAATTTTCTGAGTTTTTACATTTAATGGCACCACTTTATATTCTGATGAGAAACTAAGATTCAAACATATTTTATAGTTGTTAAGAAACTTTTTCACAATTTTACTTTGAAATAACAGAGAAAAAGCTTTGTGTGTCAGAATATTTTTTTCACACAAGAAACTATATTTTAGGATAATTAATTTCACAATTGTAGTTTTCAGATTGTCCATGTATAACAACTGAGTTCTGGTTACTTCATAGCGGTGCTATTTATTTTGGCTGGGTACTCTACCTTATTCGCATTCTATCTCCTTGTGTCAAGTCGGTTATCTCATTTGTTTGGACAGTCGGTTTGCGATGCAGAGTGATGCCAACAGCGTGGGTTCAATTCCCGCATCGACTGAAACTATCATTGGGACTCCCCTTCTCAATCTCTCCCCTTGCCTGAAGTGTGGTAACCATCAGGTTCAACCACACTTCTCATCTCTCTGGTAAGAGAGCAGCCCTCTGGTCCATAAAGACTGTGGCGACTTTACTTTGTGTAATCCTTTAAATTACATAGTATCCAGAGCACACAAACATTTAGGGCAGCATGGTGGCTCAATGGTTAGCACTGCTGCCTCACAGCTCCCGGGTTCAATTCCACCCTCGGGTGACTGTCTGTGTGGAGTTTGCACATTCTCCCGGTGACTGCGTGGGTTTCCTCCGGGTGCTCTGGTTTCCTCCCACAGCCCAAAGATGTGCAGGCTAGATGGATTGGCCATGCTAAATTGCCCGTAGCGTTCAGGGATGTGTAGATTAGGTGGGTTATAGGGGGATGGGTCTGGGTGGGATGCTCTGTGGGTCGGCGTGGACTTGTTGGGCTGAAGGGCCTGTTTAAGGTTTTGGAGTAGACGTGTAGCTCGGGTTGTGGATGTTGTGGTTGGTTGGCTTGCCGAGCTGGTTCTTTGTTGTTCTGCAGATGTTTCATTACCCTGCAGGGTAACATCATCAGTGCAGCCTCTGATAAAGCGCCATTGTGTTTTCCTTCCTGGTTTTTAAACTCTGGAGTCCGTTGAGCTGGATTACCGCACTTCCGGTTTTCCTTTGCAATGGAGTGTATATAGGGTCAAGTTCTATGTCTTTGTTGATGGCTTTCTACATGGAGTACCAGGCTTCGAGGAGCCCCCATGCCTGTCTTTGCTTTGCTTGTCCCAGGATCTTGGTGTTGTCCCAATTGAATTGGTGGTTCTCCTTATCCATGTGGATAGAGATGAGTAGATGAGTGAGTATTGGTCATGTCTTTTTGTAGCCAATTGGTGTTCGTGTACCCTTGTTGTTAATTTCCTTCCTGTTTGTCCGATGTAGTGTTTGTCACAGTCTCTGCAGGGAATCTTCTATATGACATTGGTCCTGTCCATAGTGGGGAGTGGATCTTGGGTTCAGGTGAGCAGTTGTCATAGGGTAGATGTGGGTTTGTGTGCTACTCTGATGCCCAGTGGTTGTAGGAGTCGTGTGGTTAGTTCTAATGTGTTCCTGAAATAAGGTAGCATGATGAGTGTATTGGGGCGTGTGGTATCTTCCTGGTGTTGTT
Source organism: Rhincodon typus (assembly GCF_021869965.1). Classification (NCBI taxonomy): domain Eukaryota; kingdom Metazoa; phylum Chordata; class Chondrichthyes; order Orectolobiformes; family Rhincodontidae; genus Rhincodon; species Rhincodon typus. Next base: position 2,181,192 of record NC_063371.1, read on the forward strand.
CGTGTAGTAGGCATCTTCTGACCCAGTTTTTTGGATATCCATTGTCCTTGAATCCCTGGAAGAGGTATTCATCTTCTTCTTGGTATAGTTTTGTGCTGCTGCAGTGTGTTATTGCCTGTTTAAATAATGTTAGCACGCAGCTTCATTTGTGTGTGTTAGGATGGTTACTGTTGAAGTTCAGTACTTCGTAAAAGTGTGTGGCTTTTCTGTGTACTTTCATTTTGAATTCCCCATTTGTCCTGCGCTCTACCATGACGTCCAGGAATGGGAGCTGTTTGTTCTTCTCCTCCTTTCTGGTGAATTTGATTCTGGGGAGGGTGTTGTTTATTAGTCTGTGTGTCTCCTCTAGTTTGATCCGTTTAATGATGACAAAGATGTCATCCACACAGCGTATCCATAGTTTTGGTTGGATTAGCGGAAGGGCCGTACTTTCCAGTCTTTACATCACCGCCTCGGCTATTAGCCCTGAGATAGGTGATCCCATGGCTGTCCCGTTGATCTGTTCGTATATTTGGCCATTGAAAGTGAAGTGGGTGGTGAGGCATAGGTCCAGTAGCTTCAGCATGTTGTCTGTGGAGATGGTTTCACTGGGGTCTTGTTCTTGTTCTGGTAGTGCTGTCATTGTTTCCCTTGCTAGCGGTATGTCTGTTGATGTGAATAGGGCAGTGACGTCAAACGATACCATGGTCTCATCGTCATCTATCCTTATGTCTTTAATGGATTGAGGAACTCTTGGGCTGAATGGATTGAGTGGGATGATTTGTTGACGAGGTGCCTTAGTCTCTTTTGTAGTTCCTTGGCTAATCTGTGTGATGGATGGTGTGCCTGGTAGGGAGACTATGGGTCTAAGGGGTGCTTCCGGTTCGTGTACTTTTGGGAGGCCGTAGAATCGGGGTGTGTTGGTTACTTCAATTGGCCTTTTTCACCATGTCAGTCACCATAAGTTTTAGGAAGTCTCTCTTGCTCAAGAAACAGTTGGCAAGATTTTCCAAACTAATTAGAAATGCTAGAACTAATTAGGAGGGCCTGTTTCCACATTGTAAGGATTCTATGATTCTATGAACATTTCTGAACTTTTTTGTGTGTGCTAAAGATCTTATTATCAGTTCAAGGTTTTTACAGGCTTAACATAACCTCTCTACTTTTCAATTCTGTTCCCACAGAAATTGATCCTGTGCTTTTTTTAAACTTATGTTACAAATGTAGTATTGTATATCACTATTTTAAGCAGCTAACAATATATACACACAGTTTTTTGTGCTCATTGTCCCATTTAAATAGTTATTTTTCCAACCAGCCTAGACTTAATTATATTGCAACTCAGTTGCCAAATACATACCTATTCTTCAAGTTTGTTAACATTTTTCTTCTTGTAATGATACACTAATTTTCTTAGATCTGGTGTTAAGCTGTGGATTTGTTCTACTTTTTTTTATATATAGGCCTTATGGTAGCTTTTCACCAATGTAATTCTCTATTCCTTTTCCTCATCATTTTTTATATATGTGTATTATCTCTCACCTGACTTTTAGTATGTGCAGGGACTCGAATACTCTCATTGAGTATTTTTATGGGATAACAAGTTGTAGAGCTGGATGAACACAGCAGGCCAAGCAGCATCAGAGGAGCAGGAAGGCTGACGTTTCGGGCCTAGACCCTTCTTCAGAAATGGGGGAGGGGAAGGGGGTTCTGAAATAAATAGGGAGAGAGGGGGAGGCGGATAGAAGATGGATAGAGGAGAAGATAGGTGGAGAGGAGACAGACAGGTCAAAGAGGCGGGGATGGGGCCAGTAAAGGTGAGTGTAGGTGGGGAGTTAGGGAGGAGGTAGGTCAGTCCAGGGAGGATGGACAGGTCAAGGGGGCGGGATGAGGTTAGTAGGTGGGAGATGGGGGTGGGGCTTGAGGTGGGAGGAGGGGATAGGGGGAGGAAGGACAGGTTAGGGAGGCAGGGACGAGCTGGGCTGGTTTTGGGATGCGGTAGGGGGAGGGGAGATTTTGAAGCTTGTGAAGTCCACATTGATACCATTGGGCTGCAGGGTTCCCAAGCGGAATATGAGTTGCTGTTCCTGCAACCTTCGGGTGGCCTCGTTGTGGCACTGCAGGAGGCCCAGGATGGACATGATGTCTGAGGAATGAGAGGGGGAATTGAAATGGTTCGCGACTGGGAGGTGCAGTTGTTTATTGCGAACCGAGTGTAGGTGTTCTGCAAAGCGGCCCCCAAGCCTCTGCTTGGTTTCCCCGATGTAGAGGAGGCCACAACGGGAACAGCAGGTGCAGTATACCACATTAGCAGATGTGCAGGTGAACATCTGCTTGATGTGGAAAGTCTTCTTGGGGCCTGGGATGGGGGTGAGGGGGGAGGTATGGGGGCAGGTGTAGCACTTCCTGCGGTTGCAGGGAGAAATGCCAGGTGTGGTGGGGCTGGAGGGGAGTGTGGGGTGGACAAGGGAGTCACGGAGAGAGTGGTCCCTCCGGAAAGCAGATAAGGGTGGGGAGGGAAAAATGTCTTTGGTGGTGGGGTCGGATTGTGGATTGCAGATGGCAGAAGTGTCGGAGGATGTTGGTGGGGTGGTACATGAGGACGAGGGGGATTCTGTTTTCGTTGTTATTGCGGGGAGGGGGTGTGAGGGATGAGTTGCGGGAAATGTGGGAGACAAGGTCGAGGGCGTTCTCGACCACTGAGGGGGGGAAGTTGCGGTCCTTGAAAAACGAGGACATCTGAGATGTACGGGAGTGGAATGCCTCATCCTGGGAGCAGATGCGGCGGAGGCAAAGGAACTGGGAATAGGGAATGGCATTTTTGCAGGAAGGTGGATGGGAGGAGGTGTATTCCAGGTAGCTGTGGGAGTTGGTGGGCTTGAAATGGATATCGGTTTCTAGGTGGTTGCCAGAGGTGGAAACAGAGAGGTCCAGGAAGGAGAGAGAGGTATTAAAGATGGTCCAGGTGAACTTAAGGTTGGGGTGGAAGGTGTTGGTGAAGTGGATGAACTGTTCGAGCTCCTCGTGGGAGCACGAGGCGGCGCCGAAACAGTCATCAATGTAATGGAGGAAGAGGTGGGGTTTAGGGCCACTGTAGGTACGGAAGAGGGATTGTTCCACGTAACCTACAAAGAGGCAGGCATAGCTTGGGCCCATGCGGGTACCCATAGCCACCCCCTTTGTCTGTAGGAAGTGGGAGGAATTGAAAGAGAAGTTGTTGAGGGTGAGGACGAGTTCAGCTAAGCGTCTGAGGGTGTCATTGGAGGGGACTGGTCAGGCCTGCGGGATAGGAAGAAGCGGAGGGCCTTTAGGCCATCTGTATGGGGAATGCAGGTGTATAGGGACTGGACATCCATGGTAAAGATGAGGTTTTGGGGCCAGGGGAATTGGAAGTTCTGGAGGAGGTGGAGGGCGTGGGTGGTGTCATGGACGTAGGTAGGGAGTTCCTGGACTATCAACATTTCAGTTGCTTTATGATCTTTAATCAAGGAATTTTTTATTTTTGGCAATTTTTGTTTGTAGATATTTCTAATTAGTTTGGAAAATCTTGCCAACTGTTTCTTGAGCAAGAGGGACTTCTTAAAACTTATGACTGACATGGTGAAAAAGGCCAATTGACACCTACACATAATAGGAAACTACATCGCGTTTATGGTTCAGGAATTTATTGTTGCTTGCTTGTTTCACCAAAGATGTCTGTGAATCAAAAATAAATAACACAAGAATATGTTTCAAGCTTATTGCCAAATAAAACCAGAAAATACTCAAAATTAAGCCATCATCTTGGGGTGGGGGGAAACTAGAAATAGCATGGTAAGGTTTTAATGTTGGTTGGAAACTAGTGGATAGGCTTCCCGCTATAAATTCAATCTGCTTTCTTTTCCATTTAAGTCATTGGTAGCAAAGTAAGTGGGTATATCATAAGTGGGTGGATTACTGCTGCCATTTTCACTCTGTCAATGCAAGTTAAAATCAATCTGTCTGTACTATGAGATAATCCTGCAGACTAAATGGTGAGCACATGGCATAGCATTACTCCAAGACTGGAAGTAGTTTTAATGACTTTAATTTGTGTGGAGTAGTGTGTTTCAAAGAGAGGAATGTTGGTCCTCGGGAGCAGCTTTTGTACTAACTAATCAGGGAGCACTACAGCACAGTTAGATGTTGAGTGAAGCCTCAAACTTAGATGAAATTCTAACTGTTCTACAGAAAATGCTGGAAGTACTGAGCAGGTCCGGCTGTGCCGAGAGAAAGAGAAGCAGAGTTAATGTTTTAGGCCTATGATGCTTCCGTTGTTGATTTCCAGCATTCCCAGTATTTTGCTTTGTTCTAGAATGATTTTTTTTTCAGTTTTTAAAGGTTTTCTGAGTGCAATTGAAAATGAGTACTATGTGTGGAACAGTTTTATGCTGTAAACCTACGGCTACAAGAAATATGACTACTGTTGCCTAAGCCTAATTCACTTGGGACCCTTACAGCCTGTGGATAAAGGAGACTTTCGTTCATCAATCTGAGCTTGATTCAAGAATCATTGATCCTTCAAGTGTATCAGCTAGCATTCTTGCTTAATTTTTTTTGGAATAGTAATGTGATGAGAGCTCAGAAGACTAACTTCTCTGTAATGGTTTGAAAGGATTTGAAATTCATGTTACTTACAAGCCCAAAGGCATGGCGATGATCTATGGAAAACATAAAAAGAGAAAGTACCTGCTCCCGGGAGAATTTCTTATTTGGTTTATCTTGTTGGACGGGTGAAGAGGAGAAGGGAGGAGTGGCAGCCAAAGGATCAGTACAGCTGCTGGGATGCTTGAGGCTGTATCTATGTAAGTTGTGGAAATAAGTCTAACTAGCGTATTCCTAATTATGTATGTGTCACTGCTTGCCCACAAAAAATGCTGGTTGTATGCCATGAATTACGGAAGCAGTTAATCTCACAGTAGATTCCTGTGTACACTTTCTTTACACAATTATTCATCTATTTGCTTTCAAATTTACTTTAAAAGTTAAAAGTGAGGAATTTAGCCCAAGAATTTTGAGTGTACTTGTAAATAGAAGATCTGTGGTGATTAGTTTAAAATTTAAAAGAAAAATGGAAGCCTGGCAACCATGAAGCAGCAAATTTGAGAAAGAAATTATTGTCTCATTTTTAGGTCCATCACGCTGTCATGGGCTTATAGCTGACCTTTTCCCATCCTCTTCAGGTGCTTATTTTGAGTTCCAAATGTATATGATTATGGCCTTGAGCAGTATGCCTTTTGTAGAAAATTATTTATTTTCTACTCTGTACTCTCTTCCAAACTTCCAAACAGAATTGCGAATTGACTGGAAACTGAACTGGACTAGGCATATAAATATTGTGGCTATAAGTAAGTAAGTTGGAGACTGGGAATTATGTGGCAATTGACTCACCTCCTCACTCCCCTAAGCCTATCCACCATCTACAAGGCACAAACCAGGAGTGTGATGTAATACTTTCTGTTTGACTCAATGAAAGCATCTCCAGTAATACTGTAGAAGTTCAACACCATCCAGAACAAAACAGTCCTTTTGATCAAGATCCCATGCACTCCTTTAAACATTCACTACCAAAGCACATTGGCAGCAGTTTCTGTACCATTCAGAAGAAGCGCTTCTGTGATTCACCAAGATTCCTTAAAAACCTGTGATTTCTTGTATTTACTGGGATAAAGGCAGGAGACGCACCACACTCTTAAACTTATTTGCAAGTTAGTTTATACTGATTAGGAAGCCCTAAAGTTTTACAATAATTAAATCTTTGAATAAACTGTAACATACATTTTCATGCAGCATATGAACAAGAAACAAGAGTAGGCCACTCGATCGTTCGAGCCGGCTCCATCATTTAACAAGATCATGGCACATCCGATTTTGACCTCAACTGTACACACCAGCATATCACCAGTAATCTTTCATCCCCTTGGTAGTCAAGAATCTTCACAATCTCTGCAATTCTGCAGAGTATTCCGTTGAAATCAATTGTGAGTTTAACCAACAGATTTCTATTCTATATGATATTAGTGCTTTGCAGACAATAATTCTGCTATGTTGAACATCAGGCAGAGAATGAAGAGCAAGCCACCTGCCTACCTGTTCTTGGAAAATCTAAGATTCCATGGATCCAGAGGGAGCAAGAGTAATAATTTAAAATTGATGGGAGGCTGTAAACCTTAAATTTGTAACACTGCCAGTTAAATGTGCTTGCCATGTAAGTACGTAATAATTCTTTAGAGTATTTGTTCTGTGTGTATGACATGCCTGCAGCAGAGATGAGGAAATGAGATCTGAGTCCGACACACCATAGAGATAACAAAGGCTTTTAGACTGGGGAACTGAACTGCAGGATGTGGTTTCTGCAGAGTCTGCTAATGGCATGCTGTATAGGAAGCAGGAGGCTTCACGCTTCTGACTGAGAGTCTCATTTTGGGCTAGTAATTGATTTAATTATGACTTTGAACTTTACAGCCCTTGTGGGAAGGGGAAGAGGGTTTTATAAAATGCTTTGCCTGCAGCTGTATTTTATGGGAATGATAGAATATCTTGTACAAATTGCTTGGCACCCTTGTCCTGAAAATCGGTTATTCTCTTAAGGACCTACCACAATAATGGGTTTGAAGTTGTTCCATTAGAACATAACGAACAGGGTATGACTGTCCAGACCATTTCATGGAGAACTCTTAAAGCCAGTAGGCAGAGGAGTGTTACCTCATTGACTAAAGATTTCATGACCTACTTTATTCCTCAATTACAAATCAGGCTTCATGCATTGGAGAAGTAATATCACTGTGGTGTTGAAGTGTTATCTGCGAAACAGTTTTAAAAGATTTGATATTTAAGTCAGGTTCTCCACAGCCATCAAGGTCCAGACTATATCTCAAGCTTGATGGAGTAGCTGCATGTCTAAGAAGAGATGAGAGTAGCTGCCCTTCAGCTGAATGCTGTCATGAGGTGGATATGGCACCAATGAGCCATTGAAACTGAGATCATTGTTGTCAAAGGGAAATCCCTATAATTCCTACCAGTTACAGAAGCCGATTGTTATAGTTTTTAAAGGGCAGTCATTGTAGCCATAGAAAATCATTGCTGCTAGAGTTCCTTTTAGATGACTTAACCATCTTTAGCTGCTTTAAAAGTCACCTCCCATCCATCATAAAAATCAGGAGGGGATCTGCTTGCTGTCTATTCCAGTACTCAGCTGTGTTCGCAAATCCTCTGATAATGAAGCAGCTGACACCAACAACCCCATCGTCTGTGTTTTTGTATTTCCCTGCCAGATTATACCTGAGGGCCACAACTACTGAGATAAGTGGCCCAACATTGATGCCTTGCTTGGATGAGCCTAGTGTAGAGATGCTACTAGGCTGACAGCTGACATTGAGTAGTCTAATGAGGTTCGTGGGCCATTGCTATCAATATTAGGTCCTTTAGATTTGGATGTTTGCTAGTCACCTGATGCCAAGGGTTTGAAAATGGGTTGAGGAATAATATGAATCTGAATGATTTCTGTCTATTATCTCATGCATTGGTACAAACAATGGGGAAGAAATTCATATTTGCATTATGTACATACAAATATATGTAATTCTGTTTTTTATAAGCCGTAGGACAGAGGAGAAAGCATATGGATGGCAGCTGCAGTCAGTTTGCTTAAATTGGTGATTGAGTTTGTGTTGAAGATAGGCATTGCTTATTTTTGGCATGGGGAGAATGGAGAAGGTATGTTGTTGCAATAATGTCCCTGAGGACATCAATGTTCAGAACTGCAATTGTGTACTCTGAGCGCACATGTTCAGTATGAATAGCAATAGAATTTGTAATGCCAAATTTTAAAATTAGTTTGAGAATGTCTTGCCTTTTCATACACCTTTTCTTTTGTTACGACACCAATTGGCACCTTTTAAGTAAAATTTTACAGGTGCTAGCAGCCTTTTGATATCTCTCAAAATTAGGTACTCTTTACATGCCTAGACAAATTAATTTGACAGACTATTCATAAAATACATCCCAGCTCAAATCTGAGACAACAAGGTGCAGAGCTGGATGAACACAGCAGGCCAAGCAGCATCATAGGAGCAGAGAGGCTGACGTTTCGGGCCTAGACCCTTCATCAGAAAAGGGGGAGGGGAAGGGGGTTCTGAAATAAATAGGGAGAGAGTGGGAGGCAGATAGAAGATGGATAGAGGAGAGGATAGGTGGAGAGGAAACAAACAGGTCGAAGAGGCGGGAATGGGGCCAGTAAAGGTGAGTGTAGGTGGGGAGTTAGGGAGGGGATAGGTCAGTCCAGGGAGGACGGACAGGTCAAGGGGGCGGGATGAGGTTAGTCGGTAGGAGATGGAGGTGCGGCTTGAGGTGGGAGGAGGGGATAGGTAGGAGGAAGAACAGGTTAGGGAGGCAGGGACGAGCTAGACTGGTTTTGGGATGCGGTAGGGGGAGGGGAGATTTTGAAACTTGTGAAATCCTCCTCCTCCCTCACCCCCATCCCAGGCCCCAAGAAGACTTTCCACATCAAGCAGATGTTCACCTGCACATCTGCCAATGTGGTATACTGCATCCGCTGTACCCGGTGTGGCTTCCTCTACATCGGGGAAACCAAGCGGAGGCTCGGCGACCGCTTTGCAGAACACCTACGCTCGGTTCGCAATAAACAACTGCACCTCCCAGTCGCGAACCATTTCAACTCCCCCTCCCATTCCTCAGACGACATGTCCATCCTGGGCCTCCTGCAGTGCCACAACGATGCCACCCGAAGGTTGCAGGAACAGCAACTCATATTCCGCTTGGGAACCCTGCAGCCCAATGGTATCAATGTGGATTTCACAAGCTTCAAAATCTCCCCTCCCTCTACCCACATCCCAAAACCAGCCCAGCTCGTCCCCACCTCCCTAACCTGTTCTTCCTCCCACCTATCCCCTCCTCCCACCTCAAGCCGCACCTCCATCTCCTACCGACTAACCTCATCCCGCCCCCTTGACCTGTCCGTCCTCCCTGGACTGACCTCTCCCCTCCCTAACTCCCCACCTACACTCACCTTTACTGGCCCCATTCCCGCCTCTTCGACCTGTTTGTTTCCTCTCCACCTATCCTCTCCTCTATCCATCTTCTATCCGCCTCCCACTCTCTCCCTATTTATTTCAGAACCCCCTTCCCCTCCGCCTTTTCTGATGAAGGGTCTAGGCCTGAAACGTCAGCCTCTCTGCTCCTATGATGCTGCTTGGCCTGCTGTGTTCATCCAGCCCTGCACCATGTTGTCTCGGATTCTCCAGCACCTGCAGTTCCTACTATCTCCAGCTCAAATCTGGCCCTTTCCAATACATGCATTCCATTAGTTCAGATCATAGCAATTCGGAATGCAAACTGTAATGATTTTTCACCTTGCTTCTCCCATCATCTTTGACTAACACCAAGGCCAGGGTATCATCCCATACTCTATCCTGTTGAAGGTCATCTAACCAAACCAGGTTACTTCTTGGGTGTCAGGCATGGTACAGTGGTTGAACTTTTGCCTCTGACTGAAGATTACAAATTCAAATACCACACCAGTTACCAGAGTGCAAAATCTTGTCCATACTGAGGAAATGCTCTGTTGTTTGAAGTGCTGTCTTGTGAGTGAGACTTTAACATAAGTCCCTCATCTTGCGTCTTGGGAAGATGTGAGAAATCCCTTCACACAACTTTGAAGAGCAAGGGCATTATCCTTGGTGTCCTGGCTGATATTTGTCTCTCAACCAGTATCATTGAGTCAAATGAAATGATCTAATTGCTGGCTGACACAGTTTGACCTCATCACAACAGTGACTATGCTTCTTCAATGTACTTAAGTATGTAATAGACTTTATAATATAAGACCGTGAGATATATGAGCAGTAGTGGACCAGTCAACCCATTGAGTTTACTCCACCATTCAACAAGATCGTGGCTGATCTGATAATCCTCAACCTTACTGTCCTAGTTTTTCCGCATAACCGCCAATTCCCCCTACTGATTAAAAATCTGTCTGTCTTGGGCTTGAGTATACTTAACAACCCAGCCTTGATTGTCTTCTGTGGTAAAGAATTCCATAGATTCACTGCCTCCTAAGAGAAGAAGTTCCTCCCTGTCCCTGACTTAAATGTGTGATCTCTTATTGTGAAATTATACTGTCTGGTCCCAGACTCTCTTACAAGGGGAAATTTGTCAAGTCTGTGAAGAATCTTGTTCAATAAGGTCGCCTTCATGCTTCTAAATTCCAGTTAGTATAAACTCAACCTCCTAATAAGATAGATATCAGGCTCGTGAATCTTCCCTGGATTGCCCCCAATACCAGTACGGGGGTTTCTGTTTTATGAGCATCCAACTTGTGAATGCTCATACTTATGAACGAGATCCCATACAGGGGTGTATTAATATTAATTTTAAAGATCTAACATGCAAGGGTTTCCATGTATATATGTACGAACAGCTATTTTACATTGTCCTGTATTGTACAAATTGACTTACAAATGTACACGCACTTTCCGACCAGGGACAGCCTGTATATTTTTCCTTAGATAAGGGGCCCAAACCTGTTCACAACATTCCAGCAGTGATTTGACTAGCGACATGTATAATTTTTAACAAAACCTCAACTAATATCCTGAGGTTGTGAGAGGAACTCGATAAATGCAAGCATTTTTCTGTTTTTCCTTTCATTCGGATCAGTACTATTATGTTTTCTGACTGAAAAATTTAAGCTCGAAGTTTTTCATTCAAAAAAAGGTGTAATTTTTCCTTTGTTCCCAAATTACTGCCAATACTCAGGAATGGTGTTAGATCCCAATCTTCCCAATAATTTTTAACATTACGCCACTTCAGTGCCATCCAGTGTTCAAATGACCCCTCTCCAACTTTTAGATTCACTGACCGCACACCAAGCATTCAGCCTGTTCTCATTGAAAGTTCCAGAAACCCCAGAATTCTTAGCTCATCTCTCGGTATCCCCTCTCAAATATTATATCATATAGTCACACAAAATCTCATCATTTATTACCAACGCTCTTAAATGCTGACTCTTGATGCGAGCCAAGATGTCTCTCCCAGTGCCTCACTTAAAACTACTCCATCACTGTCCCTGCCCCCTCTCTTCCACCCTGTCGTGTTCATGCTCTCCATATCCCTCCTAACAGTATTGCACTTTCGATAAACAACTTCTGTTGTTGCCATAAGACCATAAGAAATAGGAACAGGAGTAGGTCATTCAGCCCCTCGAGAGCTCTGCCATTCATTAGATTATGGCTGATACAACATTTCCCAAGTTCACTTTCCTGCATTTTCTCCCTGTAACCCTTGATTCGCCACTTCTCACCACTGCAACTAGCCTCCCCCTTCCATTGAGTTGTGGCTATTTTTCTGCTAGTCCTCCAGTTTGTCTCGGGTTTTAAAATTTTAATGCATATGTTTTGAACTGTAACCTGAAGTTGATGGAGCAGAGATACAATTCACATTTATGTAGCCTGAACCTGCAAACTATCTGTACAGTTTAACTAATGTGAGCACCGTGAATCTTTAGTCATACTAACATACTCAATTTTGAACAAAGCAAGGGTATTGTGGAGTTTGTTATTGCACCAATAATCCAGAGACATTGCACAAATAATCCAGAGAATTTGAATTAAAACACCAATATGCTAATTGAGAATTTGAATTCAGTTTCAACAAAAAGGCTAGAACGGTAAAATGCTGTCAGTAAAAATGACCATAAAGCTGTTGAATGGTCATAAGAACCCAACTGAATACTCCTCCTTTTGTGACAAAACCTGCTTCTTTACCTGATCTTAGCCAATATGTAGTTGACTGTTAACTGCTAGCAGCAGTGGCTCAGCAAGACATTCAGTTGCGTCAAACTCCAGGCAAAATGTGTACGATAAATAGTAGCCTTGTCAACAGCACACAGATCTGAGAATGAGCAGTACAATGTGAGATCTACGCATCTGCCAATGTGTGGAAATGTTTAAAAAGATGAGGTTTAATTGAATAATGGCACACCTTAAAATTTTATCACAGAATTCATTCTATTTTCTAATTGTATAATCCTATTATAGAATAGAATTCTATATAAAATTCTATAATTCTATATAAAATAGAATTAATTCCTGTTTTGTCTGAAAATGACACTTTTTGGAATTGCTTGTATGAAGTTCTAAATCAGGAAGTTAAATCCATTGTATCGTTTTTCCTTCTCATCAGAATTTTTATTTGGTACAAATTGTTTAAGCTGAGTAGAGGGTAATTTATATAAAAAGAGAAATATTACAGTTCATTGTTGGTTTTCATGTCTGCTTCAGTTCAATATATTTACTCCATTCACTTTAGGCTGTTCTTTGTGCAAAAGAAAATTGTTTATGAACAATAGCTCCAGGAATTAATTGTGGCAGTGGATCTAGTTTATAAATTCTTTTGAAATGCAGTTGAGGTGTTTTTGATGTCACAAAACTAAAATTACTTATTGTTTCAATCTGGCATAGAAATTTTAGAAACGGTTATATTCCCCTCATCTCGTGGGAATTCCCATATTGTATGTCAACCTTTGTCATCACTTAAGAGGCAGATAACCTGCTCTCAGGCTTATGTTTTTAGTCATCTAAATGTCTCCTGGGAATTAAACCTTAATTACCAGAATGCCACCCCTTTTCATCTGCCTGCTCCTACATGTTCCACTCAATCTTGTCCTTGTCTTACCAGAAGACGGTGAACTCTATTGAGAGTTGGATCTGGCTCCTCTTGGGATTTGTCTCGCGTCACCATTCTTCATGTGTGAGTCTAGATTATGGGCTGTTTGACCTTCATTTGTAAATGGGAACTTGTACTGCCCGTCTTTTAACTCTCTCTTCCATGGGCACCGGCTAATTGGATTGCCTCTACATCCACAACAATGGAAGGCAGATAACTTGGCCCAGAAGTTGCTGGTGTCTGGGTCCTTCCTGGCATCCATTTACTACTCCTTGTGATATTCCTGCTGAGATTCGAAATACATTTTGGGAGCTGATTCCCAGTCCCTCAGCAGCATGGCACGTATCACCACATGTGAATGTACAAAGCATAACAAGAACAGAAGTAGACCTTCCAGCTTTTTGATCCTGTTCAACCATTCACCAAGATCATGGCTGATTTATTTCTGTCTTGGATTCCACATTCTCCCCGACCCCAGATGACATTAGATTTTTGTTAGACAAGCTAATTATATTCCTCTCCCTTAAAAATATTCTATAACCCCATTTCCAATGCTTTCTGAGGCTAGTTGTTCCAGTGTTGCATAACCCTCTGAGAGAAAAAAATTTCTCAGGATCCCTGCCTAAAAAGGAGACACCTAATTTTAAAACAGTGCCCCTTTCTTACATATTGCTACAGAAACATGCTGTGTTATTTCAATTCCAGGGCAGTTGGTAAAATATGAAATGAGACGCTAATAGTTTATTTGATGATAGGTATATTCATAAAATTCAGCATTATGCATGGTGGCTCAGTGGTTAGCACTGCTGCCTCACAGTGCCAGGGACCCTGGTTCAATTCCACCCTTGATCGACTGTGTGGAGTTTGCACATTCTCCCCATGTCTGTGTGGGTTACTGCTGGGTGCTGCAGTTTCCTCCCATAGTCCAGAGATGTGCAGGCTAGATGGATTGGCCATGCTAAATTGACCATAGTGTTCAGGATTTGTTCAGGTGTATTAGCCACGGGAAATGCAAGGTTACAGGGAACATGTAGGGGAATGGTTGTGGGTGGGATGCTCTTCGGAGGGCACAGGTTGGGCTGACTGGCCTGTTTCCACACTGTAGGGATTCTATGATTCTATGATTCTTCCTGGCTGACCCACTGTCCCAGTGCAGCCTCTTTTTAAAATATTTTTAAGTATTTAACAGGTTTAACAGGTATAAGTAACCCCTTTAATGGAGTGCTTTAACACAGGTCAAATTGCCAAAGAAAACTTAAATGAATGCCATTTTTAAGGGGTGGCCTGATGCACACCAGACTCTGCAGTTCCCACCAGAGAAGGAGGTGTGACACATGCCAGAGGAGACTTAGGCATCCTTTCCAGGAAACCCAGGCACGGAGACAACCACTGAAGAGAGAGGCAGGCAGTCAGATATAACAGCCCCTCCGTGGCCCACTGCCTGAATCTGTTGATAGCTACTGTGGCCAGGCCCAGGAGCAGACCTATGAAGTCATTCTCTGTTCTGCCTGCCTCTGTGGTCTGTTTTTAAGCACTCCAAGTGGATATTTTTAATCAAACCATCCAGAAGTGTTATAAAGCAGCGTTGGAGCAACTGGGGCTTGAACCAGGGTCCTCTGGCTCAGAGTTAGGTATGCTACCACTGTACTACAGTGGCCCCCAAAATTGTTTCAATTGTGCTTCATTAAACCCTCACTTATGTATGTTAACTACATAATTAACATGCCATGAGCAAGTTGTCAAAAATTTTGCGCTGGCACCATACTTAGCTGTGGTTAACTTGACTTTCTTTGTGTCTGATATTTCAGGTTAGTTCCTGATCTTGGCCAATTGCTATTGAAGTGATTATTTGCAATGTGGTACAGGTCGATTATGAAGCAGGTTGTTACAGATATTAGCATTGTGATGTGGAAAAATAGCTACATTTGTGAAGAAAGCAAGATAGTGAGCAAAGATTCCATGTAATGTCATAAGCTGTAAAGAATTTCAAGTTCACAGAACAGGAAGGTCAGAGTGAACAACAGTGTTTAAACATTGCATGTCAAAGAAGTAGGAGCTCAAGGTCATGTACTATTTTCTGAAGTTGAATTCAAATGAAATAATGTTGCTTTGAAATAAAGATAACTCTCTGACTCAAGAGTTAGTGAGTTGAAGTCACGCCAACATAAGAGAGAAGGAGAGGAGTAATTTTCAGTATACCATAGACCTCCATCACAACTTGTAGAGGTAAAGGATCAAAAATGTGCTTAGTGTAACCATTAGTGTTCCGAGTAAGGATAATGCGAATGAGACCGAGAAAGTGACCTGCATAGGATAATTGATTTGATCTGATGGGCATGCCTGCTGCCTATGAGGATAGGATTAAGTTTGCCTGAAGAAAGCTGACCAAGACACTTCAGAGCAGGAGAATGTCCAGAGTTGGTGGGACCTGATGGCTGGAGAAGAAAGAAGCGAAGTAAAATGAGTTAGGTGTAGGGGATTCAATAATTAGGGTGAGTGACATTTCAATTCTGTCTGAAAGGATAGAGAATGAGGGTGAAAATCCATATTGTGATCTGGATTGGCGCCAATACCATGGGAAAGATTGGGTAAGTCTTATTTGGAGAGCACTGGGAGATAGTACCTAATTTAAAAAGCTTGACCTCAAGGTATTATCAAACCATGTGGAAATTGGCATAGGGACAACATCTGAGAAAGGTGATCACGTATCTGAAGGAGTGACGTAGAAAAGAGAATTCCATTTCATGGGCTGCTTGTGTTTGGTCGGGGAGGATTGGTACTGTTGGCACATTCTTCACCTGTACTGGCCTGGGATTGGGGTCTTCACAGAAAAGATAACGAGAGCAGTTATCAGGACTAGCAAAAGGAAAGGGAAAACTTAGGTAGAAAGATAATATAAATGACATTCTAAACCAGCAAAAATGGTGGAAGGGAGAAATGTGACAGCTATGATTAAGATTCCAGATTTGGGTAGGGCTGATTTCATTGGGATGCACTTGTGCTTTTTGAAGTAAACTGGATATAACCTGGAATAATGTGTGCAATTTTGCTGTCCTTATCCCAGGAACAATGTTCCTTCTAACTTCAATGTTTCTGCGAGTGTGCAATTGCTCCAAGATTGTGTAGGGTGATTATTTTGCAGCATTGACTTCTGGGACCTGAAGTCACTGCTGCACGTGAACTTTTGAGATTTGCACAGAAGGTGGTAAATTTAGTGTAAATGCTTATCATGAAAGATAATATTCCCACAGAGGCATCATGACAAAGGTTCACCACTTGTTTCTGGGACAGTGAAATTGTCCTATGAAGAGGGATTGGGCAAACTGGGCCTATGTTCTCCAGAGTTTTGAAGAATGAGAGGCGATCTCATTGAAACCTGTTAAATACTTAAAGTGATAGATGTAGTTAATATGTTTCCCTTAGTTGGAGACTAGAACGCATGGCAAAATTTGAAAATAAGGGAAATGCCGTTTAGGTCTAAGATGAGGTCTCAGGTGGTTGTGAACCTTTGGAGTTCTTCACCACAGAGTACGATGAAAGTTCAGTCTTTGAGTACGTTTAAGGTAGGGTTTGATAAATTTCGATGGCATTCGGGTTCTGATGATCGTGTGGATATAAGACGGAGTGTTTGATCAGCTAGGATCAATTTGATGGTGGGGCAGGCTAAACAGGCTGAATGGCCTACTTCTGTCCCTTTCTTCCTGTATTAATAGGTCAAATAATACAGGATCTTTGGTAGCGTTGTTCAAGAAATAATTTGATTTAGAAACAGTTTATGACCTGAAGGGATAAGTGTTCTTGCCAAAAGTAACAGCCAAGGGCAGCCAGAAAGCTAAGGAAAAATTAAAAATGAAAGAAAAAAAATATGAAAATGCAAAAGCTAGTGCAACTCCTGGCAACTAGGAGAGTGACAAAGAACACCAAAGGGTGACAAAACAAATAAGAGCTCCAGAAAGGGAGTATGGAAAGAAACTAAAGGATGTCAAGATTGATGCAATTTTCTTCAATTATTTTGGAAAAGGGGAGGTGATTGAAAGCAGTGTGGGCCCTTTGAAAACTGTTAATAGTGATATTATAAATGGAAATTGGGAAATAGTGAATGTGGTGAATAATTAGCACGGAACAAAAGAAATGGAGATGCTGAAGATCTGAAACAAAAAGAAATTGCTGAAAAAACTCAGCAGGTCTGGCAGCATCTGTGATGAGAATATAGAGTTATCGTTTCAAGTCCAATGACCCATCTTCAGAACTGGCAGCAGCTAGGAAAATGTGTTAATGCTGATATTTCCTCCCTCCTCATAATCTGAGGCTCCAGACACAGCAACACAAGTTGCTAAATGAAGCAGCAATTTACCCGCACTTACAGGAACAGAAAGAAAAAGTTGAAGAAAGGCAGATATGTACAGAAGATGAAGGGAAAAAGTTGATGAAAACTGTACAAAAAGAAAGGCAGAGTGTTGGAAAGTGGGAGTAGTATTGATTTAGTTTATTTGCTGCTCACAATGTGGTCTCCAAGGAAGACAAAAGACAGACTGGGCGACCGCTTTGCAGAACATCTACATTCTGTCTGGAAAAAATGACCTTGAGGTTCCAGTTGCCTGCCACTTCAACACACCACTGTGCTTCCTGACCAACATTTCTATCTTGGGCCTGCTGCAGTGCTCCAGTGAGGCTCACCACAAGCTGGGACAATAGCATCTCATCTTCTGCGTGGGGATATTGCAATCTTCAGGACCCGGGATAGAGTTCAATAGTTTTAGAGCTTGACTACCTGCTTCCATATCCTTTACCAACCCCACAACTCAGGTTTGCCATGATACAGGCTGCTTTCAGCACAGCCAACCCGTTTTCACCTACTCATTGTCCCCATGGTGAGCTTTCCTCCTTCCATGGCTTACTCTCTGCCATCCCTTTGTCTGCTTAAATTACTTTCTCTCACTTTGTGCTTCAACTTCACCTGTCTGCTCACTAGCAGCTCTGACCCCCCTGCTGTTATCTAACTACTATCAGTTCTGAAGTAAGGTTGCTGGACTCAGTGTTAACTGTGCTGTCTCTCCACAGATGCTGCCAGATTGCCGAGTTTCTCCAGCAATTTCTGCTGATGTTGAATAAATATTCTGTCAGTTTTCAAGACAGTGACAAGTGCCAAAGCATTTCAAACAAGGGTTTTAAAGCAAAATTTGGCATTGAGCCACGTAAGGCAGTATTAGTGGAAATGGCCAAAAGTTTGGCCAAATTTTAACAAATATCCTAAATGAGGAAAGAACGTGATGGACGGAAAGGTTTACAGAGAGCTTTCGGGGCTTTCGGCTACGGCAGCCAAAGACTCCTCAGCCAACATAACAATTAAAATCTGGGGTGCTCAAGCTGTCAGAATCATAGGAGCTCAGACATGCTGATGCAGTGCTGGCCTTTATATTGGAGCTTTAGGTTACAACGGATTTGATGTTATACAGCAGCTATACCTGCAAAAGGTGTGAGGGGTTTGGAACTCTTCTTCAAACAAAACAGCTATTAAAGTTCATTGCGTGGTAGATCAAGGGGCTATATGACCTACCCTTGTTCCTGTTTTTTTCCTTTTCTCTTTTACTAAAGTCAAGGCATGTTCAGGTGATGTGTAATCACTTACCTTGTGAACTTCTTCACAAAAGGGGCAAGTCTTTATGTGAAAAGAATGCTGGAAAGTCATCAGTAAAAATAATTCTAGGAAGATGATCATGACTTCTGATACTAGCAATTTAATACTGATTCATTTTGTTTTAAAATGGAAACTTGGAAAATTGAGTATTTGTGAAATGCTGAAATATTGACGGTTTGTTCATTTGATTTAATCAGAACAATGCACCAACTTTTGTGCTTTCAATCAACAACACTTTTCTTAGAAACCATCACTACACAGAATGCGATATGAGGTAGAAGGTGAATTGCGGTTACCTCCTTGTAATATACATGGAAACAGGGTGGTATAGGTTGTGGTTAATTTTGACTGAATAAAATTAAGTAGAGGATTATTGGTGGTTAGCCAGCTGCTGCCTTTTGTCTGTTTGGAATGTTACAGTTTTGCATCTTTGAAGTGCTGATTGCAGACTTTGCCTGAAGCTCTGGGAATGCCGTGGTAATGGACAGAAGTCTGCCTTTACAACCCAACTGAATGCTGATTGCTTGGTGGCACCAGCACACCAAGTTGCAGTCTTTGTCTGGCTGCCTACCTGCTGGTAAGGTCTGACTCAAATTTTTCCTGGAATCCTTTCACTGACGCTGCTTTGGAGACAGTGATGAGGAAGCTCACAGTGTTATTAAGCTTTGAACAATAAAACCTTTGTGGGTTTTAATTTGCTCAGACCAAACCTCTTCCTTGCTAAAATCTTAATACATATTTTGTTAAATTAATTTCCTGATTAAATAATCAAGTTCTGAATCACATCAGTAATTACTGCAGTAATGACCACAAAATGCACAAGTAATGTCTTTTCATAATTCTAATATTGGAAACCCCTGTAAGTGAGAAGTGTGCTGCCTATATTATTTATTAAAATGGGAGCATGCTCAACACCTTTTCAGTTATCAAGCTATTGTAAGCAAGTAGAGAATTCATTAAATTTATTGAAGAGCTTAACCAGGTTTTTCCCCCTATTAATAAAATTATGTAGTCCTGCATTATCAAGATAATACAAACTGGTTCTGTAATTACAGCACTTACTGCTGTACTGCATTCTTAAGTCTGTAACGTATAATCAGGACAACTTCGAGAGGAAACATAATCATGATGGAAAATGTCTGTTGTTCTCAAAATTCCAATATGCTGTTGGCATGTGCTATCTTCAGATATACTTAAGGGCAGCACATACATATTTGCACTTCAATTGGGGAACATCCTTTTTGACTTCTCAGAAAAGACAGGCAAAGTTGTATTTATTGTACCCGGAGACCAAAGATCTTTAGAGAATTTATTATTGCAATAAAGAGATAGCAAAGGGCTTAAATCTGACATTAAATAAAGATAGTTTACAAATTTGTTACTGCATTGGGCAATGCTTTTCCATGGCTTGCCCTGGTTGTTACAATGGTTTTGTAGTGAAGTCGCCAAACTAATGCTCAATTAATTACCACTTTATATGGGAATCTTTGGAATAGTGTTGAGACTACCTCAGGCTCATTTGTCTTCTACTCACTCAGTGGATCTGGGCATCACTGGCTGGCCAGCATTTATGGCTGTTCAGTAGTTGGTGGTGACATGCCTTCTTGAACCACTCTAGTCCATGAGCTGTAGGTTGACCCATAATGCCCTTAGAGTGGGAATGTTTTTATTCAACAACATTGAAGGAGATGGCGATATATTTCGAAGAAAGGATGGTGAGTGGCTTGGAGGGGAATTTGCAGGAGGTATTGTTTCCATTTATCTGCTACCCTTATCCTCCTAGATGGAAGTGATTATGGGTTTGGAAGGTGCTATCTAAACATCTTTGGTAAATTTCTGCAGTGCATCTTCCTGCTACAGAGTGGTGGTGGTGGAGAGAGTTGATGCTCGTGGATGTGGTGCCAGTCAAGTGGGCTGCTTTGTCCTCAATGGTGACAAGCTTCTGAGTGTTGTTGGAACTTCATCCATGCAAATGGGGAGTATTGCATCACACCCTTGACTTGTGCCTTGAAGGTGGTTAACAGGCTTTGGAGAGTCAGGAAATGAGTTACTGGTTGCAACATTCCTACTCTCTCACTGCTGTTTTAGCCACTGTGTTTACGTGGTGAGTGCAGTCGAACTTCTGATCCAAGGTGACCCTCAGGATCTTGATAGTGGGTGATTCAGTGATGGTAATACCATTGATTGTTGGTGGTGGCCAGTGGTTAGATAGTCTCTTAATGGAGATGGTCATTGCCTCGCATTTGTGTGGTGCAAATGTTAGTCACCACTTTTCAACCCAAGCCTAGATATTGTCCAGATCTTGTTGCATTTGAACATGGACTATTCAGTATCTGAGGAGTTGTGAATGGTCCTCAATATTGTGCAGTCATCGGTGAACATTTCCACTTTTGACCTTATGATGGAGGAAGGTCATTGATGAAGCAGCTGAAGGTGGTCGGCCTAGGACACTAACCTGAGGAACTCTTGCAGAGATGTCCTGGACCTGAGTTGGCTGATCCCCAACAACCACAATCGTCTTCCTATGTGCCAGGTATGACTTCAACCAGCGGAGTGTTTGCCCCCCCGATTCCTGTTGATTCCAGTTTCGCTAGGGTTCCTTGATGCCACACTCTGTTAAATGTGGCTTTGATGTCAAGGGATGTCACTCTCATTTCTCTTCTGAAATTTAGCACTTTTGTTGATGTTTGAACCAAGGCTGTAATGAGATCAGGAGCTGAGTGGCCAAACTGGGTGTCACTGAGCAGGTGGTGCTTGAAAGCACTGTTGATGATACCTTCCATCACTTTACTCATGATCAAGAGTAAACCGATGGGGCCGCAATCGCCAGATTGGATTTGTCCTGCTTTTTTGTGTACAGGATATAACAGGGCAATTTTCCACTTTGTCAGGTAGATGCCAGTGTTGTAACTGTACTGGAACAACTTGGTAAGTTCTGGAACACATCTTCAGTACTATTGGTGGAATGTTGTCAGGGCCCACAGTCTTTGCAGTATCCAGTGGCTCTAACCGTTTCCTGATATCACATAGAGTGCTTCGAATTGGCTGAAGACTGGTATCTGTGATGCTGGGGGCCCTGGAGGAGGCCAAGATGAATCATCCACTCAGCGCTTTTGGCTAAAGATTGCTGCAAATGCTTCAGCCTTATCTTTTGTACTGATGTGTTGGGCTTTTCGATTATTGAGGATTGGGATATTTGTGGAGTCACCTCCTCTAGTAAGATGTTTAATTGTCCAGCAATATTCACAAATGGAGAGAGCGTTGTGAGAAAGAGGAGGTACTGTGTAAAAGTACAGATCATCTCCAGCTATTTCGTGGGAAGAGGAAATGTGCTGGGATGACTAAAGAATGGACAAAGCTCAAGATACCATTGTGGGCAGCTTTTTTCAAGCACAGCAGTGAGAGCCATCCATTTACTGCTGAATGCAACAGCTGGACTGATATCATACAACATATTTTATGATGAGTTCTTTTATAGCCTATATAGTTCAAGATAATCTGTCCTTTAGGTCATTTTATGAGAAGAGAGATTTATAAACTGTTTATTTCTGAGTTATTGTATGTTAGCAGCACTTACAACATCAGCAAATCCCAGATAACAGTTATTTGGTCATGCAAGCTCGATATCGTCTATTGTCTTATGTTTGGTAGTCACTAACAAAATCCCTGCTTCCAAGCTTCATCTAACTAGCTATTTTAAAGTGCAAAAAGTAGTTTTAGCAGGAATATGGAGGCCAGGATCATAAATATTTCCTCCATGCACTGATAATTTTTAACATTCTTCTTGGTTTCTGTCGTCGTTAAGAGAACGTAAAATATTGCTTGGATGTTTTCAAATTTATAATGGATGTTAAGATGGATGATGAGAGACAGAGTGTAAGAATACATTTGAAAAGCTGACAAGAAGACAATGTGGACAAATAAAGAAGAACACAGAAAAATAAGAAAAGAAACAAAAGAAAACTGGGGGTAGCCGGAAGATACATGCAGGAGTATTGATATATGAAGAGAGACTGGATCAGTTAGGACTATATTCACTCGAGTTTAGAAGGATGGGGGCATCTCATAGAAGCCTATAAATTCTAACAAGACTAGATTGGATTAATGCAGGAAGGATGTTTCCAATGACTGGGGGAGTCCAGAACCAAGCATCACAGTTTAAGGATATGGGGTAGGCCATTTAGGATGGAGATAAAGAGAATTAAATATTTTCTTAGAGTCACAGAGATGAACAGCACAGAAATAGACTCTTTGGTCCAGCTTGTCCATGCTGACCAGATATCCTACATAAATCTAGTCCCATTTGCCAGCATTTGGCCTGTACCCCTCTAAACCTTTCCTATTCGTATACCCATCCAGATGCCTTTTAAATGTTGTAATTGTAACAGACTCCACCACTTACTCTGACAGCTCATTCCACACATGCACCACCCTCTGCGTGAAAAAGTTATCCTTGGATTCCTTTTAAATCTTTCCCCTCTCACCTTAAACCTATGCCGTCTAGTTTTGGACTTCTGTAGACTGAGGAAAAAACTTTATTTATTCATCCCATCCCTGCCCTCATGATTTTATAAACCTCTATAAGGTCACCCCTCAGCCTCCACACTCCAGGGAAAATAGCTCCAGCCTATTCAGCCTCTCCTTATGGCTCAAACCCTTCAATCCTGGCAACATCCTTATAAATCTTTTCTGAACCCTTTTCAAGTTTCACAACATCCTTCCTAAAGCATGGAGACCAGAATGGCAGACACTGTTCCAAAAGCGGCCTGACCAATGTCCTGTACAGTTGCACCATGACCTCCCAACTCCAAGACTCAATGCACTGACCAATAAAGATAAGCATACCAAATACCTTCTTCACTGCCCTGTCTTCCTGGGACTCCACTTTCAAGAAACTGTGAACCTGCCTCCAAGGTCTCTTTGTTCAGCGACAGTTCACAGGACCTTACCATTAAGTATTTAAGTCCTATCCTGATCCTGATTTGCCTTTCCAAAATGCAGCACCTCGCATTTATCTAAATTAAACTCCATCTGCCACTCCCTGGCCCATTGGTCCATCTGATTATCTCGTTGTACTCTGAGATAACCTTCTTCACTGTCCACTGCACCTCCGATTTTAGTGTCATGTGCAAATTTACTAACCAGACCTCCAAATTACTAACCATTCAAATCATTTATATGAATGACAAAAAGCAATGGACCCGGCATGATCCTTGTGGCACACCAATGGTCACAGGCCAGTCTGAAAAGCAATCTTCCACCACCACCCACTGTCTTCTACCTTCGAGCCAGTTCTGTGTCCAAATGGCTAGTTCTCCTGTATTCCGTATGATCTTACCTTGCTAACCAGTCTCGCCAGCTTTTCTGTAACTCCCGATTCACGGTAGTCTGGTTGATTTGTAATTGTTCTTAGAAATAGCTGAGCAAGCCACTTAGTTCAAGGATATTTGGGTTAGGGAACAAATGCAAGCTCTGCCAGCAGTGATGAAATCCCATGAAAGAATGAATAAGAGCAAAGTCAAGTTGGAACAGCTCAAAGCCAGGGCAAAAATGAAATGTTCTACACATTCCTAAAATCAATTCTAAGTCAAATTTATGAAGTTTTTTTTTAAACATAAAAGTAGCAATTAAAAGAAGATGCTGTTATCTCATTAACCAAATATGTTGGAACATTTCAAGGCTTTGTGCATTCTAAATGATTATGTCTATTGACTCTCCCTCACTCTTTGAATAAGTGCCTTGGAGTATTTTAGATGTATCTAATAAGATGGGTTGATCTGACTTTAACATCTTGTCTGAAGAATGATATTCCCCTACTGTTGCACAGAAATAGCAACTCAGATTGTGTGATTGAGCCTTGGAGTGGGATCTGAAACCACAACCTTCCAACACACATAAGAACACTGCCATTGAGTTGAGTTGATACACAAGTATGACTAAAAACTATCAATTGATAGTTCCAATAAATTTTGGTATACCCATCAATATCTGTGGTAATCTGCAGTAGCTTCAGTAATGTGCCACATTTTAGCCCTTTCCTGTCTCTTTTGCATACTTTGCCACTTAGACCAGTTTATCAAACATTGTCTGCTAATCAATGCAAAAAGCAAGTGTTGAAAGAATAGGGCTTGGTGCATCCTGCTTAGAAAGTGGGCAGATAATCCTTTTATGATCTAACACATCGGTTATAAAAGATATCTACCAAAAAAGAGGTAAATCTTTGTATTGTGAGGTTCCTTACACCATCTTATAAATCTATATAAGTCCTTTAGATATTATTAATTGACCTTTTCATTCCATCATTCATACACTTCGATGAGAGCAGGCGGCCCAATGTCTCCCGGAGAGCCCGCCAAAATGGAGGAGATCGAGACCTTGTAGGGAGTGTGAGTCCAGCATGGCTAAGCACTTAAGAATGACAGTGGAACTATTAACTTGATTTCTTTACAGTCCTTCCTAGTATTAAATAGAAAAATCATGTTTAACTTCTTTTAACTTTGTTTCTTTATTTTTCTACTTTTGTACCTAACATTTTGTACCTAGGTACCTTTGTACCTAAGTTGGGGTGCTGGGAATGGTGACATTGTACACTTCTGTACTTGAGTACATGTGACAATAAAATCTAATTCTAAGTTACAGTTGGTTTCAATCCATATTTCCTAATGCCTTTTATTGTTAATCTGCTCTGTTGGAGGTATGTGGTTTAATTTCACTGTGTAGGCACTTTCCTGTCAATTCAATCTGCCTGTCTGTTTTACAATTATAAATCCCATTTTTGTTCAATCATCATAATACTTTCAATATTCCAAAGCAAATTTCAATTACATGCTCTTTTGGAATTAACACATCTGTGAGCAATTGACTATTTTAATCATATTATCCTGCTTTATTTTGCCAGTATTTTGTTCAGAGTTTGCAATTTATCTGTTGAGTTGTTTGCCAATTGGTGACGTGCAACTTAAAGGATGTTTTCACTGTTGGTCTAACTAAGATTTTTTTTGGAGCTGAGTGCATTGTCTAAGTCTCAAGTTTTATTGTAGACAAAAATATACAATGTTTTCCAGAAGCATCAAATAAGATCCATTCAATAATAAGAATGAAAAGTGTCAGTGTGCATTCTGTGAGGTGCTTATACATCCTGCTGTGGAATATCTTTCTAAGAAATAAATCTTTATCCTATCTTGGCAATATATGACTCCATAACCATCCATCACTGCTGTCAGAAAAGGATAAGTAAATAAATGCACAACACTCTAGTTGTTGGTCTTGTTTACAATATATTCATCCCAAGAATACATGAAAAAAAGTGATGCTACATGTAGCTGTTTGTGAATGGCACCTTCATCTCAGCTTAAGAGTTATTCATAGGCTCTTGAGCCTTAAATCCTTTACAAACTGCTTTGAGAAATGTAAAAACACCTTTAAACCATTGACGCCTAGTCAAAGGTATAATTGGTTAACACCAGAAGCAGCACTTTGATCTCTAATAATATGTGCATCTAATACTTTAAAGTTTGAAGTTCACTCATTGTTGAGGGACATTCACAGATTCCACAAAAATGAGAATGGTTGATTGTGTCTGCTAATGAAGAGGCTGAGAGGAATGAGGCTATTTTCAGTTCAGCTCCTTCAAGTGCCCCCTTAAGAAGGGTAAAGCGCAATACTGGCTAATCCTAAAGATGTACACTTGGACAAACCATTCTTACAACTGAGAACAATGGCATGAAGGTAGTAATAAAGCAAAACTTCTATATGTCAAAGACAACAAGGTGCAGGGCTGGATGAACACAGCAGGCCAAGCAGCATCATAGGAGCAGAGAGGTTGACGTTTCGGGCCTT
>NC_063371.1:2207749-2334205 GCF_021869965.1 Rhincodon typus
ATCTCTGATTCTATATGTCAAATATGTTTTTTTTCCCCTCGTGATGGATTTTTATTCCAAGCAAATACCGCAATTTATAATACAATTAAAAGCCAGCATGTGCATTTCAGTTTTAAAATAATGTATGTTTCTCGAGCTGTAAAAGAATAATTTTATATGCTAATTCAAGAGAACAGATCAGCTAAGTGGTGCAAGATATAGACACTTGGCAAATTAGATTCAAAAGATAATAGGCCCAAAGAAATATAAACAGTTTTAGATTATCACAAATTAATGTAGCAATTTTCATGATTAACCCAGAATTGCCCTGCAATCATCCCATCCCTCTTTTCATTAATATTTGTAGAACGAATGCCCATGAAATCAAAAAGTTGCATTTATTTTACTTGTTTTTCTTTTCAAATCGGCAATGACTAACATTTATGTAGCAATTTTATCTGGTGAAATATTTCAATGCCCTGCATAGGAGTGCTATTAACTTAAAATTAAGCTAAGTTGCATAGGTGTTTGGACAGGTGACCAAACCCTCGATTGAAGAACAGATCTTAAGAACTGTCTTAAAGAAGAAAAGTAAGGTTGAGAGGTTTAGGGAGGTAATCCCTGAACTGAGGGCCCAAGAATCTAAAGGTATGATGGTCAATAGTGGAGTGATCAAAATCAGAAAATTATGAGACCAGAATTGGAGGAGTACAAAAATCTAGTACAGTATTGTAAGACAGTGGAGGTAAGGTGAGCCTTCCACAGAGAAATGACATGTTCCAACCTACATGCTGGCCACATGTCTTGTACAGTAAACCATGTAACTTAAGAGGACAATGAGTACATTTCTTTCACATAATTGAAATTTGTGTTGTGTGGAAATTGCATAATACACATTTTATTTTTGCATCATTTTAAGGATTTCCTAAGTTTTTAACTTCTAGAGAAAGGTTCACACATTGATTGGCTGCCTGCCTTTTCTCATTAGAAGAGCTTGTCACGATCTGTTGTGGTTTTTTTTTCATATAGTTTCAGAACCTGCAGTTTCTTTTAATTTTATAATTTTTTCCCTACTTTATTATTGCACCTTCAATTGTAATATATGTTTACATAGTGGTACTGAGAAGATCATGTATGCACAGACTTTGCAAGTCCAAGAGTACTGGATTTATTTTATTCACACCTCTGTGATGAGGGATGTATGATAGGCACCTCACTTGTGATGTGTCACCAGGTTTCTATTTCCTGTAGATTTGTAATGCTCGTATTTCACATTCAGAAGGAACCTTACCGTTTTTAAATTGTCACTTGGATGAGAAACATGCAGTGGTGGAAGTTAATCTGATAATTGTATCATGTCAATACAGACACCAAGGAACATCTGCTTGAACATATTTATTGTTCAGATTAACGTTTTATTTAAAGCAGCCTCAATTGCTGTTTGATGTTTTAAATATCTGACAATCCATAGTGTCACATTCTCAGAATATTATACGTGTGGATCAGCTTTGGAATTTTGTTGAGATAATCATCTCTCTTGAATGTTGCCCTTTCAAGTATATGATGTCCAATCATTTGTTGTCCACATGACTTGAAAGAATAACTGTCCTTGCAATTGTGGACAAACTAAAGGTTCATGAGCATTCGAGGTGGCTTTGGTTTCTACTGCTCATGGACCTAACTGCAGAATTTAATTGTAAGCATGATTTGAGCTAATCTGGAATATGTCATCTGCTTGCCAAGCATCTATAACTGAGAATGTGTTTTCTTCGTGCTATTCTCCAGATATTGAAATGCTACAATAGAATTATTGGCAGGAATGGTGCATGAAGAAGATCCGCTGTCTTTTAGCTTCAGGCCTTTCCCACCAGAAATTTCTGAGCTGAGTGAACAACTGTCTTCACAACAGGCTGTCTGAGAGAGATTATGTACTCAGGCTTGAACTGACGACAGCAACTACTTGCAGTAAGCCACCTCGAAGAGTGTTGCTGTAAAGTGACTCCACGCAGTTACTTCACACGAATCTTTTTGTTGTTTTATCAAAAAATAAATAGTTTTGAACTTTTTGAATAATTTTTCAGCTGATACTGGCATATTTTCAGGGTTCAGGCTATTGATGAAAACTTCAATACTGTACTCTAGTAATTCTATTATTGAAGATTCATGGCACTTTGTTCACAGACATTATCTTCGAGAAATGAAAACAATAGCAGCTGCTGATTGTGAAGGAGACTCAGTCTGTAAAAGGAGAGTAATTTCAGAAGATAAAAAATAACCTTTATAGGATTTTAATCCATGTTACTGAAGTGATAGTGCCAATATTTATAGATAGGCACGCACAGCGCACACTTGTGAAAGAAGCAGTGTCACTTTACAAGTATTGTTATCCTTCAATAATATCCGGTGAAGTATGCACCTTATGCAGCCGCTTTTTCCCTCTTTTTATTCTAATCTAAATACTCAGTTGTTGCTTATTTCTATGCAACAGTACTCCCTATTGCGAGGACCTGGGATAATTCTGGTATCCACCCTTCAGTGTGAAATTACATTTCTCCTAAAATTCACATTAATTCATTTCACAAAATTAGATGGTATTTATTCCATGCGTATGAGGACTAATTTCCAGCCTCAATAATCAAATCGGACTGGATTAATTTAGGATATCTGGTTGGAAAGGACGAGTTGAACTGAAGGGTGTGTTTCCGTGCTGTATATCTCTATGATTTGATTAAAAAGCTGTTTCTTAGAGTTTCCTATAACGTAGTCACAGTAATCCATACTAAGACAGAAAGCACTGGAGATAACTCAGCAAATCTGAAAGCACCAGTTGGGAGAGAAACACAGTTAACATTTCGAGACCAATACGATGATTCTTCAGGCTGAAAGA
The DNA here is from genome assembly GCF_021869965.1 of Rhincodon typus. NCBI lineage: Eukaryota > Metazoa > Chordata > Chondrichthyes > Orectolobiformes > Rhincodontidae > Rhincodon > Rhincodon typus. The sequence continues at coordinate 2,210,616 of NC_063371.1, forward strand.
TAAAGCAGCTCATTTGATTTTCACCATATTCACAAACAGCCACTCCTTCCACCACATTGCTCAGTAGCAGGAGTGTGTGGCCCTCTATAAGATGCCCTGCAGAAATTCACCAAGGCTCCTAAGATAGCATCTTCAAAACCCATGATCTCTTCCATTGAGAAGGAAAAGGCAGCAGGTACATGGGAACAGCACCAGCTGCAAGTTTTCCTCCAAGCCACTAATTTGGAAATCTATCACTGTTCCTTCGGTGTGGTTGGGTCAAAAATTGTAGAACTCCCTTCCTCAAAGCATTGAGGGTGTCGCTACATCACATGGACTGCAGGGGTTCAAGAAGGCAGCTCGCCACCTACTTCTCAAGGGTAATGGGGATGGGCAGTAAATGCTGGCCCAGCCTGTAATGCCCACATCCCATCAATAAGTTTGGAATAAGCAGACAGGGTAGCTCAGCTTGTACTAACTACTACATCTTGGAAGCTGCATTCAGCTGTTGCCTTGTACAGTCTCATTTGCAGATACTATCCACTAACGTGTTATATAACCTTGCTTTTGGTTTATGTTATGGTATATTTGCTTTCCTTTGAAGACTCAATATTTCAAAACATGTCAGTACAAGAGTGACATTAGCCGTATACTTGACCAGTGGCTATTTTACTGTTAATGCAGTGTTTTGGGTTCTCTTTCCACCACGGCAAACAATATCTTTTTTAATTAAATTTGTGTTTTGAGAGATGGCACCAGAAAATAACATTTTGTGATTGAAATAAAAATGCAGATCATTAATCTGCTTCAGAGATAGTAACTTGCAAAAGCAAACTGGAATCTACTCAAAAAGAAGAAATTTGCGGGGCTTTGTGAAAAGAGCAGTGGAGCAGAGTTCATTGGATGAAGAACCAGTACAGGCTTGATACCGCCAAATTGGCTTCGTCCTGTGCTGAGAAATATAGAGAGTCTGTCCTGTATGTGACTCTGGTCCCATACTATATGGCTAACTTCTAATGCTATCAAGTGAATTAAGAATAGGCATTGGGTAACATCTTGCCACTGTAGCCCTGATCTCAAGAACAAATATATAAAAAAATACATAAGGTGGTCATAGTGGGGATGAAAAGCTCATAGGCTGCAATGTTATTTCAAATTTGATATTTCTTCCATTTAAGTTACAGTCAAACATGATGTAATTCAAATATGTTTAATAGCCATTTCTGTTCCTTTTTTCTCAAGATCATGTAATGGAAATAAAATCCAGTTGTAAGCTTCCGAATGGCTCAGTTTGTTTATGTTGTCTTGGTGACTGCAATACAAATGAGATGGTCCCAGGTTCCACAGCCTTGAACCCTTTGTTGTACAGAAGTTGCTGTTCATGGAAGCTGAAATGAAATTTGTGACACCCATCATCAATGAGAGAAAGCTCCTGAGCGAATACGGTTTAGAAGCAGAAAGTTGATATTTCAACCTTTTTGTGTTGTGACCCGTTGATTCTTGTGCAGGCAACAAGACAACGTTGTTAAGTGTTGAAGAACAGGAGGAAAAGAGAGACAAGAGATCCAAATTTCTGAAATATAGTCATGTTCCTCTGGAACGTAATTTGAGCAGAGCGTCAGAAAGAAGCTTTTGTCAGGGCTTTCAGGATGCCAGTGTTTGCTGTTCCAGCTGCTCCCTTTTGTCTCAATATGAAAGATATCTTTTTCTCACGTGGTACAATCTTAAATTTGCAACACTGTGTGAATTTGTAATTTGTAATTAAAAACTGATGAAAGGGAACATTTTGAATGAGTTCATGATTTCCATGAGACTAGCTTATTTGTGCTGACATAAGTTTTTGATTTATTCACATGATTGCAGTTGCATGTCAAATGTGTTAGCTTTGTCAACTAATTTATTATAGGTTTTAGTGTATTGGTTGTACCAGTAGTTATAGAACTTTTCCCGTTTTCATCTTTTCAAAACAATTATAGCCATTTATGGTAGGATTGCTATTCCCTAATATAGAGCCATTTTGTTTTCAAGGTGGGCAAAGATTTGGTTTTGGTTTGAAATCAGAAAATGCTATTGAAAGGAACACTATCCCAGTTTCACCTGAAAAGAAGCATTGATTGTTAACAAATAAAATATTGCATTTAACTGTCAACAGTTAAGAACACAAAAGTGAAATCCGGTGTCAGTCTTCTTAAATTTTACTTCCTCCTTTTACATATTTTCTCCATTTAATCTGAATGAAATTGTACTAATATGCAATGTTTCCATTTCATTTTCCAATATTGTAGTATATTTCTGACAGAAACAATTTGCACATCATTACTTTAAGATGCACACCAATGATATTGAGAGTTTATTTAATTTGAAAACATCTCCCACGATAGTCTTCACATTGGAAGCATTGGATAAAAAAAATTCACAATGGCATTTTCACTATAATCATCTTCAAATTCCATGGGATATGAGTCAAAAATGAAGTTTGATATCAAAGAGAGAATTACCTTTTTAATATTAGCAGAGAAGATTATTGAAACAAAAGTGAGGCAAAGGGGGAAATATGTGTTTCTTAATATAGAAAAGCTGAGTTGTATAATCACTAGGTAAGATTGACTTGGGGAGAAGACTGGGATATCTGGTCTTGATGGATTTCTCTTGAATTCCTAAAGTATTAACATTCTTTAGTAAAAGATTGCATTGTCGGCTTTGTCAAGAGGAAATGTTTAGGTGGATCTGATGAAGACCAAACAGGCAAGGAATTTCAAGAGACTCCCATGTAAGTCACGGGCATTGAAGTTGATCTGCTGGAAGCAAGTGATGATAAAGAGTTTGGGACAGGAGTCCACAACTTTCTCTGTGGTTGCCCATAATGTGTATTCCTGATCTCAATTTTTACAGTCCTTTGGAAAGAAATGCTACCCCGTAAGTTCCAAAAAACTCTGGAATGGCAAATCACTTGAGCATTGCCATAATTGCACTGAAATTAAAAGTGTTTGAGAGGGTTCACATTTGTCCTTATTATGCCAGCTGGTAACTTTTGCCGACTGATAAGCTGTTTTGAATGGGCTTAATTTTTTTTTAAAAAGTCCTTTGAATTTTGTAACCATACTCCTGTATCTTTATTTCTGTCTTTGTTTTTGATACTGTGCTTCTCACTTTATAGAGATACTGTTACTCTTTCAGTGGAGAAATGATCCCGAGAAAGGTAGAACAGAAATAATTATAAAAAACCTCTACACAAAAGTCTGTCCAGTGGAGCTTTGAACATTTGTTACATCACAGATTCTTCTTTCAGTTATGAAGTGGTCAGTGAGAATGAAATTAAAGAATAATCACGGAAAGACTTGGTGTAAACTGTTTTGTAAAATCCATATTGTTTATTTCAAGGTAAAAGAGGAATTCTATTCACTGAATTGAATGGGGTTAATGGCAACATTTTTGAATGAACACAGTGTGGCTTCAACTCACTTGAGTAAAAGCAAAATACTGTGGATGCTGGAAACCTAAAACGAAAAAAGAGAATGCTAAAGAAAGTCGTTTCAGAGATAGTAGGAACTGCAGATGCTGGAGAATCTGAGATAACAAGGTGTGGAGCTGGATGAACACAGCAGGCCAAGCAGCATCAGAGGAGCAGGAAAGCTGACGTTTCAGGCCTAGACCCTTCTTCAGTTTTCCTAGACCCTTCTTGTCTGCTAAAGAAAGTCAACAGGTCAGGTAGCATCAATGGAGAGAGAGAGACAATGTTAACATTTCTAGTGTCTAGTGTGACTGTTCTTCAGAAGGAAAGTGAAGTCATACTGGACTCAAAGTATTAACTCTGGTTGCCAGACCTGCTGAGTTTCTTCAACGTTTTTTGGCTTCAACTTGCTGTTAAATTGCAGGTTCAAGCTGCATGTTAGATTGCAGTGAACATTCCATTGCGTCTTTGCAATAAGTTGAGAGATATAAGCTGGATTTAAACACTTTGGTATGCATTGCATCATATCTTTTCATTGTTAAACATGTTATTTTATTCCATGACTTGTAAAATTTGTAGTCTGATTTGCAAATCAGCAGTCATGCCTTGACAGAAACTAAAATTGTTAATTAACAATCCACATAAAATAACAAATAAAATTACATGAACACACTCAAAACTATCAAAATAAATACAAAGAATGAAGCATTTATTGTCTGATCTTGAACTATGTGTGCTGAGCTACATTTTCTGCCTGTAGCACCTGTAATTAGATTGGAAAGGGTATGCAAGAGAAGACTGAAATAGTCAACCATTTTTAACCATTTTAAAAAATTTCTTCCTCTTTGGGGTTGTCCATCGCCAACTCAGCAACTTCCATCTGTTCTGTATTAATATATTTTACAAAACTACCTCATGGTTGCCCTGACTCAAGACCACTTGCACATCAGGTTCCAAAGCCATTTTCCACTAGTTGTTGCATGCCACTACTTCCCACTGACTTTGATAATCTTTCTGTATTTGATTGTAAAGAATCACATGGGGAGAATTCAGTCACAAAAATGCAGCGTTGCTACTTATTGAAATGTTATTTTGTTACTGTGCTGTAGTTGCCCTATGGATTAAATAATGGCACTCTCCTTATAATTGGCTTTGTGAGTGAAGGAGTGGTAGCCTTGAGTGTGCCTCGGTAACTGCAGAGATCATGATGGGCAACTTCCAGGGCAGTTCTAAAAAGGGGTCATTGGACTTGAATCATAATTCTGTTTTCTGTCCTCAGATGCTGCCATTCTTGCTGAGTTTCTCCGGAATTTCTGTTTTTGTGTTAAGAAAGTCGCGTTCTTTTCTGTGATACAGACGTGATGGGCAAAATGAGATTCCTCCTGTGCGGTATTATTCTCTCATTATCTCTGGAGCCATTGTGTTTTGCCAACTTTTTCTTTGCCTCTCCTTCTTCAACAGGGTGTTTGCCGATTGCCAGATGATAGTGATGGTAGTGATTATCCATTCAGGAGAATTGACATTAGGTAAGTTAATTATCTGATATTTGTAAATTCTCAAAGTCACTCAGAATCTACTCCCTCAACTGTCACCTATCCGATTAATGTGATCAGCACCCCAAGGTAGCAGTTTGATAGCTTATGCTTTGTGAAGTAACTCAATGTTGTATGGTCCTTCTTTTTGCTAGCTTTTCTTTTGCACTGAAAAAATTGTAATCGTTCCACTTTTTCACCTGCTAGTTAGGAACCATGTGCAATATAAACTGACAGCAGGTGCAGAGTGTGGATGGTTGCCAAGGAATAATGAACTGACTAGTTAATTTGGAAGCCATATTATTCTCCACATAAGGGAAATTATGTTTGTGAGGTGGCTTGAAGTTCATTTTCTGCATTAAAATTGTTGCAAGTTGCTGAATAAACCTTCTTAGCAAAAACATATGGTCTGTTTATAATGAGCTGTGCATTGCTTGAATACTCTAGTACTCTGTTTTTTTGCTTATTTTCATTTTGTTTAGAACTCCTCAGCTTGGCTGTCTCCCCTCTCTCTTGATCTTTGCCTTTATTTTTTGCCTTCTAAATCCATAGAATTGTGAAAGTTTATCACATGTTATTATTTATTAATCTTAAAATGCTATTGAGGCTTTTTTGTGATTTTATTTAGTCTCTAGGAATTGTACAGTTGAACCCCATAAATCATTTTGTTTGGTTGTACCTGTCTGCAAAGTTTTGAAGTGTGGACACTATATTCTCACTCTTTGTTTTTCCTCCCAGAATGTAGTAACTTGCACTTTTCCATGTCAAGTTGTACTGGCCAGCTGTTTACCCATTTCACTAAATTTTGCCGTTCCTAAAGCATTTCTTGTGTTTGCAGGTTTTCTACTTTTGTGTTGTTTGTTCCTATTTTCCTGTGCTTCCTTTCCTTGACGGCTGAAGGTGATGACTCCCTAACAGCTCGTGTTGCTGATAAAAATATATATAAGACAGTGACTTTAGCAATAATTCACCCTTTACTCAGCTGGATTTAAAGGCTCATTCGAAGGAATGATTTTCAACAAAAGGGCGGAGGCTGAACTTCAGCAGGAGGCTAAGAGATAGGGATACAATTTCATTCCTTTTGCTTCTTGTCTGCACTTACTTCAGAAATGGTTTCCATTAAATTAATCTTATAATTCTAAACTAAAAAGGCAAATTCTGCCTAGCATAGACTCTTTGCATGGGCTTCAGAAACTTAATGTCGTTGTAGTGTGATTCTGCATTTTGCACTTCAAGGAAGTTGAAATTTAAGTTCTTAATCAATATCCAGCTAACTTGATATGGTACAATTGACCTCAGTGCTTGTAAGGGCAGAGCATTTATTAAGAGCTGCCTATTCCTGCTGAAGATTATGGATGACAGGAAAAAAGACAGGATCTGGCTGAGTCTTCATGTCCTCCCACATAGCTAATTGTCCTGCTAGTACTAATTATCAAGATTATGTGAACAATGGTTATTTGGATGTGGTTCAAAATAGTTACTGGGGTCTATGGAATTGTAATCCAGCATTGCCTTCAGAAGTAAAGCGGAGGTTGGTGGGGACACATGGAGAGAATGCAGAAAGGATGCCAAAAGGGAAATTCATAACCCTGTATGAAACCAACATGGAGCTGAATTTATATGAACCTAATTTTCAGGACTAAGCAAGGTCCTTATTTTGATGCCTATGGCTTTTTACTCTATGTAATTGATAATTCCCAATTGACAACTGTCAAGGTTGACTTGTAACTAGTACATAGAAAAACGTATAGCTACGGCGTATTGCTCAATTGTTCTTAATTTGACATCTGATTCTGCTTAGTTTGTGTTTTCAAATAGCCATTCAAATATGAGATTGATGGTGGTCTTGTAATTGGTGTTTTGTGATGAGATGCTACATGTGGGTGGCATCCAGGAGGAAAAGTAAAATGAAACAATTAGCCTGACATTGCCAGTTACACTTCAGTTTGTATCAGCTGTGTTGGTGAGGATGCCAGGGCCGTTGGTCACAACAGTTAGCAGGAACAGAAGAGATTTTTTTGTGGATATTGGATCATTCTCTTATCTCATAAACACTAGATATCTTACTCCAAATGGAAAGTATACTGGAATTTAAACTCATATAGCGCTTCAGGTCAGTGGGATCTATAAGACTGAAGGGTTATTAATTGCCACCAAAGTTGCCTTTGTGAGAGTTGCAGGGTCAAGGTCCTGGAACTGGAAGTGCAAAGCATTGTGGGATGCTTAGAGATGCAGCAATCAAGAAGAAGGCAATCACCAGCTTCTCCAGGGCAACGACTGACCGGCAATAAATATCAACCTTGCAACATCGTCTGGGGGAAAAAAAAGCTTGACCTTTTAACTGTGCTAAATAACAATCTTAATCAACAATTTAGCTGTATAAAGTTTGAGTCCCTCAACGATGTTTATACTGACACCCTTCTAATAGCCATTGAACAGTGTACAAAGCAAAGTTTCTGTCAGATCACCGATTGCTCTCTCATCACTAATTCTGTCTTCTCTATTACAGTATCTTTTTGTCTGTTTCTATTGATCTATTCGATACTTTGGTCCTGGCTCTATGATCTTGCCATCAAAGCTGCGAGTAAAAGTATATTGATTTGCACATTGTTTCTCTTCCCCATCTAGTTCTTTTATCATCATTAGTTGTCGCAGTTTCTTAAGTTTACTTTTTTTTCTAAACTCTGTATCTTTATAGCATTTAAAACCCAAAATTAGCATTGCCTAATTACTTGTCTTTGATTTACCTTGATCTTTCCAAATTCATGAAATGGTGTGGAATCTTCACCATGTCTTGGTTTATCAGCTACATTTCTGATAAAAATCTTCTGGATGTTCACGTATCCCTTTTGTTTTTACTCAGTGGAGCTTATTTAGAAACGTTCTCTTTAAGTTTTCTGATCTGCCTGCCTTTTTCCGTTTCTGTCTGATATATTAACAAAATTATCTGGTTAGTATTGGATAGTGTTCTGTAATTTTACAAAATAATTTAATAATTGGTAATAGTTAACATCTTTGAGCTGGCTTAGTTTTACTACTCATGACTGTGAATTAAGTCTATCTTATCTGTGACATTAGCCAGCAGTTATAATACTCCTGAGCAAATCTCTCATTTTTTTCAAAAATGACTATGTGGTCTGTGTGGTCTTTGTTTGTTCATTTTAAAGCCATTGGTTCATGCAAAGTTGAGTTTGGGATGGCAGTTTGTCATTATACAACATTGCATACCCTTTTAAGACACTCAGTTATAAACTTTACTTTGTGTTTTCTAATTGTCTAAGTTTTGTTTATCTTGTTGAAAGGGATCAATTCACATAGGTTAGCAGTGGTTAGTTTCAGCTAATTTTCTAAGGATTGAGCTCTTAAAGCTAAAGTATTCTGAAATTTCAGGTGATAGTTGCTCACCAAAGATAGAGGAGTGATCTCCATGGAAAATGGGTCAAAATCCTGGAATTCCCTCCCTAATAGCATTGTGGGTCAACCTACAGCAGGAGGACTGCAGCGGTTCAAGAAGGTAGCTCACCACCACCTTCTCAAGGGCAACTAGGGATGGGCAAGAAATGCTGGCCAGCCAGCAACACCCACATCCCACAAACGAATAAGAAAAAAAAAGTATACCTCTCTTCAACTGTTTCTGCTTATTCAAAGTGTTGCCTCTTGAATGTGAGCACTTGCAATGTCTAATTGCTTGATTATTCAATCTCAAAGCTCACAGTTTCAGGCATTAAACAATCTCCTAAATTGACAGTAAGGGAGGAGGAGATAGCATTGCTCATTGTGGCCCTGTTATTGGATGCAAATTGGGACTGGTTTCAATGTGCCTCAGTTTCTAGTTTATTTTCATTTGATAATTTTCACAAACCTCTTTTGATAAACAAAACGTACTCCCAATTCTTTTATTATCCTGTTTCCAAAAAGGGACTAGACAGTTTGCCCACTCCTGGCAGAGTTTATCCAATTCCAAAACAAAGTTAATCTTTTTTTTAAATGGACAAGAAACTTATAAGTGAGTGACAACTGCCCTGGAGTAACACTGTAGAGTAACCAGAAGTGAACTAAGCAGAGAGATTGAATCGTAGTGCATCTTCCGTGGGCCACAAATAACCAGTGATTAGAACGATTGCAGAAATAGAGAAGGTGATTTGAATGATAAAGTAGGACTTTTTAGTGTGCGGATGCTGAGAATGGGTGAGTTTACCCAAATGTGATCTTTTGTTGAATGCTTGTGGAGGATAAACCAAGGAAATGTCAAATGGTCCAATCTGTGGGGCTGATGTGGATTCTTGTGGTTAAGATATTTCTAATGAACCTGTCTGCAATACCTGGATTTACTGTCAACTTTCCCCATTCTAATGTAAATTTAACGTGTATCTTGCTTTTATGTCTAGGTATTGAATAATGTGCACTGTCATGCTTTATTTCCAGTTTTGCGTATCAGATCAGATTGCTCTGTGTTCCTCATTGTGGTTTAGGTTTTGTCTTTGTTTAGCCTAAGCACAGTGGATCTCCCATACTGCCAATCTTGGTTCTTCCCATTCACATCAGAACAGAGTCTCCAATTGAAGCCATAGGCTGACTACTTTTCTCAACCCCAGTACAACTAGCAATTTGCAATTTAAAGTCAATTAAAAACAGCTTGATGTGCATTCTTTTTTTTAATAAAAAGTGACATTTTGCTTAAATGAAGGTTATGAAAATCTAACCATTATGATTAGAAACATTGCCAATATTTAAGAGACATTCTGCTATTTTATTAAGGGTTCTGTTGAATTGTCAATGTGAAGACTGTGACTGATTTAGATTACTCTGCCACTTGATCTAGTAAGCTCTTAAATAAAATATGCTTTTTTTGCTTTTGGCCCCTCCATATAGTTTTCAAATCATGTCATACATATTTCTTGGATCTAACCGATTATATATCTACTTCAACACAACCGATTATATATCTATTTAGTTGACCAGTTTAGAATTGTTAAACGATAATTTAGGCCACAGGAAGTTAAACCTAATTGCCACAGTTTCCAGTATAGGTTAACAAGGCAATCCTGAATTAAATATTAATGTGATGATTTATGCTTAATTTTATGTAATTTTGTTGGAAGCCTCTTCTGACTGTAATATGTAAATTCAGAAGTAGCGATATATTATGGTGAGTATGAGCACTGCTCAGTTGAAAACCTCATTATGAAATAGATCATGGGGTGAAACTTACTCCACATCAACTCCATGATACTTCCCCTTATTTAGGCTTTGTCCTTGATGTATGCATTTTGAATGTATTCTCTTTTCAGACCTGAACATGCATTGTCTATTCCATTTTGGAGCACCCAGTCCATATTTGTGAAAATCACCTGCAGGTGTTACTTACTCTGGTTGTATCATTGAAATCAATGATTACATATCAACAGTTCGGAAATGATGCTGAAGAGGATGCAACTGTGCGTCAGAAGGAACTTTGGGTTGTGTCCGTTTTCAATCTTGAAAGTTAGTTCCAGTTGCTGGTATTTCAAAATTAGACAAATTATGTCTATATCCAGCCTTCAATGTAACTCACTTTGACTGAGTTTGGGGCTCAAACACTCTGACCACCCAGTATTGTTTTAAGATAACAAGGTGTGGAGCTGGATGAACACAGAAGGCCAGGCAGCATCAGAGGAGCAGGAAAGCTGACGTTTCGGGTCTGGACCCTTCTTTTCCCAGACTCCAGCAGCCTACTATCTCTAAGTCAGTATTGTTTTAACTTGTGTCTATTAACTTTGGAATCTCATTGCTGACCATGCATTTCTCCTGTTGCAGGCTAATTCCAAAAGATCAGTATTTCTGCGGTGTGCTTTATTTCACTGGCAGTGATCTTTTTAACAAGAACATGAGGACCCAAGCACTAGAAAAAGGCTTCACATTGAATGAGTACACAATTCGCCCTTTGGGAAGCACAGGTAAGAACTGAATAATATTGGAAACTTAATGTTTTCACAGAGTTTGCCTGTTTACTAAATCAACCAAATAGATGAAGATTCCTTCTTTATTAACTAGGTTAAATGAAAAGTATGTATCTAGTTTGGAATTAAATCACTAAAATTCTAATACCAGTTGATTACGTTTCAGAAATACTTCAGAATGGAAGAATTTTACTAAATAAATGTTTAAGTTGGACATTGTCACCCTAATGGAATACTTACAACTTCAATTTTTTTTTTTCCCTTCAGAGGGTTGAAGCTTGTGTATCTGAAGAAAAAGTTAATCAATGTAGATCCAAATGCATGTACTAGGCTTTACTTTGTTGTAGTTTTGGAAGCATGGCAAAGAAACATAGTGGAACTCCACTTTTTTTTTCTTCTGTCAAAAATACTTGGAGCTTTAGAAACTGAAATTCAGTCAAATAGTGTATTTCTTCTTGAGCACTCTTTTTGTGAAGATAATTAATCACAAACTGGAATGATATGACTTAGTCCTGTTCGTGGCCAATGTACTTTCTCCCAGTCTGATAAATAACTGCTCACTGCTACATCCTGCTTTTGTCCCTTGGTAAATTTAACTTCCACACTGCCACTGTCCCTTTTGTTGAGAAAAAGCTGAGAATGCCTCTGTCCAAATCCCTGCTCCAAGCATGTCACATTGATTGATTGAAAAATATAAAATCCAAAGCAGGAGAATTCTTGTTGTGCAGTGTTAGGTTTCCTATCTCTAAGCCAGGAGGCCCAGGTACAAGTCCCGTGTGCCATGATATCAGATTGGTTTTTAAAAAAGTCTTTAAATCCAACAATGAATTCAGGAAAAGGAATAGAAGTAAATACTGATAAAGTTAGATTAAAAGGAAGTGGGAAGAGGCTTGCGTGCTATGCAAATGCTGGCATTACCAGGTAGGCCAAATGTTCTGTTTTGCAGCTGTAGGTGTGACTTTTCTGTTAAGCAGTATATGAAAGTAAGTTGAATTGAAGTGACTGAAAAAGACAGGATTTTCAATGTTTCTTTGTTCAAGTAAATGAATCAATATCAATAAATTTGTCTTTCTGTGGTTTGTTGTGTTTTTCATTATGGTGTAAAAGAAGTTTGTATCTTAAGAGTCTATGATTGCTTGACTTTGGTGCACTGGATGGTGAGAAATTATCTGTTTTGTAGTTGGTCAGAATTTATAGTGGGTGTCACTGGTGAATTATGCAAATCATCATCTAATTGCAGGCAGTCAAGACCTTGTTAGTGGTTCAAAAATGTATCTTTGTACATGTGGCAAGAAAAATTCAACTTCTAGCTCATTACTCTTCTAATGTCAGAACTGAATTTTTGAATTGATTACAGGTTATTGACTCTTTCTTCAACCTGTGTACAACATAAAATTTCCCTTTGAAGAGCAATTTGTGGAAATCCCTGGAGTTTGTGATTTTCAGCCGTTATAGAACCATAACAGCCAAAGTCTTTGCAGTACTTTACTATCTTTAGAGGTCTTAAACAACTCCTGGTGTCAGCCTCTGCCCTATTTCGTAACAAGTGAGCCACAAATGCAGTGGGACTTAGAATAAGATTGATGGTGGCAATATCTAATTATACTATTTACATGTGTGTATTTAGTGGCATTCTCATGGCAGTAGCTCTTAGAGTTAGTGGATGTGTAGAATCACAGAACCCCTACAGTGCAATTAAAGGCCAGTCAGCCTTTTGGACCTGCACTGACCCTCTGAAGAGCATCCCATCCCCACCCTGTCCCCGTAATTCCCGCATTACCGCAGTTAATCCACCTAACCTGCTCATCCCTGGACACGATGGAGCAATTTAACATGGCCAATCCACCTAACCTGCAGATCTTTGGACTGTGGGAGGAAACTGGAACACCCAGCTCAAACTCTCACAAGCAAGGGAAGAACATGCACACTCCGCATGAGGCTGGAATTGTTCCTGGGTTCCTGGTACCATGAGGCAGCAGTGCTAACTACTGTGCCACTGAGTTGTGTTTTGTTTAATTATCAGATTTATGACATAAGGGTGATACAAGCAATGAGTGTGGCACTTGCAACAAATACAAGCTTTTAATAAGACTTAAAATTATTTAAAATTTACATTTGTAATAGACTTCATTGTTGTTGATGGAAAATCAAAACTTTGAATACCTGTAGTATTTTGATCTTAGTCCTACACATTTGACAGTGAAAAGAATCTTCTTTTGACAAAATCAGTTCAAAGCTTTCACATTTACCGATGGCTTATTTTTATTTTAAAAATTTCTATTCAGATCGCAGACCAAAGACAGGTAATGCTGTAATGGCCTCTTTAAATTCTCAGTCAAGATGTGAACTCAGAATTCCATGCTTAGATAATTGTTTTTGAAACTGAGCCAAGCATTCATAATGACATAAAGATCGTCTTTGGGGAAATATCAAACACTACCAGCTGTTGCTGCTTTTATCTAAACTGTCAGTCCAAACAGTCCACCAGAAAGGTATTTTAGAAACTCTTTCATTGACAGCTACAGCATGTTTTTTTCTTAAAATTGATTGAACAGAGCATTAAAAAAAAAACTCCAGACCAAGTCAGTGTACTAACCATATTTGCCCTTCAAGTATGTTTACATCTACTCCATCAGTTTGTATTCCTGCAAAGTGGAGATCTGAAGAAGAATTATATTGGACTCAAAACGTTGACTCTGTCCTTCCCTCCACAGATGCTGCCAGATCTGCTGAGTTTGTCTGCCACTTTCTGGTTTAACTTAAGATCTTCAGCACCTGCAATACTTTGCTTTTTACCTGGTTCAAATGGCCCTGCTGAGTTTGTTTCCTTACTTGTGTGAATCACACCCTGCTTTCCAGCTGTGCAAAAATCTGACCGACCTGTCTACCCTTCATTAGTATGGTTGGCCTGGTCATTGGTATTTTTCAATCAATTTTATGACGCACCTCTGAAGCAGATAAGACTTGAACTGTGGCTTCCTGGTTCAGAGAAAGGAACACTACCAGTACACCACTAGAGACCTCTGGTCTGGTCATTATTTACAGGTTGGGAATATCTTGTACCTTCTTCCTATTCGAACACCTGGTCTTCCCTTGAACCTTGAACAACAAAATCACTGAAGCTTGTTGTGGGGCTGAATTTATGACAGGTCGTGTGATCCTTTTCATCTGTCCATTTCATCTGAGAGAGACAGTGCCAAAACATAAGAATGTTGCAAACCTCACTTGTGACAAGGGCCATAGACCTCTCAAAAGTGGGATTCAGATTCTCCATCTCACAGAAAGGCTGGAGGAAGTTTTGCAGACAGCAGTTGATACTAGATCATTTGTTAATTTGAAACCTCAGTGTGATATGTGTTTATCAGAGGTATCCAAGGATATGGGGCAATGCTGGGTTTGCGCATTTAGGTCACATCAGCTATCATCTCATTGAATATCAGCAGAACAGATGCAAGGAGCTAAATGACCGACTCCTATTCCAACGATCCTACTACTGCTGAGAAATACTAGAAGTCAGAATTAAGTACACTTTCGCAGTGAAATGTTGGCTGTCATAATCTTGCACAAGCTACTCCATACTGCCTTGAGCTTTCATTAAGAACTATCTCATTTGTTACTTAATATTTCTGTTTTTGATAACTTAGTGTGCATGATAAAAGGTAGACCTATCTTTCAAAATTTCTGTGCTACAAAAACAGCTTGCCATGGAAATACATCTAAGACCTTAATTAGACTGTTTCCATGGTTTTCTAGAGTTAGAATATTAATCGCTGCTTTTATTCACAACATGTTAGCCAATTTTAGTTTTGCTTTCCTGCCGAAAAAAGGATTGAGCTAATTCATAAAAAATGTGTTAAGCGTGTCAGAATTCTACCTCTGGTACCTCATACAGCAATTATATTTAACAGATAAATCAGAAAAATAAGTGTCTCATGCCATCAGCTTGCAAGTGTTCAACAAAATGAGAAACAAGCAGGCAGAGTGAAGAAATTGTTTCCAGTATAGACTACAAAATGAGCAGAAAGTGAGAGTAGAATGTTTGACCATACGTTTATTGCTGATGTTAAGTCATTGGACTTCAGATGGTAGTTCAGAAGACTGCAATTGTGAAAAGGTAGATTTGAGAAATTTTTGTAAATTTGGGGAGGCTGAAGGGGTTAAAAAAAATTAAATAATCAGCTGCGAGTACTCAATGTTCCTGCCTGGTACTCAAGTGGGTAGTTTCCCTGACCCAAGAAATCACAGATTCTTCATTATTCTTTTATTCAAATAAATCTTGTCATGAATGCTTTAAACTTGTTTTACTGTACTGTGGTCAGAAGTCACATGACACCGGGTTATAGCCCAACAGGTTATGATTTCAGATAAACCTGTTGGACTATAAACTAGCATCATGTCACTTCTGACTTTGTCCGCCCTAGTCCAACACTGGCACATCCACATGACTGCTATGCTGTGTTATGTTTTTGATAATGGTGTAAACATTTTGAAGTGGAGAGTAAGAAATTACCAGTTTTATAGTGGTCATATTGGTGCCATATTTCAAGTTTTAACGTAATTGCAAAGAGTCAAGATCATGCTGAAATTTCTAGAATTTATCCTCACACGTAAATCAATTCCTTGTCAACCACCTTTCCAGTGTCAAGTTAGAGTTGAGCTTCCAATTTTGCACTGATGACAGGTTTTGAAATCTGTCTTCAATCTCACTTGTGAGGTTTTCGGAAAAATGTGCGGCATCAAAGAACTGTTCTTTGAAGAGAAAATTGAGGAAGATAGTGATTCACAGCCACTATAAAGCTTAAGCCTATCCAGAACCTTGACATTAGACTTCAATCGGATTTCAGTTGGCTCGATGGTTAGGGTGTTAATGGTGACAGACACACCCTGACCTGGCTGAGTTTAGACTTGGGGCCTGCAATGTTGTAGTGAACCCTTGGCATAAGCTGTGTTTCAGCAACACGTACATAATCACAATGATACCTAGAGAAGAGAAGAGCACAAGAAACATGCAAGCGAGATTAGGAGTTTATTTCAGGTTTTTACTTTTAAATTGGCATTTTAAAAACAAAAAGCAAAAACTATTTGCGTATCTATTTGTTATAAAAATAACATCTCGCTTACAATAATAAACCAGTAGACTGTGACTGGGGAATAGGAAACTTTGGAGTAGATTTTGAGCTTTCTTAAATTTGGTGAGACAGAGAAACTAGAAATTGTAGATGATAATTGTGAAGACTCATTCATCCTGATTAGTAGTTATGCTGGCATCACAGGCAGGTGAAATAGTTTTCTACCAATTTACAACAGGTGTACAATATCCTAACTTTGGGAAACCACCGATGCCACCAGCAAGGATCTGCAAGTATTGTAAGGATAAATGGACTTCTCTCTTTTGGTCCTTTTCACAATTCAGCACGTATACATATCTTTGCTTCCAGATTTGATTACTTTTTGGATGCAGATGTGCTCCAACAGCTGCCAAAAGTTTGAAAGTCTCCATAGTCAAACTGTGAATAATTATCTTTTGTGTGAAAAATGTCAGAGGTTTGTGCCAAAGATTGGAGGTAGAATCGCAAAGAGGTATGGAACTCTTGTCCTGCAGATCCATGCCGAGCTGTATCCAGACAATGATGCAGTTTTATTTAATAACTGAAAGAACTGCGGATGCTGTAAATCAGGAACAAAAACAAAGTTGCTGGAAAAGCCTAGCAGGTCTGGCAGCAACTGTGAAGGCAAAAACAGAGTTAACGTTTCGGGTCTGGTGACACTTCTTCTGTTTTTTCCTTCACAGATGCTGCCAAAACTGCTGGGATTTTCCAGCAACTTTGTTTTTGATGCAGTTTTATTTACCCATGATTGATATGTCAGGTTTTCAGAACCTTGTCATCTCTGAAACGCGCCAGTATTAAGATACAGTTTTGAGAAAGTGTTTCTTTCTGAGCTCATAGCTTTTTGGTTTCAACAAAAACAGAAACACTCAGTTCACAACTGCTCACTAATTGATAATTGCTTTCAATCAAAAGATTTTTCTGAATAGATAAATAAGGTAGTTGCTAAAAAGGCCTTTCAGGACCTTCTGCCCAAACTTCATTTTAAATATACCAGAATGTTGTCAAAATATTGCACTGTTTTACCTTTTACGCACGCATAGTGAATAAAGATCATAAATAAATAGTTTTCTTCATTATTTTCAGACTTTGTTAAAATAACAGTTAAAATATTTTATAATTGAGTGAAGAGCTCTGAAATTTATTAACCGTGGCTTGGCCAATGGTATTCTTAAACTGAATTCAAGAAGTGGAAAGCCTCTTAATATTCATGCATTTTCCCATTTGCTTCCCTATAGGAGGAGCTAATATTGCGTTGCTACCTGAGAATTTTCTTCGGTGTATTTTTGTCAGTGGAATCAAATGCTATTTCAGCCTTCAGCAGAGCAGGAAAAAAGTCATGTTTTACAGAAAAGTGCTCTATGCAGATTAAGTTTTGAACTCTGAAATATCCTTCAATATGTGATGAAAATTATTCCTCCAAGTGAAAGTAGCAGGGTTCTAGTGGAGAAATATGTACTTGTTTCTCGGAAAAGATAGGATGCACACCTGGGGCAAATGCAGGTGGGAATTACAGAATGAGCTTCCCAAGTATCATTGCAAAAGCAGTTAAAATTATAGTTTGCCACTAATTGGCTAATGATGTGAAAGACTGTCTGTTTCCCTGAAGGGATTCAAAAGTATTACAGGTGTTGTATTAAACAATGTCAAAACATCAATAAACTTGTTAACTAATTTATGTCATGTTTTAACAAAATGTAATAAATTCGTGTACACAATTTAAGAAATTTAAACCAACCTTTTAGGTATCTTATCAAAAATATCAGCCCCATTGTATGAAAATTATTTCCACTGGCTTCTGATGCTTCTTGAATGTTGAAATTGAGCCTGAATTTCCTTAATTGTATTGCCATATTTTGCAAGCATATGACACAAGATACAAAGCATTGCTTACCCAATCACAGTTTCTTATTTTGCCTCCTCTTGTTTTTGTCTCCCGTGGGTCTAGATGTTTTTCTATCACAACTTTTTGTCTTCATTGGTTAATGTGTAGTATTGCAGTCAGTGATTCTCTCACTTTTCTTGACTTCTATGTCAATCCTCACTCCATTGACCTGGACACTCCTCATCTACCCTACGTTCTCACTTATCACCATCTCTTAACCTAACACATAGTTGCGATTATCTCACAACTGTGGAACCTATTTCCATCAATTCATGCTTTCCTTCTACATTCCAAGTCTTGAACATAGGGTAGATAAGGAAAATTTTCCTAACACAAAGATCTTTTGAGGCCAGTTGCCTGCTGTAAAGATAACTTGAAGAAGCTGAGACTTCTTCCTGGAGCGAAGTCTGAGAGGAGATTTGATATAATTTTGTTAGAATTTTTCAATGTTGAGAGTGAGCTGAATAGAGTAAACTGATGTGCAAAAGAAGCCAGGGTGACATTAAAACAAATGTTTTCACTCAGCAAGTAGTTAGGAGATGGGCTGCACTGCTTGGAAGTGTGGTTGGAGGCAGGTTCAATTGAGACAGTCAAGAAGGCTTTCAATGATTATTTGGATTGAAATGGTGTGTTGGGATATGGGGAAAAGACAGTATTGATAATGATGGTATCACTTGGTAAAGATGCCCATTTGAAAAGCTGGTTCATGCATGACAGGCTGAACAGTCGCCTTTTGCGTCAAGCAATTGTGTCATAGCAATTCTATGAATGATTTCCTTTTCTTCTACTTTATCCAACTTCAAAATTGTCTGGCACAGAGTCTTGCAGGAGAGGAGTGCATTTTTTGGATTTTGATGTGGCAGTCATCTGACCAAATCACAGGCATGATTTTGTCTCTGGAGGACTGAATCTTAAAATTTACCCTTCATACTCATAACTAGCTGATCATCTCTGTGAAATTCAGGCAAATAGTAGAGGTGTTGCTTTGTGCTGCCTCTATTTTATTTTTTTAAAATGTTATTTTCTTAGCTTCCTTACTTTTGTCCAGCAAGCACTGTGTTGCCAGGACTTCTCAAAGATGCTAGCTTAGCTTGAAGCATCTAGCCCTGTGATCATATCAGTTGTGCTTAAAAGTTCCTTGAATGTATGAACAAGGAGCAAGAAGAGGCTACTCGATCCTCCCATCTGCTCTGCTATTATATAAGATCATGGCTAATTTGATTTTAACCTCAACTCTACATTCCTGCATATCCCTGGTAATCTTTCCTCCCCTTGGTAATAAAAATTCTCACCATCTCTCATTTAAACATATTTAAAAATTCTGCATCCACTGCGTTTGGAGGAAGGAAATTCCTAAGACTGTCAATCCTCTGAGAGAAAAGTGTTTCGTCATCTCTGTTTTGGGGAGAAAGCAGGAAAGTGAAGTTGGGGATTATCAGATCAGTCATGGTCTCATTGAATGGCAGAGCAGACTCAGTGAGCTGAATGGCCTACTTCTACTGTGTCTTATGGTCTTAATTGAGCTAACTCTTATTTTCAAACTATGATCTCTAGTTCTAGATTCTCCCACAAGAGGAAACATCCTTTCAAAATTCATAACTCCATAGAAGCGGGTACCCAGTCACTAAGTCATCCTTTATTTACACAGGAGAGTCCTTGACACTGATCCAGCTTCCCCAGAGCCAGCTCTCAGAGTGAACAGAACCTCTGACACTTCTTTCTTAGCTGTCAGCCCAGGTTCCCTGATTGGACCAGATTAACAGCCCCAGCCAGGGAACTCATATTCTCTCAGGTCTACCTGGCTGACCTCATTACAATCACCAAAGCCTCAAGCTCTTTTATGTTTCATTTGTCACCTCTGAATCTTCTGCATTCCAGAGGATACAGGCCAAATCTGTCTGGTCTTTCCCTATAAGGCCATCTACTCTTTACAGGTTTTAATCCAGTAAACCTCTAAACTGCTTCCAACACATTGACATCCTTCGCTAAGTATGGAGACCAGTACTATACAGACTACTTCAAATGTAGTCTCACCAATGCACTGTTTAACTGAAGCATAATCTCCCTACTCTTGAATTCAATTTCCTCACCAAACAATATAACATTCTATTAGCTTTCCTGATTCCTTTCTTTACCAGTACACTAACCTTCTGTGGTTCATACATTAGGACACCCAGATTTCTCTGCATCTCAATTCACCTTGGAACATGTTTCTGCTGTCAGTTGAATTGGTGATGGTGTACAATTCTGTGCTTAAAATGGACTCAAAATACTATGTCAGAATGAATTAGATGTCCTGTTTGAGCCTCCCATGTCTTTCATTCTTCAACCAATTCCATGGTTCTACGTGAGAGTAATGAATCATACTTTAGTTGTAATGGGGAGGGCCAGGAGTTGGCTGTCGTGATGGGAGCATTTTGAAACACTTTTAAAGGATGTGAAAGTAATCCAGCCAAATTTAGTTCCCACTAACTATATAGCTGGGGTTCTGCAACAAGATTTTGGGACTGCAAGCTCTGAGGCAGCAAAGGCTACCATATAACTTGGACTAGAGACCCATGTCAGCGATTGGGTGCTTTTCTGATGGTGGGCGTGATGTAACAGAAAGATCTTTTGAGGCCTGATGCCTGATGCAAAAAAAATCCCTGCAGTTTAAAAATTCCCACCCTGCTCAACCTTTCTCCTGGTTGAAGTCCATCCCAACCTCCTCTTGTTCTATCCTGCAAAAAGCACAATGTCTGAACGTGTTTTTATTCTCACCCAATGTTCACAGTTTCCCAAAAGGCTTATTGAGCAACTTTCACAATGGAAAATGGGGTGTTGTACTTTACTCAAAAAAAATGCAAAATCGTGCAGATGCTGGAGGACTGAATTGAAATCATAAATTGCTGGAGAAACTTAGCAAATCTGGCAGCATTTGTGGAAACAAACAGTTAACATTTCAAGTCCAGTATGACACTTTTTCAAATGTTACATCTCTCCTCAGCTGCTGCCAAACCCACTGATCTTCTCCAGCAATTCTGTTTTTTTTCTATAAAGTCTAGCCTTGCAGGGTCATTTGAAGCAGCTCTAACTGTTGCTTTGGCTGGAATGTACCAGAGGCTGATCAAATTGGGAATTGAACTGGAGGTCTAGTAGCCCCCCTTTGGCTGTTACATTATCACATTGATTAGGGCAGCTCTATGACACATCATTCAGGTTATTTTTAAGCTGTGACGGAGTATCAACAAAACTTTCTTGCTTGTTTTTTAAGCCTTGACAGATTCCTAGCTGTGATTTGATTTTGCAACAACGTATAATTCCTGAGTGGAGGATTGAGCCTGCTGTTCCTAAACTGAGTTCTTGATGAAGAGTGTTATTTCTTCGGATCTTGCGATTCTGGACACATCAGGACAAAATTCACAGTGATATATTCAAGTTAAAATCCTTGGCAGCAAGGATTTATGACTTACTTTTGCTTTGCTTCATGTTGCATTGGACTTCTGCGCATCAGCAGTGTGATGTTGCAAATACTTAATTGAAGCTCTTCAGAAAAATTTAACTTCTGTATTCATTCCTGTTCTTTGACTTACTATCAGTCTTCTGCAAGCAATTTTTTTTTGAATCAGAATAATCTCTGCTTGCAAGTGGTAAATTGACAGATTGAAGGCATCCTTGTGTGTGTGAACTGTTTTCTTACAGTTCTCTTATCCATTTTAGATAAATGGATCCACTATCCCCGCACCTTAAGAGGGAAAAGTATTATGACCTAATTAATCTCAGTAACACTAATGACTTGCTGGAATTGAAGGTGAAGTCTGTGTCACCAAAGTAGTTTCTCTTTTGAGTTTACAGTCTAGCTTTTTAAGACCATAAAACCTAGGAGCAGAACTTGGCCATTTAACCCAGTGAGTCTGCTGTGCCATTCAGTGATATCATGGCTGACCTGATAATCCTCATTTCTAATTTCCTGCTTTTTCCCCCAACCCTTGATTCTCTTGCTTAATAAACTTCTGCTATCTCCACCTGAATATTAAAAATGGATCTTCATCTTCATTCTAAATTGATTTCATTCAGTAGAATTGTGTCTGTATCATTAACAGTCTACTGTTTGTTAACTGCAGGAGTGCCAGGAGAACCACTGCCTGTTGAAAGTGAAAAGGACATCTTTGATTACATTGACTGGCAATACCGAGAGCCACAAGAGCGAAGTGAGTGAGTGTCACCTGAGGGTTACCCTAAGAACCTCTTTACATGAAAAATACTCTGAAGTTCTGTAGAAATAAGAATACAGTGAGTCCTGATAAATGTAGAGCTAGGTAAAACATTCATAAGAATTTCTCAATTTGCTTGCTAAAGAACTTTGTGTACACAAATATGACTGGTATATTATGCATGAAGTTTGAATGTATTTGTAGAGAAGACCATCTTTCGGTAAAGTACTGTGCAGTAATATCAATAAACCATTTTGTAGACTCATTGTCGCATTTAATAATGAATAAAAAATAGAATATTAAATACAAAAAAATGCACATGATTAATCAATACTGTTTGTAAAAGTAGTGAAACCAAAGGGCTGCACATATATGATCTTAAAGAACACAAGCCACGGCGACTTTCACTATTGGACCTTTCTGAACGCTAATCTAATTAGAGTGATACTTTCCAAACACGATACCCTCTCGTTCCAAAGCATAGTATTCACGAACTGCTTGGAAAGCCAACAAAAAACTGTACAAATCTGAGTGGCCCACATTTTGCCAACCTCATATAATGTTCAATATAAATTAGGTCAAAGCTTCATAAACATTCACTTCAGTGGCTGTGTATGTAATTCATAGCTTTTACATTTATGGCATGCTCATGAACAGAGGGTAACACTGCACTCCCATTAAGTTTTCTCTGGCAATAAATTTCCACAAGTTGTGAATGCTACAAGTTCTCTGCAACAGGTCCTGGGACACAGCTTCCAAACTGTTGGTACAAATGCTGTGCAATTCATTTGACAAGTGTGGCATCTGTTTTAGTGCACTGTGCTGTCTCTAAGATAAATCACTTATTTTGTTCCTTAAAATACAGTAAACATTCACTGCAATGAGTAAAAGATTAAGCAGTTCAGATTTGAAGAAAATTGCTATCTGATATTTTTCGAGCAGAATTGCAGACTCATTTTCAGAAAATACACCAAGTTTTGATTTTTTGTATGCATTTTGCTGTTGCAATGCAGTCAGCACACAGAATTGATAATTGAGTTATCAGTGTCGGAGTAAGTAAAGAAAGGATAAATAAGTAAGTTACTGTTCTGTTATCAGAATGAAAAATGATCCTAACACACATGATCTTAGATTTATAATATGATTAGCAATAAATAAATAAGAACAAGCACTTTGAATAAAATAAGAACACTTTCGACGACAGTAAGTATTTTTTTTGGTTTTGGAATATCATCAGCTATGTCACTGGGATTTGAAGCTGAACAACAGCTTGATCATGAAACTAGCTAAAGTCGGAATTGCCAAGTCTCTTGACAAACTGTGAATTTTTCTATCTACCATAAACTGACCATAGTGATGGTAAACAGTAAAAGTCTCTATGAGCTCTATGGCGGGAGATAGGTCTCAAATTTCATGAAAACTGACCTGAATAGTCGGCAGCTTTAGAGTATGGGTGGAGAACTCAAGTAAACTGCTGAATTGTAGGTTAGCTAATAGTTGTTCTGGTTTAAGTAGTTATTTGTGAATACTTCTGTCGAATTTGCCAAACTGATTCAACATCCTGTAATTTGCTAGTATCATGAGAAACTTTCAGAGTTTATCTCATTTCTAAGATATACGGAAGATTGTATATCCAAACATTCTCAAATGTTTCAGAAATTAATGTTTAAAATAACATGAAGACTGCCCTTCACTGCAGGAAATTGCTCTGAGACTTACTTGGAATTTGGATCAAATTATATTGATGCTCACCTGAGATGCAGAGTTCTGACTTTGGCAAGGTTAAAACTTTGGAAAAGACCTGGTGTATGATGATGGCGAGGTCCTGCCTAACATGTCATGGCTTTGGTATTTAAGATGGGAAAAGTTATTTTGCAGGCATTTATTGGAATTTTTACTGTCTCCAGTCTCTGTGCAGAACCTAGCATTGTTCAGTGGCTGCTGATTTGCCCAGAGTCCAGGATTTCCATCCAGTTCTGTTTGCTTGGGTGGAAGATAAAACGTCACCTTGGCCTGATGGTGCCAAATGGCTTTTCTGAACAACACACACGTACTGTTGTATTTCAGATCCTTTATGTGTGCCAACTATATGTTGTCATACAATATATGTTGTAAGCATTTTCAAACATACGTGACATGTTAATTGCATTGTTTTACAATTAGTAGAATATTGGATTATATTGATAGTGGTGAGTCAATCCAACTAAGTAAGCAACCTACTGATTTTTCAATTTTAGACAGCATGTAGGCTGTTAACAATACAGGCTCTGATCCTTGTATCAATCTTATCAAACAATCAAGTCAAGGTATTTTGTCTGTGGAGCCTTCATTATTGCTGCTCAGGGTGTGGCCATATTGAAAGACACATTTAACACTGAACTTTGCATGAAAAGTAGATTACTCTAAATGTACGTGATGTGATGGAGCAAATGGATGCAGAAATGTGTTTGCCACATGATGATAATGGCAGTGTGGAGGGAGTGGATTTCCAAATACAGAACGTGGAGAGACAAAAAGCTGGCTGGCAGAACCTTTCAAGCTGGCTGCCTAGTGGAGAATATGTATGGTACAACTCGAGCAGCATGAAGCAGAAAGACTTTTCCTGACTTGAAAACCTCTTAAGTGCTACAACCTCAAAGAAGCTTAGGAGGAGGACATTACATTAACTCGGGGTGAAGAATAAAGCAGTAAAAGGTTACAAGATTTAAAGTTTGGAATATGGACAACAGACTAGAGTGTGAAGAAGAGAAGCTTTCTTGGTGGGTTGATCCTAATTATTTTTGTTGTGATGTCAGTGAAGGATTGTTAATGGAGTTTCAACAAGTTAATCATACAAACTTAAACAATTCGATCTTTAAATATTTCCGTCAAACATGTAACCTTGATATCATAACAAAACTAACGTCAGGTGAATGGTAAACAAAGAGAATGATAGTGGAGTGCCTCAACAGAGAATGATCCAAAAAAAGGTCAGAGTCACTTTCAGACCTCTGCGCAATGTACAATTTCACTGCTTTCCCAATTGTAAAACGTTTTCCAAAATAACCCTAAAATAAATTTATTTTCTTATCAGCAGGATAAGCTGACAAGAATAACAGCTTACTCTCTTAGTTGATGATATCTGGATATGCACAGCATTAACCATTTGTTTTCTCCGTGCAAAGGAACCTGCAAGCTGTCAGATTGAAGAAAAACATTCTTATAGTAGGCAGAAAATTAAGAGCTGCTGGTGCTGCAGATATGAAATATAGGCTAGTCAAGATCGGAAAGAGACAGGGTGTTGTAGACCTTCACCAGTTCTGATATAATTGCACCTGAAACATGGACTCAGCTTTTTCCAGTTCAGGTATTGACATACCTGAATATTTTCAACATTCCGTGCTGTTCAAACACTTTTAGTGTGTCTCAGTTATTAAAAGCCATTCACTGCTTCTGCCCTCCCCAAGTTTGCTGCCCATTCACAGTTTAGCCTTATGTCAAGATAGAAGGGGCAAGTCAAGTTTGGAAGATCATAACGTTGGATTGTACGGTTGGACATTTTTCTTAATTCAAATAATCGTAATATTCAGCTTTAACATACTTGACTGAAACACTGCATCGGTTTGCTCTGCCATATTTGTTCTCTGTTACTTATCTTTGAAAATGTGGTATCACCTTTGGCCATCAAATACTTGCATCTAATAATACAATTTAACACATCCAATGAACAATTCTTCCATCACACTCACCACCCTACACTTCAGGTGCTTCACCTCACAAAACTTGTTTAATACTTTTTTGCACCCAATTTCATGCTCCGATTTCCACATTTTCTGCTTTGTTTGATGATTCAATTTTACTTTAACTGGTGCAATAGCTGATGCTGTTAATTTGTGCGGGCTGGGGTCTCTCTCTCACTTTCTCTCTGTCTTTCTAGACACGTTGGCAGACTCGTAGCCGGGAGATAGATTGAGATGTGCCTTGGTTTTGATTGCGACAAGCTAAACCTGGGCCACAGTCGCATCGTTGGAAGATCTCCGGCCCTTGTGGGCCTTCTTTGCGACCACGTTTCGAGCAGACTTGCCCCTCTTTCAGTACAGGTCGACAAATCTTCGACCAGAAGTGACGAGCGCAGCACAGTCCAGCAGAACAGTCTGATGTTCGCAAGCATGTCTCTCCTTCTAACCCTGCAACACAGAGAGTAATACTTATTTATTCTAATGTCCGTTATTGACTATTTACAGTGCTCTTCTGAATGGAAAAGATCTTCATCTGTTTGCTCACTGCATTTTTTTTCTCTGAATATTCTTTGAGCCACCAAAGTTGTCGTCTCATTATGACATTTAGTTTGAAACTCTCTTTAGCATAATACACAAGACATCTTCAACCCCTCTCAAATGATAATCCAATAGTTCAGAATTCCTGTTATCTTACAATTCCAAATTAATTCTCAATTAATTTCACCTTTATTTTTCTACAGTAAATTTCTGATATTAAAGAAAAGATCTGCTTTGATGCCATTCTTTCTTATAAAAAAAATGGTTGTAAGTTCTGCTTCAAATATAAATCTTTGCCAAACTTAAGCATGTATATGCTTCAAGATTGTGATACAAAGCACCCACTTGGAAGTGAGACTGACTTATTTTGTTTCTTTAAATGTATGTCATAAGCAAGCCTTCATTAATTTAAACTGTTTACAATTGTTGTCACTGTCATATGAAATTCATTCCAAATGTTCACCCCGTATTGACACCTCTGAGTAATATTTTCAGCCTCTCTTACTGTTTATTCTAGTGAGATTGGAAATAACTGCTTCATGAACATGCTAGCAAGTACCCAGGAGAAGAAATTTGATTTCAGCAGTTGCATGAATATTTAATAAGGACACAAGTGATGGTATGGATGAACAAAGTTAGTAGCCATAAAACATTTGCTGGAACATGGTGCAATTGGAGCAACACAAAAATGTCAGCTCTTGGACGTAGTTGTAAAGTGTTCTAAAGCAGAAATTGGAACAATATCCTGGAGTTTCTAAGATCATCTCAAAAACCTGATAGACCCTTTCAAAAGGTAGTTAGTTGTTTTCATATGTACACCATTTTCTCTTGAATAGGTAGATTCACTGGCTGAGGTTTGCTGTGAAATTTAGTCTTTAGAAGTGTGTGCTATTGAAGACCACGTGTCCTTTTCAATGTTTCATTTAAACTTGAACAACTGCTGTTTGTAATGTTAACCAAGATCAAGATGGTCAGGACTAGTTTGAATGCTCATGGGGATCAGAGTGGATTTTTCTAGATTCTTTTACCCAGCAGTTTGGCTGAACACTACTATCTTCATGTCAGATGCTCCCTTGCACTGCTTCTTTCATCTGTCCTAATAACTCCCACTCTGACTCAATTTTTCTGATAATTTTCTGTTAAGACCCTTGGCACATATTAATATTGTTAAAGGTATTATAGAAAAACAAATTGAGTGTATACAATATCTCTATTAAGCAGGGAATATGCAGTAGAGACTATCCTAATATAGGATTACTATCCTGTATTGTTTGATGCATTTCATCACTTTATTGACAGTATTTCAAAATATGATACTTAATAGTCTCGTGGTAGTGAAATTGGTTTTAACATTATTGAAATAATTAGTTTCATAGGAATCATAGAACATTTATGACAAAAAGAAGAGGCAGGTCAGATCATCGTGTCCAAGCCAGTCCACTAAGAGTCCCAACCATTCCTATCTTCCTGCATTTGGCATGTCATCCCATAGGTCAGGGCTCTTTAAGTAAACATTTAAAACGTATGTTTTAGTGGAGAGTGGATAGGAAAGCTTTCTTTTTAGGCAAAAGAATGATCAGAAACAGACAATGGGAACATTCCCACATTTGGTTAAATATGTAGCAAGGTGTTATTCAGGTTTGGTATTGATTCCATACCTATAACATACTTTTACCAATCAATATCTGGAGAACCAATCATAAGACTCAGGGATTTATCCGAATATTCTTGAGATTTTTCACTAAATGGTGATTAGTATCTTGTGCCACCACATCATTATTATCTTTTCCAGGAGGTGGATTACATATTTGATGTTAAATGGATCAGATTGCATCTTGGGTCAAAGGAGCATATGATTTACTTAACAGAGGAGATGTAAATGGACAGTACCTAAATCAACATTGTGTATTCACAGTAATGTACCAACGTTACTACCTGTTTCATTTTTTAATTTGGAAAGAAAATCACTAAGTTATTGTTCAACATGACTAACTCCCTGAAATTAGTTGCTAATCAGACTTGTCCAGACTGTTTGCTGACTGACAATCTGGTTTAAGCACCTGCACTTAAGTTCTATGTCCGAGACTACTGGCTGCAAAGCTATGAGACAATCATTGATGCTGTTCCTGCTCAATGACCTTGGACATTGCTGTCAGTTAGCTTTGTCATCCCCGGCTTGGCTTGCTTATTGAACATATTTTGAGATCTTTTGAAAACATATTGGAACAAAAGTTGCAAACAAACTGATGTACTTGTCATTACATAGATCAGCTGCTATTTCACAGTATCAAAGCCTCACAATGTTTACTGAATCCTTGTGGTTCAGAAGCTTCAAAATAAAAAGCTTGGCCATGTAAACACAAGCATGAAGCAAAAATGGTCAGAGCTCCAATGTACAATCGCTGAATGCTAATTATTATGCAGAACTTTTATACTTCTGAGAAATAATCAGTGAACATCAATGTTTATCCCGCTCTACTATGGACAATATTAAAAATCTGATGAAACTAATCTATAAAAATATTTTACATTTGGGCAAAGGTTTTGGGAGTACAATTGAGAACCAAGCAAAAGCTTATGCTGTCTGTTGTAAGATGTTTCATAATTTCCCAATTAATTATTTCTTTCCAAATCTGGTGAGGCAAAGAAGTAAAATGGTGACGTAAGTAACTGAGAAGACATCTTCCATTTTGCACTGCCCTTTGTCACAAGAGCAGACTTCAGTATTGTGATCAGTTAGAATTGGAAAATAAATGCACCAGGTTGGTGCCCCTTCATAAATGTACGTAGGGAACCTGGCGCACAGTTTGAGGATTGTTCATGCATGTTCCATCTGATTATCTTGTAGAGGGTAATGACTCCCCAGTGCAGTGATGGTTACATTAATAAAATGCCTGATTTTAAACTCCACAATTTAGCACATGGAAAGACATCGAGAGAATTCACTGTACTCCAAAAGCAAACTTTCCACATGTTTAAGAAATTACAAACTTGTGGCATTAATTCACAAGATGTATTTATAACCTTGTGGCTTCAGGCTGGTTGCTCACCGCAAAACGCTGGAGAAGTCCTTTGCTGATGTGTTAAATCTATTTGAGATGCAGTAGCTATGCCATTTAATTTTTGTCATGCAATTGTTAACCTAATTTCTAATTTTCAAACTTTGTTTTTATTTTAAGTTTCCCAAATTCCTCTCTTAAAAGGTGCTAACTCTTGTGAGTGGACAGTCCCATAGTCCCAGTGTCCACAAATTTTCATCCAAATAGTCTTTCTTCATATGTGACCCGAGGAAGTTTATGTTGACAGGCTATTCAGCTGCATCACAGTTAAGACAATCCAGTTCACTGCTGATATTCCCATCTGAGCCATTTTGTTTTTCCCTACCTCCTCATCTTGTCACTTAAACGTCATTAATCTCCCTGCTGCACAAGAGGAATTCTCTTGCTGACAGATCTTTGTTGTGGAATGGAAGAGGAATGCATAGTGAATTGCTATTTATTGCTGCTCCCTTACCAGAGAAGCATCCCTGCTCCATTTGCAAGAGCATAAAAAACAGGATATCACTAGGCACACTAGCCTGTGTAGTTCTCCAGTACTGGGTGAGCCATCCCCAAAACAACCTGCATTACCTCCAGATCCCGTACTGTTCCTTCCTCCTTGTATTAGAAAGGAAGAAATTTCCTCTGCTTCATTTAGTCTGGTAAAATTATAAATGAACTCTAAGTATTTTTATAATTTTGCTACATCTAAAGAGTCCTCTGCCTCCTCAGGCCCAGCCACTGTTCCAAAATGGCTAGTTTTCCATTCCTTGATTTGAAGAATCTACAATTCAGTTCTCCAAACCAGCCATTTCTTGTTTGAAATATCTACCCTGATCCTTCTCCATATTCTTTGAGCTTCATACTCTGTTATTCATGATAACTGTTTTATCCTGCTCTTTAACAATCTTCTGTGGTGAGGTTCACAGATACTTGACAGTGTTGTTCACTGTGGGTAGCAATGATAACTGAGACTTCAAGCATCATACTTAAATCTGCCAGCCCTTTGAGCTATTAAACTGGGATGTGTAAAACCCAAAAAACCAATTATATTTCTTGGCACTGATAATTGCCACAGGATTGAAACCAAATTATGTCTTTAGCAATGAAAGAGCTGAAGAGCATTTGCTTTCCAGAGGTATAAAAATGAATTGGTTGGGCTCTGATACAAGCCAGATTGTAAGTAATTAGAAGCCCATTGCCGTTAAGTACTATAATTTCAGACAACCAGAGGGAGATCACTTAATGTAAAGCTGTGGTATAATTCAAGTGTAAGTCTTAATTTAGTGGTATTATCTTTGCCGCTGTGTCAAAAAGTTGTGGGTTCAAGCTCCACTCTTTAAAAACTTGAGCGCATAATTTCAGCCGATGCTTTAATGACACACCAAGAGTGTGCTGCATTGCTGGAGGTGATTTCTTTAGAAAGAGAAATGATGGCCCAATCTGCTCTTTAAAAGATAGATGCTCAGAATCCCATATGCGACAGCTTTCTTGGTGGCTGGCATTATTTACTCCAATACTGTCATTACTAAAGTAAACTTTCTGGTGATATATCTCATTGTTGTTTCTGAGGCCTTGCTGCAAACAGTTTTCTTTGCTACTTTTCTCCACATTACACATAAAATGTGCTTTGGCACTTCACTACATTACAACTCTGAAGTACTTTGAAGACTGTGAAGCATTTTGGAATATCTTTCTTGATTATATTTTTGTAGAACGTGGAAGAAGTGTTTTGTCGGAGCAGTGGTCAAATTACGTTTGGTATTATTAATTTCAAAAGCGAAGCCAGTTAATGCAGGGGGAAGGCTCAAATGTTCTGTTAGTGTCAGAAATGAGATTTAACTAGAGCTCCTGAAATGCCAGTTAAAAGACTTTCTATAAAAGTGCCTTTAATGATACAAATAAACAGAGCTAATTGGCCAATCAGTGCACTTCCTTTCACGTGGAAACTGGCCTGGTATATAGGAAACAGCATTTAATCTCTCATGAGAAAATTCTGCACTGATGTATTGCCTGATGTTCAGTTACAGGTTTTAGAAGTTTTAAAAGGTTTTATTTTGATGTCACATTTGTTCATGAGAATATTGATGGAAAAGTGACAATAATCGTGGTTTATCAGCCAATCATGTAATTCTGTCATGCCAAGCCTGAACATAAGATGATGACAAATCTAACTGAATGATATATTTTTGCTTAAATCGCCTGGAAAAAAAAACTATCTGAAAACTTAACGTAGTAAAGAAGTAAAGCAAGCTGGCTAGCTGTAAGAAGACAGAGGGTGGTGGTTGATGGGAAATGTTCATCCTGGAGTTCAGTTACTTTTGGTGTACCTCAAGGATCTGTTTTGGGGCCACTGCTGTTTGTCATTTTTATAAATGACCTGGATGAGGGCGTAGAAGGATGGGTTAGTAAATTTGCGGATTACACCAAAGTCGGTGGAGTTGTGGATAGTGCGGAAGGATGTTGCAGGTTACAGAGGGACATAGATTAGCTGCAGAGCTGGGCTGAGAGGTGGCAAATGGAGGTTAGTGCGGAAAAGTGTGAGGTGATTCACTTTGGAAGGAGTAACAGGAATACAGAATACTGGGCTAATGGTAAGATTCTTGGTAGTGTGGATGAGCAGAGAGATCTGGGTGTCCATGTGCATAGATCACTGAAAGTTGCCACCTAGGTTGATAGCATTGTTAAGAAGGCGTACGGTATGTTAGGTTTTATTGGTAGAGAGATTGAGTTTCGGAGCCATGAGGTCATGTTGCAGCTGTACAAAACTCTGGTGCGGCCGCACTTGGAGTATTGCGTACAGTTCTGGTCACCGCATTATAGGAAGGATGTAGAAGCATTGGAAAGGGTGCAGAGGAGATTTACCAGGATGTTGCCTGGTATGGAGGGAAGGTCTTATGAGGAAAGGCTGAGGGACTTGAGGCTGTTTTCGTTAGAGAGAAGAAGGTTAAGAGGTGACTTAATAGAGACATACAAGATGATCAGAGGATTAGATAGGGTGGACAGTGGGAGCCTTTTTCCTCGGA
This sequence comes from Rhincodon typus, assembly GCF_021869965.1. NCBI lineage: Eukaryota > Metazoa > Chordata > Chondrichthyes > Orectolobiformes > Rhincodontidae > Rhincodon > Rhincodon typus. Next base: position 2,243,023 of record NC_063371.1, read on the forward strand.
TGGTGATGGCTAGCACGAGGGACATGGCTTTAAATTGAGGGATGATAGATATAGGACAGATGTCAGAGGTAGGTTCTTTACTCAGAGTGTAGTAAGGGCGTGGAATGCCCTGCCTGCAAAAGTAGTAGACTCGCCAACTTTAAGGGCATTTAAATGGTCATTGGATAAACATATGGATGATAATGGAATAGTTTAGGTTAGATGGGCTTCAGATTGGTTTCACAGGTCGGCGCAACATCGAGGGCCGAAGGGCCTGTACTGTGCTGTAATGTTCTATGTTCTATGTGAGTATTATTTTCGTGTACTCGTGGAGAAGCATTTCTGTTGGTTGGTGGTTAAACATTGCTGAACATAGGTTGTATGGAAATCAGCCCATCCTTCTCCTGTTCATTGATCTGAGCTCAGCATTTTGGGAAGCTTTTTGTTTCTACAAATTCTAAAGGACTGAAACCAATCATCACTGTCATGACAAAAGGTTAAGTGGGAAAGATAACCAGCCTCACCAATTTGACCTGCAAATGTGGATGTAGGAGAGTGCAACGTTCAGAAATCACTAGCTGTCCTGGAATGAAATTGGATCTCAGAGCAACCATGAACCATTTTCTCATGGAAAAGGTTGAAGGGGCTAAACCGCATTCTTTTGTTTCCAAACTCCAGTTAGTGATGCAGTTAAACTCTGAACATAGAACTGTGTGTTAAAGGGGCACGGTCAACATTTTTTTGGTACAGAACCAACATCACTTTTTAAATCCAATATTTTCCTCACAACTTGACTCCAAACAGTGAAATGTCTCTATTAAATCATTCATACTTCATTGGAGATAAACCTTGTTAGTTTGTGCAGAGTGAAAGAATTCCCTGCTGTGGTCATTGATTATGTTCATTTATTTATTTTTAGTAGCTGCAGTTCAGTATGATTATTCGGCCTCTGGGTTTCTAGTGTGAAGTACAATAAAACCTAGACAATGCAGAAATGGCTGAAATCAGAAGTGGGCAGCCTTAGCTGGTCACACCCATTACCTTTCCTCATTTGTGCTTTGTCGAGCTTTTCTTTTTGATTTTTCCGTCGAGTCTCCTTTATTTTTTGAGTCTTGGGTTTCTTTGCCTTTTTGCCACCTTTTCTTTTCTGAGGTTGTGTAGCCTCGGATGGCTTTTCTGCAATCTGCCCTTCTGTTCGTGTGCATACATCTAAAAGAGAGAGAACAAAAGAGTTGTCTGTCAGAAATTGCCAACAACCCCCCCTCCCACTCAACCCCACACCTTCCCAAGGGATCAGTCTTCCCAAACAATTTCAGTACTTCACCATGAATTGCGTTCACAAGATGGAAAGGCTTTTAAAACAAACTTTATTGTGTGACACTTAACAGTGGTAGGTGTAGATTTACGCAGGATACAGCTGTATAAAAGCAGTGCCTCAGGCTAGTCGTGGATGAGGGGAAGCAGTTAAGATTAAAGATACTTTTCAAAGGTGTACTTCTAAGCAGATTTCTGATGAAACATGAGTTGAGTTAAAGATTCTTAACTTTATACAGAACTCAACTTCATAAGAGGAGACAGCTAATTTCCTGTTGGATGAGGAACCAGATTGCCTGCAAGAATTGCATTCAGTTATTGCAAGTTTGTAGCAGATCCTCTGTATGTTTAACCGTCAAAGAATACTTTCTACATAGCAGTGTTCATTTCCCTTTTTTTCAACACACTTTCCCAGTCAGAAGGCCACCTTCACAATGTGCCTTCTAATGTAGCAGCTAGTTGCTATGATCATTGTTTTCCTTAGTTTTCTTTTTAATCCTCTTAAGTACCCTACTCATCCTATACATTCTTTTTCCTCCCTCTAAATCACTGCTTCCCAAATGTTTAAACTCCTTAAATTCTTCAGAATTTCTTTCCTCCGAGAGTCTGTTGGGTTTTCCAGCTTAACAGACACTCTGGATTTTGTCTCCCTCCTCCTGAGGAAGCTGTGCTTTGTACTTTCCCTGGGAGACAGATGTGACAATTAAATATCTCGTGTGCTGTACCATTTACATAATATATTTGCAAGTACTCTCCATTCTTTGCTCTCAAATTTGCTGCACATAAGAAAAGGAGAGAGCCATCTGATTGCCCAATCGTTCATAGAAGATCATTGATCATCGAATCCCTACAGTGTGAAAACAGGCCGTTCGGCCCAACAAGTCCACACTGACCCATGTCCCTATAACCCACCTAAGCTCCACATCCCTGAATACGCCAGGCAACTTAGCATGGCCAATCCACCTAGCCTGCACATCTTTGGACTATGAGAGGAAACTGGAGCACCCGGAGGAAACCCACGCAGACACGGAGAATGTGCAAACTCCACACATACAGTCGCCCTAGGGAGGAATCAAGCCCAAGTCCCTAGTGCTGTGAGTCAGCAGTGCTAACCACTGAGCCAAAGTGCTGCCCCATTCGTGTTGTCATAGACCAGGGAAAATGTTAACTTTGACTTCCTAATTTCCAATTAAATGACATTCAGTCGGCATTTATAGCTCATTGTAACTTTCCGTTCTGGTGCGTGTGCATGTAGTTTGAAGTATAAGTGATCCCCAGTTACAGGTAGAAATGAGGACACTTTTTATTTGATATCGGGGACACACTTGCATCTGTTGAATCGATTGATCAGACAACTTACTTTGGTGCAAGAAGCAATAAGGAATTTCAATTTTTAAGACATGGGCAGGATCTTAGATGGATTGACCATCAGCAGATTTCAATTTTAATTGTTTTTAAAGTTAAATTTGACAGTTACCATATTCCCAGGAAGACGGTGTTACCAGAGAGACTAGCCATCTCAATGATAAACCCGCCAGAGGCAGTGGGACCAGCAGCAGTTGAAGGTAAACCAGCATGTTGTCATGATATTCTCTCTCTCTCTCTCACCCACTCCCAATCCCACTCCCACTCCCACTCCCACTCCCATCCCTCTCTCTCTTCCCCCCATCCCCCACCTCCTAAGTTACAATCCAGCATCACCCATGTCTCCCACAGGTAGTCTGCACCAGAAGAAAGTGTAAACACATTGTGAAAAGTTTGGGTAAATGTTAGGGTGAACCCAAGACTTTATAATGCATATGATGTCAAATTTATCATTTTTAAGTATCTTGGGCAGAATTTTAGCAGCATCTGAGCATTGTGGGTGAGATTTGTGACAGAATCAGATGAGAAATGCGGTAAGGCCTATATCACTGTCAGGAGCTTCATTTTTTATGATTTTCGAAGCAGTGTGGTGAGTTTCTCAATGGGGAGAGGTGAGTTGTCAATTAAGGGGGATTGTAGCTTGTTAAACGCCTTATTAATGGTCCAAATCACCCCATTAATGTTCAGCTTCCCAATATTACCAGATGTACCAAATGTACCAAACCAGCTGGACGGAGAGCAAACTCACATGTAAATCAAACTTTCAGCTCGCTGTTTGCTCCAAAGGACCTCCATGTAAGACGCTATGCATTCTTCATGGGCAGTAGCCGCACATGATGCACGTCTACAGACACTGACATTCAACATGTACTAGCTTCTAAGAGCTCTCATGGCACATCTCTGATCCACTTATACGATGCCTCTGCACTTCACTATTGCAGCTCGGGCTGCACTAGCAGCTATCATCACTGTAACGTTGCTGCAAAGACAGTGTGCGCTCAGGGACATGAAGTCCGCTCATGGACTACACAAGGCTGCATCTCTGGCTGTACATTTGCTGTCACAGCACTCACTCACTGAACCTACCTGGATGCTCACAGCATCCTGCCTTGCATTACCTTGCCTTGCTTTTCTGCACTTTGGACCCTCAGTCAAAGGTACCGGCTCATATTACTTCTGTCTTGTTTTGCTGTTTAGTGCAGACATGAAGCTAGGAAGCTAAAAAAGATCTCTGTCAAGTTCAGAGATAGCGTTTGCTCAGGTGTTCCCAGTAAAGTAAGTCAAGGTCAGAATCTGCTATCACCTCAAGGGAATTGATAACAGTCAGCTACTTGGGACAGTCAAGAGTCAGAATGCTCTCCACATGCAGGGTGAGGAGCGATGTCAGGCAGCCCACCACCTTTCTTGATATTTTTTTGCCCCATTGGGGACTGCTTTCCACCTGGAGTGAGAGAGAAGCAGGTATTAAGGGAGATGAAAGTGGGTGGCATCGCTGTTACTTTTCGTGCAGGTATGGCAAGCTTGTGAGTAGCCAGCACAGAGTGTGTGTATTGTTAGTGATGTCAGGGATTGTGGTGGGTGACAGCAAGTGAGGGAAGATATTGCAGTCAATCATGGGAGTAGTAGACCATGAGCCTCGGTGGGAGGTTGGTACATCAGCAGAAACAGAGTGAGTGTGAGGCATCAGAGAGATGATGGTGGCACGTTAAGCTGGCAAGGTGGAGAAGAGCATTCGCCCTCTTTCTGCAGTGGTGAGCATTCCTCCATATGGCTGAGACTGTACTGATTCAGGTGACATCCTTTGAACAGACTGACAAGGTCTGGGGTTGTGGCCTGTGCTGCTGTGTTGGGAGAGGAGGAACTCCTGTGTCTGCACCATCCACTAGGTCCGTCTTGCAAAGCGGGGTGGCAGTTTCCTCCTGTCTGTCACATCCAGAGCAAATATTGGGAACCGTGCAGGACGGCTCTGTATTGATTGTGCTTGTCTAGGTACACAACAGGTTTTTGACGATGGTGTGGGTGCAAGTCTGCTGATCTTTTAGTGGATAACCAGCAAATGGCAAGTTGTTCAGAGAACAGAATGTGGTAAGATAGGACTAAAAGTGGATGAGAGGGATCCCATGGGGACAAGGTACTAAATTAATGAAGAACGCTTGGTAAGATATAGTGGGATGTCCTGCTGGGCCTTATAGTGAGAATCCCTCCAAAAAAATTGACTCAACCCAAATGAGTCCAAAAAAAAGTAAAATTCAGCCCCTTATATCATTCTCATCCCTCAGTTTGCTTAGAGATTTCAAAATTATACACAATTTAATACATTGTATGGTATATTTGCAAAACCTAACTTTCTGTGCCATGGCTGAAACATCCAGAATTTCATTTTTCAGTTGTATCTAGTGTTTCAGTTCTATGTCCTGGAAAAAATATAGGCATAATGGTCGCAAAGTATGTCCTTGCAAGTAATTGTTCCTATGAGTGGAATAGTGAAAGAAGGCAGTTTATCGGAATTTAGCAAGCTAAGATTCATGTTTTAAAAGACAAATTAGCTCCTTGCTGTCTGTTCAATTTTAAAGTTTTAAATTATTACAGACTGTGTCACTCCCTACAGCACAGTACAGCTGTATCCTGCAGATGTAGATGTTGCCATCCAACAGGTTTTAGTAACATATCGATGCTGTTTTACCTAATTAATTCTCTCCCCATTGAAAGTTTTGACTCCTTGGGAACACAGTACAATAGGAGACCGGCAAATGTTTTGCTCAAATCTCACAAGGCTGATTGCTCCATTCCTTTGTCTAAAGAACCAGAGCCAGCAGTAATATTATCGTTCCACCCTGGCTGAGATGAGCTAGTTCATTTGGGATCAAAGCTGGCACCTTCCCAGAATGTATATTTATCTCTGTTGCATGACTCATGGAATGTTCAGTCTTGCCAGCACTACGTTGAGAAAAGACTGACTGCTGCACACTGAAGATTGTTTTTTTTAAAATCCCCACTTATGCATTCTTCTTGACAAAACCTATTTCTGACTCTGTAAGATGTGTCTTGGTTGGCGATGAATTGGTTAGGGAAGAGTGTTCTGAGGATTAACATCAATCACTTAATTGTTCCAGCCAGACGTGTGCAATGGCTGCAACAGCAGGTCAAATGCTGGGAATTATATGTGTACCTCGGCTGTTGACTTCCCAAAGCCTGTCTACCAACTACAAGACACAAGTTAGGAATATGATTGATTACTCCATACTTGTCTCAATCAGTGCCCTCCAAATACCCTGAAGAAGCTTGACACCATCCGGAGCACAGCAGCTCACTTGATTGGCACCCATCCGCCACTTTAAACGTTCACTATCTCCACCACCAATACATGGTGGTTTACAGAGGCACATACGTGCTCGCTCACTCAGCCACTCTCACCCACAGTCTCATGCGCACGCTGTCCTGCTCTCTCGTTCGCTCACTCACTGTTTGGAACAATGTCTGTTTTCCTTCATTCTTGTTTATTCCAAAATCTGGAACTCAGTTCCCAACAGCATTGTGGGTGTAGCACACTGCAAAGACCGCAGTGGTTCAAGAAAACAGCTCATCACCACCTACTCATGGGCAATTTAGGAAACAGAATAAATTTTGGAGTTTCCCATGAGCAATTTTTTAAAAACAACTAAACGAAGGAAAACACACAGTGAAATTTCTAAGGATGGGAGCTGGATTTGCAAATTGCTTTTTTTTTGAATCAACCAAACTGGGGACATAAATCCCAAAACTAGACAAACAAACACAGTAGAAACACATACGTCTTCCCCTTTGCTGAGCCGGTGTAGCTCCAGCATCATTGGAAGTGCTGAGTGACTGGAGGTGGGGTAATTGTTCAGTGTTCCCTCACTATCAGAAAGGCTGTACTAAGGCAATACAACACTAATGCAGGTGGGGACAGTATTAAGTATCAGCTCAGCAATACAAAGAGAACTCTGCAATGTCAGGGGGCAATACTGAGGGAATACTGCAAAGTTTGAAAGCTGGATTCACTGAGTAAGCTCGAGACACTTATTGGACTGTACATAACATACTGTATTCAGCATTGGTCATGGACCTAACTGCACACAAAGATTGACTTTGATTTCAGCTTCTACCTCTTTCCTTTGAACTCTTTGAAGAACTCTTGAAAATCATTCTTAGTTTGCCTACTTCAAAGGTACACATCACAGCTAAGACCTCATGAGGTATCTACTCTTGAATTCTTTGAAAACAGTTAATTCATATAAATAGCTACTTACATCAAAGATACTTCTCTCAACCAAGACTTCCTTACTTGACTGCTTTGGAATCCTTTGAGACATAAGTTTGTTCACCATTTATCTTCCTATCCTATAATTAATAGCTCCCCTCTGCTTCTGAAGGAAATTATCCTTCAACCAGTCATGGCCAACATTATCACAGTCACTTATTTTCTTGCACAATAGTTTCTTATTCGTAATAAACTAAGATTTGAAGCAGAAGATTAGCCAAGCGTCCTTCTTTGCACTTCATTGCTGGCATCGAATAACCATTGCTTTAAGGCGCAGTGAAACTCTGTTATTAATCCATAACTCCGCAAGATGCTTAACAATGGCCACTTACACATTGGCAATCTGAAAAGCAGAGGGTGTGCTTCAATGTTAAGGAGAATTGCCTGTGGAAGTCCCATTCAACTGTGGGTTAAATACGTTCTGGATGCTGGGGAAAATGGTTTTCCATGTTTACAGTGAATGTTTATATTTGCAGCCACTCCTTAGTTTTTTGGAGGGGCTGCTGCTAAATTTTTGGTTGCATTTCAGCTCCATGCTCCTGATCTGTGGGCACCCCATGCGGGTGGTTAGGTAGGGCAGGTCAGAAGGTAGGTTTGTTCCTGGGCTTGGCCAAAGTGGCCATTAACAGGATCAGACAGCAGGCTGTGGAGGATTCATTCTAACTAACTGCCTGCCCCTTTTTTTGCAGTTACATCCACACTCGGATCCACGGAGAGTGAACGGTGTCCACTGGCACAATAGAGGCCTTTAGAGACTGGTGAGCACTGCAGGGGCTGGAGTGCATTATTACTTCAGACAATGATATTTTGTTAACGGCTAGTTTGTATTTCGGTTGCAGTGGCACAACATGGCTGTTTAACCTGGTTTTAAGCCTGATTTTTAAAAAGTCAGAGGCAGTGCTGAGGGAGTGTTAAACCAAAGAGCTTAATTTATTGTCATGATATCATTGTAGAGTTTTTCAGGGATGTTTCTGGTCTGTCTCTCCCTCACCTGTGTAAGGAGCAGATTTGCATCTCTATGTACCTTTTCATTCCATTCTCCTTTTGCCTGCTACCTACTGTTGTTTGAGTCACTATGTTTTATTTGCTCCTAAAGAATTTTGTTAAAAAGCAGGGTTATTCCATTGTCCATAGGGCAAGGGAAAGGAACTCCATTAGATGGAAATAGTTATGTCGTGTACCACTCCTTTGCTCGGCAGGAATTGGAGTAGACTCGTAGATGTTTGCAGTGCAGAAGGAGGTCATTTGGCCCATCATGTCTGCAATAGTCAGCAAGGATCTGACTACACTATTCTCATTTTCCAGCTGTTGGAGATGATGGGATTACAAGCAAATATCTAAATACTGATTAAATCTTCTGAGAGTTTCTGTCTCAACCACCCTTTCAGACAGTGAGTTCCAGATTCCCCACCCTCTGAGTGAAAAAAAATCTCTTCATTTTCCACTTAGCCTTCTACCTCTTGCCTAAATCTATGCTCTTGGTTATTGACGCTCTACCAGTGGAAAAGGAAAATGTGTTCTATTTAAACGTTTCAATCTTATACCCCTTCTTATAACAGGTGCCCTCTCAACCTTTGTTGCTTCAAGGAAAACAACCCCAGCCTCTCCAGTCTTTCTTCATAGTCCACACTGCAGCCCATACAGCATCCAGGTAAATCTCCTTTGTACTCTCTCTTGTGTAATCACATCCTTCCTGTCATCCGGTGACCAGATTTGCACGCAATACTGCAGTTGTGGCCTAATCAGAATTTTATATAGTCTTCGTATAACCTCCTTGTTCTTGTATTCTGTACCTCGATTAATGAGATTAATGAATTAATGTCCACCAAGATCCTCTTGATCTTCTGTACTTCCCAGACTCCTCCAGTTTATAATGCATCATTTGCCTTGTTAGCCCTCCCTCAGTGCATTTTTTGACACTGTTTTTGGGTTGAATTCCATTTGCCATTGATGTGCTCACCTGACTGGTCCATCCTCTCTCAGTTTACAGCTATCCTCCTCAGTATTCACCGCCCTATCAACATTTGTGTCATTAATGTGGAATCAGTGAATATATCCTAACCATTTCATTGACTGCTGGTGAATTTACCTCCATTCAGTTTGCTGGAATGACACTGACTCCTACCCCTCAGTCTGTGCTGCATCATTTCAAAAGTAAATCTTGAACACAATATTGTTAAAGCCATAAAGCCAACCAAAGAGAAGGTGACACCGGATGAAATAGACTTAGCTTTCTGATTTGGGATATGTTAATGCAAATGTGCAAATGCTAACTGGCAATGGTTTCCTCTAGTGTCAAAGTAATAGCTATCAGAAACTGTAGCCATTCAGTTACCCAGTGTGATCTGAAGAGTAAGATCTGTATTTTGCACCAATGTCATTTGGAATAATCCAGCTTCACCACTGACTGACTGACTCCAAGGATATGTGCAGTCATTTTGGTTTGGATTCCTTTTGAGCTGTAATATGAAGTGAGCTTACTTCACGTCAACTGTGTGTGAAAGCTGTTTGGTAGAATCTCATGCTGCTGCAGTTCAGTCCTTACCATTTAAACAGTGGCTCCCCGAGCAGCACATTTCATCACGTTGGCACTGTCTCCTTAGCCCCCTGCAAGCAGAGCAGATGGGCTGGACCTGATGGGAAGTGAAGCAAAAGCTCCCAGGGCCACAGTCAGCATCTGCCAAGCACCGAGACACCTGAAGAATCAATGAAAAACATCATTATAGTGAAAAATTAAGACTAGATCAGTGATTAATGCTTGTGGGACATTAACAGTACAAGAAAGGGAGTTGGGGATTCAGCAGTGTAACATTATGAGAGAGTTGGTGTTCACACATTTCCATGCACCCATTCTGTATTTGAAATTTGTAATTTGTAATTATCTGCAGTGAGTCCTTACTGTATATTGTTGCAACCCAACATGATCTGCTTGGTAACATCTCTCTTTGCAGTTTGTCATTGACTTTAAGCCTAATGATTGAGCAATCCCTACTCTGTACCAATATGTTCCAGTTCTGGAAATTTTGATGCGGATACAGGAAGCTTTACTCTGTCCCCATCAAACACTCCAGGACAGCAACAGTGCAGGGTTAGACACAATGTCAAGAAGTTTTTCTTTCAATTTAAAGAGTGGAAAGTACTTTCAGTTTAAAAGAATAGAGGGAGCTTTGCTCTGTATCTAACCATATGCTATACCTAAACTGTGAACATTTGATGGGACAATGTCGAGGGAGCTTCGTTGCTAACCTATGCTGTGCCATTCTGGCTCTGAGGAGGACCAGATCACTGGACTGAAAGAAAATTAGCAAGCAGTCAAAATGTTTGCTTCAAGAGTTGATGGTTTTGCTATGAAGCCAGGTTAAGGAAATGGGCAGGAGATAGTACTGGGCTCATCACACTTGCTGCTCAAGAGGGGAAAAAGGTGTGGATTTCATTCTTGGCGCTAGCAAAAATAAAATAGATAACTGAGAACAGGAAAACATGAGAATTGCAAAGGATGTCACAACAGTTTCAAAATCAGACTATCAACAGTAGAAAGTACCAATCACTGAGTAATCAGCCCAAAATTCCTGTTGAGGTAACAGTTTTTTTCTCATTTATATAAATGATTTGTATGAGAACATAGGAGGTATGGTTAGTAAGTTTGTAGATGATACCAAAATTGGTGGTGTAGAGGATAGCGAAGAAGGTTATCTCAGAGTACAAGTAGGCCAATGGGCCAAGGTGTGTCAGATGGAGTTTAATTTAGGTAAATGTGAGGTGTTACATTTTTGTTAAGGCAAACCAGTCAGGACTTATGGTAGGATCCTGGCGAGTGTGCCAATCCAAGAGACCTAGGGATACAGATGAATAGTTCTTTGAAGGTGGAGTTGCAGGTAGACAGGATGGTGAAGAACATATTTGGCATGTTTGCCCTCATTGGTCAGTGCGTTTAGTATTGGAGCTGGGAAGTCATGTTGTGGCTCTACAGGACATTGGTGAGGCCACTTTTAGAATACGGTGTTCAATTGTTGTCTCCCTGCTATGGGAAAGATATTGTTAAACTTGAAAGGGTTCAGAAACTATTTACTGGGATGTTGCAGGGATTGGAGGGTTTGAGCTATAGGAAGAGGCTGAATAGGCTGGGGCTATTTTCCCTGGACTGTTGGAGGCTGAAGGTGGCCTTATAGAGGTTTTTAAAATCATGAGCGGCATGGATACGGTGAATAGCCAAGGTCTTTTTCCGAGGGGAGGGGAGTCTAAAAGTAGAGGGCATAGGTCTTAGCTGGGAGAGGAAAGATTTAAAATAGCTTGCAGGGCAACTTGTTCAAGTAGAGGTTGGTGCGTGTACGGAATGAGCTACCAGAGGAAGTGGTGGAAGTGGGTACAATTACACCATTTAAAAGGCATCTGGATGGGTACGCAAAGAGGGATATGGCCCAAATGTGACTCGATCAGTTTAGGATGTCTGGTCGGCATGGATGAATTGCACCGACGGGCCTGTTTCAATCCTGTAAAAGTCTGTATAGCTCTGTAACCTGGGAAATACACATTTTCCAATGTGACCTATAATGTATCCAGATTATTACTTTTTGTACTGTCTGCCACTGTGCCTATTTAAATGATAGTCCACCCAGTGAATCTCGACTTCGTAAGTAACGTTCAACTCAGGACGTGTTAGACCCCTCAGCTGCTGGTAAAGATCCCACAGCGATACATTGTAAATAGTGTGGCAGCGTTTTTGTTGATAGTTTAACTGTAGCCACTAGGCGGTGCTATTTACGCTTGTGCAACCTGGCCAACTGGATCCAGTGCCAAGTTCTAACCACAGCAACTAAATTCATTCAGCTGTTTAACCCTGTTCAGTCAATGTTTCTGCTATTACAAGGACTGGTCAACTTTCGCACGGATTGTGCTCCGAGGAGTTTAACTGCAATGCGTGTGATAAAAAGTGACAACAAATGGTACGTTTTGTTAATAGCACATTTGAGATGGAGAATCTCATGCTGGGACCAGTTCCGTGTCAGAGAGATCAAAAAGTACCTTTTACTTCTAGCTACTTGGATCCCCCTCACGACAAGAGTTTTGACCGGAAAGGATTGAAATAGATGGGGAGTGCATATTATTCTTGAAATCCCGTAAGCCTGTATTTTTTTTACCCCAGCTGCGTGCAATACCAGTTGATCCCTGAGTCAAGTCAACTTGGCACACCGACAGTTTCGTAGAGGTCTGCTCTGTGCGTAATGATGCTCTCTGACAATGGAGTGAAGTGAAGAATGTAGAGAACAAACACCAGCATGGACCTTTTGTGCCGAATTGCTTTTGTCAACGATGCCCGGCACGATACGCAAACCGGAAAACCAAGTCCGTGTCAACCTAGAGGTGACTTGAGGTGACTCAGGGTTGCACATTGTTGATCGTTCTTGATTTTTAATGCCCATTTCAGCTATTCGATAGGAATAGGACCCAAAGGAGAGATTGGCTTGTGGCTGCTGCTCACTTGCTGCAGAAGATGTTTTTGCTATTCCTTTAGAAATGAGGACTATGCGATGTCTTGTAGCGGGATTCATGTTGTGCAAGACCGGCGTAAAGGCTAAGGGAGAATCTTCACGTAACGTTTATGGAGAGAAACAGAATTGAATAAGGAAGGGATGAACTGGTGGCATTTCCGTACCTATGTTTCTGTATTGAATTTTCCAACTTAAGTGGTTGTGAACTAACTTATTCAAGCTGCTTGTATGTTACACAAATGTGAAAAAAATCAGCTAACTGGAATTTGTCCAAATTGTATTATCCTTACCAATTCTCTTTTCTAGATTATGGTATTGTCACTGTGTGATTTATTCTTCACGTTGCCTCTCTTTCTTGATCCCTTTATTTCTTGTTTCTGCTCTCCCGCACATACATACACATTGCTCCCTTCTGTTTGGAACGCCTTGCCTCCTGCTGTTGGTGTTCTTCGTCTCCGCTTCTGTGTGTCTGCCTTTCGTTCGGGCTCAAATACAGAGGATGCTCCCGAGGAGAGGCTGGACAAGTTTTGACTGTTCTCCTTGGAAGAAGAAAGGGCTTCGAGGAGCCTGAATAAAGGTTTTCAAAATTATGTGAAGTCCCTCTGACAAATGGGTCTAACAACAAGAGCTTATAGATCTTAAACTTATTGACAAAGGATCTAGACTAGAAATGTTTTCAGTCAGTTGAGGGGATCTGGAATGTTTTACCGGAGAAGTTGGTGGTAACTGCTTGAATAAATAATGTTACGTTTGAAGTTGAACAGGTACTTGGGCAAGTTTCAAGTTGACGGATAAAAATCAAAAGCAGGGATTTGAGACTATGACTTTTTCGAACCAACGCAACCACTGTAGGCTATCCGGCTTTCTACATGTGCTGGAATTATAACTGTTCGAGCCAATGTGCTACCTGGCGTCAATGACCAGAATGACCACATCTTCACTTGGGAATGAGTTACTGGCATCAAAGTTGGGAGAGCGCTGAGCCGCTCAACACACCAACTATCTGCTTCACTCAATTTATTACACTGGCATTTGGGGCTGGTTGCATCAGTAATTTTAGTAGGAACTTTATCACCTGGTCAATATCCCATCTACTTCCTTGACGTGGTTGTATCAATCTCCCTCCCAGTGTACCTCGACTGCTAAGCAGCAGTGGCGGATGACCAAGAATGGGAGCGGAATACTTTGACTTACAAGTTCAACTCATGACTTGTGTCAAATTCCAGCCATATACGGTCGGCACCAATAGAATTCTGCCATTCCCAAACTTACCGAAAACAAATTGTGCAGTGTCTCTATTCCAGTCGGGATTGGACTGAGTTCTTCAGGAACAAGCATCATGTGAAGGTGCCGGTGTTGAACTGGGGCGAACAAGGTCAGAAGTCACTTGACACCAGGTGAAGTCACCTGATGAATGAGCAGCGCTCGGAAAACTTGTGATTTCAAATAAACCTGTTGGACTATAACCTGATGTCGTGTGACTTCTGACTTTGAACAAGCATCCAGCCACACACATGTACCTCCTTGATCAGACAGCAACGTATTTGCACAGATAGAAAATAACTGGAGAGACTTCGTCTGAGTCGCGCATTTATTCCCCCGTTCCTGTTCCACTTCCATTTGGCTGAAATCTTTGTCACCATCGCCGCTGTTTTCAGGCCGCAATGTAAGTTTCTTTCCTCATCCCACCACCCTTCTCCCTTTCCGTGCAGTGGTTTGACAAAGAAGCGTTCGGGGAAACAGCACAGTGAGTTTCAAATTGAAATGGAACTCTTCCCAAACGCTAAGAACATCTCAACCATCTACTTTAAGCAGAAGACCCATCATCACGATTATGATGAGCGAGCAATGTATATTCTGACAGCCAATCGCAATTCTCTCTTCATTTTCTCTCCCAATTTTCCAGGCTGGTAAGAGAGCAAATATTTTTCTCTCTTTCTGTAAGTGAACTTGAAATTAGTGGGGTTTTCCCGATATTACGAGCATGAGAATTCGTCAAAAAGCACAGGGGCATAGGGCTATCAGAATAGTCATTTCATTGAGGGTGAGGCTACACAATGCATTCAGGGTCCCATTGCAGTTAGTATTATCACCGAACAGTCAATATCTCACTGATGCTTCGAGTTCACAACAATTCGAATAGTGCTGTTAGATTAACACGGAGGTCAAAGTTATGATCAGTACAAGTGATGCAGTTCCAGCGAGTGTCTTTCACGCCTGACACCAACTCGGAAACCAAACAAGACGTTACGCCCATCTCTCAATCATTTGTTACGTGTCTACCTCCAACTCTACTTCATGAAATCAATTTGAGAAGTCAGCATCCTCCATGGTTTCCTCACACACTTGATGTCCTGTCCAGCTTGACAATGGAGATGGGAAGGTTCATCTTGCTGAACTTTCAGTGGAATTAAGTAGGACCTGTTACCCCACCCCCCCACCCACCTAAATATCCTCCGAATGGCTGCTTCAGATCAGAGCACTCAGCCTTTGTCATTGGTAGGTGGAGAATTGATGGGGATATCAATTTTTGTCGGCTATGAGTTGAGCCACCGCAGAACTGGTCAACTTTAAACCAACTTTGGATCAGTTTTTTTTAAACCTCTTTTGACGCTAAGGTTCGCTGAGTTTCTCACCCATCCTTCCGTTTCCCCCTGCACTTGTCCCGCTGTGTTCCCTCTGGACCCCTGAGAAACTCACCTGCTTTGTAGGACCCTGACCAACCTCGGTGGAGCTCCTGATGTTGTTTGAGTCCAGCACCAATGCACTGAGGTTACAATAGAGGCAGGACAGGAGCAGGAGGACCACTGCACAGCCCATGGTGTCCAAAGTGGTTGCAGAGAAACCAGCAACAATTATAGCAGGTCGCAAGAAGACACTTTAACGCAATTGGAGACCAGTCCCTCTCGAAGTGCCTGTCTCTTTTATTCTGTCTCTTAGGGAGATAACCGTTTCTTATAACCCTGCAGCCCACTCCCTCTCTGACGTGTGGAGGTGCTTCTCCCAGTCCCCGGACGCGAGGAGGGACAAGAATTTCTCCTTGAAACAAAGCGTTTCCGAATAGAGGACGCTCCAGGCACTTCTCCTTTTGCGATGCCTGTGGGTGAGAATTATTCTAAATCCACTCACCCCTTCTGCTCAGTTCCCCTTGTTACTGTCTGAATCAACAGTGGGCTAGACGCAAGTCAAAACTCAACTTCAAAGAGTGATGCAGTCGTCACAACACCCTGTAATTAATTAGCAGGAAGGTGAGGGGTGTCCTTCCAATATACATTGATGCTGATCGGTGTTTTTTAAAAAAGGAAGTATTGCGGGTGCACTGAGGTGATTAAAGGCAGTGCTGGGAAAAGAAAATCTTAAAGAACAGGACACGTTTCACTGCCTGGTTTCCTGTCTTCAAGACACCTCAAAGCGCTTTGTGGCTGATGAGTGCTTTTTTGAACTTGCTCGTTGTGGCCATTGTAGGAAAGGCAGCAGCAAATTTGCGCACATCAAGCTTCCCACATATGCGATCAGAGCAGGGGCTTCTCTTTGCGATGGTGGCTGAGAGATTGTGTCTTGGCTGGATCGCTCAATTCTCTGCTCTTCAAATATCACCTCTCATATTCATCCCAATAACATCCTCAAAAGAGGGCACAAGGTTGTTTTAAAAGCAAAATGTTCTTTATATGTCGGCATTGCTGGCAAGGCATTGCCCACCCAAATTTCATTCGGGTAAGTGCCCTAACGTGCCTCAAAACCAACTGCAAACGTATGGTGCAGCTTCACCCCTGCCTTTCTGTAGTGGCTTGACAGGACTGAATGGCCTGATAGACCATTTCAGAGGGCAGTTAAGTGTCAACCATGTTGCTGTGGGTCTAGAGTCACATGTCGGCCAGACCAAGTGAGGATGGCAGATTTCCTTCCCAAATGAGCATGAGTGAACCAGATAAGTTTTTAACAGAAATCTGATACTTTCATAGAGTCGTACAGCATGCAAACAGACCCTTTGACCCAACTAGGCTATGCTGACCATGTTCCAAAACTGAATTAGTCCCACTTGCCTGCATTTGACACATATCCTTCCAAACCTTTCGGATCCATGTACTTACCCAAATGTCTTTTAAGTATTATAACAGGACCTGCATCCACCACTTCCCCTGATAGTTCATTCCGCACACAAACCATTCCCTGGGTGAAAAAGGTTGCCCCTTTTTAGAAGTTGCATCCTTTTTAAAACTTTCTCCTCTCATCGAGTATGACCTGGTTTTGACTCTTCCACCCTAGGGAAAAGACCCTTGCTTTTGACCTTACCAATGCCCCGCATGATTTTATAAACCTCTATAAGTTCACGCCTCAACCTCCCACGCTCCAGTGAAAAATGTCCCAGCCTTTTTTTGTCACTTAAACCCTCTATTCCCGGCAACATCCTTGTAAATCTTTTCTGAACCCTCTCCGGCTAGTAATATCCTTCCTACAGCAGGATGACCAGAACTGGACAGGCCTCCAGAACAGGCCTCACCAGTGTCCTGTACAACCTCAAGATAACATCCCAAACTGCTATACTCAAAGGTCTGAGCAATGAAGGCAAGTGTGCCAAACGCTTTCTTAACCATCCTGTCCACCTGTAATGCAAATTTCAAAGAATTTCATGATCATTAAGGAGACTAGGACTTTTTTCCCCCAGATGTATTAATCAAGTTTGAATTCCCCTGGATTGTCTACACAGTTGTTTACTTCTCTTTTATTTCGCAGAAGCACAGAACCTTTGCATTTGGTCTGCAGTCAGAATCAGTGTGTACTGGAAGTCCCCAGCACAGATGTCAGCAACTGGAGGAGGAAGAGAGGTTAAGGTTATGGCAGAGCATCTTTATCAGACTTCTATGTCAAACTACTCTCAATTCCTATCTTCGAAAGGCACTGAATGACCTACTGTTATTACAGCATTTACTGCATTTATTTCAGATTCTCAGAATTTGCTTTCTATCTCTGCTGGTTACAACAATATGATGGAACTTATGACAGGAGGGCATGTATTTTAAAATCAGCACAGCCTGAGTCATTTTGGAAGGAATAGTGAATTCAATCAGTGGAGGCACCATTTCATGCTTCAACCGTGTCTGGTCACACACTCCTCATTTCTAGCCGTCACAAGTTCTTGTTTCTGATTCCATGAAGATGGAAGGATGCATCAAGTAACCCACACACGTTAGTAATATCATGTCAGAGAGGAGAAAGCAAAACTCCACTAAGGCAGCCTGAAACATGTTAATGTTTCAATGTGCCATCTCCCTCTACATCCTGGTCTTAGAATCATGTCTGACAGGAAGACAGTGGGGAAATACAGATTTTAAAATGGAAACCCTGATCAAAGGAACAAGCGGAAAATCCTTTGCTGTATAAGAAGTGTTGGAATTCAAGAGCAATGGAAGTGTTGACAAACCTTTATAAGTCGTGTAAGACTTCAGCCTTTATGTCCAATTCTATAGACTACACATTAAGACGGGATGTCAAGGCCTTGGTGAGGATGGGGTTAGTGTCAGGTGCATAGTTTACTGAAATGATATCAGGGATGAGGGATTTCAGTTATCAGACATTGAAGAGAAGGGAAAGAGTAGTGTCACAATGTGGGAGGCAGTTGAGACACATGATAGAAACCCTGCAGTGTGGAAGTAGGTAATTTGGCCATCGAGTCCACACCTACCCTCTGAAGAGCATCCCATTCAGACCCACCCCATACCCTATCACTAGCATTTCCCATGGCTAACCATGGAATAAGCATATGGATTGAATGGCCTCCTCCTGTGCTTTATCACTTTCTAATTTCATTTTAGTTACTTTTTTAAAAAAAAACTCTCAAATTTCACCAGGAGCCGGAAAAAAAAACCAGAAAAGGAAGATTTAAACTTGATGTTGTTTGAAACCAGCCTTTGTGAGTCAACCAAGAGAGAACATGCCTGAGCAACAAAGTCCTCCAGTCACAGGTGTGAATGCACTGATGATGGTCTTATCCGACAATATCACATTGTTTTTGTGGGACATGAAAGTCAAGAAGCAAAGAAAAGATACAATTAAATATTTTCATGGCATTTTCGGTGTGGGGCAAAAATTTAATTAATTATCCGCTTGCCAAAAGAATCAGGGGAGCTTTGATCTTTGATTTATGATGGCAGTTACTTCTGGAGATGAAAGTGAAATGTATGGTGAAGATGTTCTTTTTTTATGAGATGAACTTTCCATTCATCTGCGTCAAATCAGCTTCTACGATACAGATCTTCACTCTGACAATCTTTGCTTACAATCTCAATTTAATGAATTGTTCTTTCATGCCAGAGGATTTTTCTTTTGGTTGCCAGGTTTTCTTTGGTTTCAAGCCCTTTCTGTTGATTCTAGGCTGCAATCCACTGTCAGACTCCTGCTTGTTTTTCGTCCTTGATTCCAGACAACTGGTTAGTAGCAGTTTATTGAAAGTGTCTTGACTTCCTGGAAGTTACCTTTAATCGGAAAACTGAACTGGACCCATCATACAAATACCGTGACGACAAGGACACGTCACAGGTTTGGAATTCTACCTTGAATAATTCACCTCCTGATAATTCAAAGCCTGCCTACCTTCTGCAGGACACATGTCTAGAATCTGTTTGAATAGTCTCTATTCACCTGGATGATGGCAGTTCCAACAGCACACAAGGAGCTCAACACAATCCAGCTTACTTGATCAACACACCACTCACCACCTTAAATATTCCCTCCCTTCACCACCAACACTCAGTGGTAGTAATATATTACCGTATACAAGATTTACTGCACCAACTTGCCATAGTTCTTTGATGTGGCAAAATTAGTGACTCCCAAGAAAGACAAGAACAGCAGTCACTTGGGCTCACCACCACCTGTACGTTCCCTCCAAGCCATATTCCATTCTGAATTGGAACTTGCCATACTTTCATTTGTCGCTTGGTCATAATCCTCAAATTTCCATCCTAACAGCACTGTGGTAGTATCTGCACCACATAGATTGCGGCAGTTCAAAAAGACAGCTCACCACCACTTTCTTGAGCACAACTGGGGATGAGCAACAAATCCTGGCGCAACTACAACTTCTTAATCTGGGGGGAGAGAGGAAAGTTTAAAAAAAAACCAGGAAAATATGGAAACTGAAGTCTTTTTATGCTTCAATCCAGGGACCCGATATTTAGGGCTAAATGGAGAGTTGCAAAAAAAAGAATCAGGGAGAAACTATTGGCTTACTAATGTCCATCAGGGAAGGAAATCTGCCAATCTCACCTGGTACATGTTACTCCAGACTGACTGCAATGTGGTTGACTCTCAACTGCCCTCTGAAATGGCATAGCAAGCCACTCCATTGTATCACTCACAAAAAATCTCCACAAAGAAATGAAACCGGACAGACCAATTGGCATCGACCTATGCAACGGAAAAGACAACAGCAGAAACAGCCCTGTCAACCCTGCAAAGTTCTCCTTACTCAAATCTTGGGGTTAGTGCCAAAATTGGGAGAGCTGTCTCACAAACTAGTTAAGCAACTGCCTGACATAGTCATATCCACAGAATCATACCTGACAGACAATGTCCCAGACACCACCATCACCATCCGTGGATATGTCCTCTCCTGTCCTCATGACAGACCCAGCAAAGGTGGCAGCACAGTCCAGAGGAAGTTGCCCTGGGTATCCTCAACATTGACTTTGGACCCTGTGAAGTCTCATGGCTTCAGGTTAGATATGGGCAAGGAAAGCTCCCGCTGATTACCACATACCGTCCTCCCTCGGCTGATGAATCAGTACTCCCCCATGTTGAATAATACATGGAAAAAGCGTTGCGGGTGGCAAAGGCACAAAATGAACTCTGGGTGGGGGATTTCAATGTCCACCACTAAGACTGGCTCGGCAAAAACACTACCGATCGAGCTGGTCGCGTTCTAAAGGACATAGCTGCTAAAATGAGTCTGCAGCAAGTGGTGAAGGAACCGACAAGAAGGAAAATCATACTTCATCTCATCTTCATCAATCTGCCTGCTGCAGATGTATCAGTCCATGACAGTATCAGTAAGAGTCACCACCACACTGTTTTTGTCGAGACAAAGTTCTGCCTTCAAACTGAGGATACCATCCATCGTTTTGTGTGGCACTATCACTGTGCTAAATCGAACAGACTTTGAACAGATCTAGCAACTCAAGACTGAGTATCCATGAGGCACAGTAGGCCATCAATAGCAGCAGAATGGTATTCTAACACAATCTGCAACCTCAAGGCACGGCACATCCCCCATTCAACCATTACCATCGTGCTAGGAGATCAACCCTAGTTCAATGGACAGCGCAGGAGGGTATGCCAGAGCAGCACAAGACATCCCTGAAAATAAGGTATCAACTAGTGAAGCTGCCAACAGGACCACTTGTGTGCCAAACAGCATAAGCATCGAGTGACAGACAGAGCTAACCAATCCCACAATCAATGAATCAGATCTAAGCTGTGCAGTCCTGCCACATCCTGTCGTGAATGGTGGTGGATAATTAAACAACTCATTGGAGTTGGAGGCTTCACAAATATCCTCATCCTCAACAATGGAAGAGCCCAGCTCATCAGTGCGAAAGATAAGGCTGAAGCATTCACAACAATCTTGTACTCCTGCAGTGGTTCCCAGCATCACAGATTCCAGTCTTCAGCCAATTTGGTTCATTCCACGTGATATCAAAAAATAATCGTAGGCACAGGATATTTCAAAGGCTATGGGCCCTGACAAAATTCCAGTAATAGTTTTGAAGACCTGTGCTCCAGAACGAGCCAAAATCTTCTAGTAGTTTACAACACTGGGAATGCCCTGTACACACAAAGCAGGACAAATCCAACCCCATGAATTACCATCCCATCAGTCTATTCTCGACCATCAGTAAAGTGATGGACGGTGTCATCAGCAGTGCTATCAAACAGCACCTGCCCAGCAGTAACCTGCTCAGTGACACCCAGTTTGAGTTTTTGCCAGGCCCAGAGACACTCAGTTCCTGACCTCATTACAGTATTAGTTCAAACAAAGGAGCTTAATTCCACAGGTGAGGTGAGAGTGACAGCCCTTGATATCAAGGCCATGTTTGAATGAGTGTGGCATCAAGGAGCCCTATAAAAAGTGGAATCAATGGGTATTGGGGAAAACACTCAGTGATTGGAGTGATACCTGGCACACAGGAAGACGATTGTGGTTTTGGAGGTTAGTCATCTAAGCTCCAGGACATCTGTGCAGAAGTCCCTCGGGGTAATAATCTAGGCTGAAACATCTTCAGCTGCATCAGCAATGACCTTCCCTCCATCATAAGGTCAAAAGTGGAAATGTCTGCAGAATGTTGAGCACCATTTGCGATTCCTCAGATACTGAAGCATTCTATGTTCAAATGCAACAAGATCTGGACCATATCCAGGTTTGGGCTGAGAAGTGAGAAGTAATATTTGTACCACATAAATGCCAGATAATGACCATTTCTAATAAGAGTGAATCTAACCATCTTCCCTTGACAGTCAATTGTGTTACCATTACTGAATTGTGCAATATCAACATCCTCGGGGTTACCATTGTCCAGAAACTCAAATGGACTTACCACATAAAAACATTGGCTACAAGGGCAGGTTAGATGCCAGGAATACTGTTGAGATGGTCAAAACCTGAAGACTTGATGGTTTCAATTTCAGTATAATGAATGAAATACCATAGATGAGGAACTTGGGGATGCATTGGTCATAATTTTTCTCTATATTCAGGAGTGTTGTTTATGGATAGGAAAAATGCAAGTGTCAGACCATTAGTTAAGGAAAGAGAAAACTAGCTAACTGAGGAGCTGCCAGATTACCACAACTTCCTTACAACAGAGAAACTATTACCAAGTACTGTGCGACTGAACATGGAGAAGTATGATTTGTGACAGGATAGGTATCATCTTACTAATCTAGTTGACTTGTATTTAAAAACATCACTCATATGATGTAAGGGAGATTGTCATTGAATGTCGTGGAAAACCAGAACACCATAAGATGGGAGCAGAAGCAAGCCATTGAGCCCATCAAGTCTACTCCACCACTTAATGGGATTGTGGCTAATCTGACAATGCTTAACTCCTTTTTCCTGCCTTCTCTCCAGAGCTCTTGATTTCCTTACTGATTAAAATGTGTTTATCTCAGCCTTGAGTATACTTAATGATCCAGCCTTGACACGCATTCACTGCTAGAAGAAATTCCTCTTCAACCTTTGTTTTAAGAGGCAACCCTTTATTCTAAGATTAGACCCTCTGGTCCTACATTGTTCCACAAGGCGAGACAACCTGGCCACATCTAACCTGTCAAGTCCTCTAAGAATCTTGTAAATTTTCAATAAGGTCATCTGTCATTCTTCTAAACTCCAAAAAGTACAGACCCAACCTATTCAACCTCTTCTCATAAGGAGCCTTCCATACCCAGAATCATGCCTAGTGAATGCTCTTTGAACTGCATGCAATGCCATTATATCTTTCCTTCGATAAGGGGTCCAAAATTGTTTACACTATTTTAGTTTTGGGCCCAATTTTGTTTTAACAAGACTTCCCTATTTTCATACTCCATTACTTTATATTAAAAGTTAACGTTCCATTTGCCTTCCTTTTACTAGCTAAATATATATGCTAGTTTTTTTGAGATTTATGCACAAGGACCTCCCTCTGTGTTATAGCTATCTACTCTTTCTTATAGCTCTACTTCTTATAGCTATATAGTCTTTCTCTACTTAAATATTATTCGGATCTTGCATTCCTCTCGCCAAAGTCCATAACTTCACATTTTCCCGCATCATATTCCATCTGCTAAGTTTTTGCCCAATGTCTTAACCTGTCTATATCCCTCTGTGGACTCTTTGTGCCATCCTCAACACTTGCCTTCCCACATTTTTGTGTTACCTGCAAACTTGGCGAAAGTATGCTCATTTTCCTCGTCCTGGTCATTAATATATATTCTAAGTTTTTTGGCCCTGAAGCTGATTCCTGTGACACTGCACTCCACTAGTTACAGGTTCCCAACTGACTGTCTGCTATTAGTTAGCCATTCCTGTATCCATGCTAATAGACTGCTTCTAACACCACAGGCTCTTATTAAGTATGCAAACGTGTGGTACCTTATCAAACACCTACTGAAACTTCAATATATCACATCCACAGCTTCCCCTTTATCCATCCTGCTTGTTACCTCATTAAAGAACTCTAGTAAATTTGTCAAGCTTGACTTTCCTTTCATGAGGCCACACTGAATCAGCTTGACCATATTATGTATTTCTCAATGCTGTGCTATTACATTCTCTTTAATAGACTCAAACATTTTACCAATAACAGATCCTAAGCTAACTGGCCCATTGCTACCTGATTTTTATCTCCTTTCCTTTTTAAATAAACGTATTGCGTTGGCAGTTTTCCAATGCTCTGGGACTTTTCCAGACACTAAGATTTCTTGAAAGATCACCAGTGTATCCACTGTCTCTGTAGCTCCATACTTTAATATGCTAGGGTGCATCCCATCAGGCCTGGGGAGGGGGTTGGGGGCATAGATCTTAAGCCCCATTAGTTTCCATCACACTTTTTCTCTAGTGATGGATATTGTATTTATTTCCTGCCCTCTTTTTGCCCCTTGAGTATTTAGTAGTTTTGGAAAGTTATTAGTATCTTCCACTGTGAAGGCTTATGCTAAGTATTTATTCAACTCCTCTGCCATATCCTGCTTCCCCATTATTACTTCCACAGCCTCATACTCTAAGGGAAGATGTTAACTTTGGCCTCTCTCTTCCATTTTAGCTATTTAAAGAAGCTCTTTCTGTCCATCTTGATATTACTTGAAAGGTCACCCTCAAAGTTTCTCTTTTTCCCTCTTTATTTTGTTTTTGGTTTCCTTATTTAAACATTTTCCCAATCCTCTGGTTACCACTAATCTTTACCACATGGTATGTGTTCTGTCTTTCAGTTTGAGCTAGCCTTCACTTTCCTGGTTAACCATGGTTAGCTTATCCTTTTGCCAGAATTCCTCTTTCTCAGGGATATATCTTTGCTGTGAGTGTTAATTATTTTCTTAAATATCTACCATTTTGCCTCAACTATCTTTGCTGCTAAACTGCTTTCCCAGTCAATTCCAACTAGCTCTGCTCTCATTCAAACAAGTCTGATGAGGCTCTATTTAAGAGATTATTAACATAATTGAAAATGGAGGTAAGTAAGTGATAGGAGGTGGTAATTACTTGAGAGTGGGAGACATAGTGCAAGGATAAAAAGATGTCATTAGAGATCTGTACTGGGGCCTTGCCTTTTCATGGTTCTGCATATAACAATGACCTAATGAAGTTGCATAAGTTTGCAAACGATACGAAGCTGGTAATGTAAACTTTGCAAACAGAGCAGCGAGTTACAAAGGGTTTTGGCCTGAAACATGGACTTTCCTGCTCCTCGGATGCTGTCTGACCTGCCGTGCTCTTCCAGCCTCACACCTATAGACTCTGGCTTCTAGCATCTGCAGTCCTTATTGTCTGTAAAACAAGTTACAAAGGTACGAATAGTGCATTATGAGGAAGTGAGGTAATTCACCTTGGAAGAAATGAATTGGATTTTTTGTTGAAAAAATGAGATGCTAAGATTTATGTATGTGCAAAGGGATTTATTGGGTGTCATGTACACATCACTAAACACCAGCCGACAGGTCTTACAAAAAAGGACATCTAAGTGACTAATTATACGTCGGTCTTTATTTCAGGAGGTTTGAATTGGACCGATGCTGGTGTAGGAGGGAGGGCTTTAGATATATGGATCGTTGGGATGTCCTCTGGGGAAGGTGGGACCTCTACAAGAAGGACGGGTTGTGCCTGAACTGGAGGGGCATCGATATCCTGGGCAGGAGGTTTGCTAGAGTTCTTCGAGAGGGTTTAAATTAGCATGGTAGGGGGTTGGGAACTGGAACAACAGGCCAGTGAGTGCAGGGACTGCGGTCAAAAGAGAGATTGAGGTATGCATGGTGCAGAGTAAAAGCAGGCAGAGGGAAGTTGCAGGGCTCAGAGGGACTGGAGGTCTGGAGTGCATTACTTCAATGTAAGTATAAAATTAAGACAGATGTGCTAAAAGCATAGATTACTGCATGGGATTATGATGTTATTGCCCTTACGGAGACATGGTTAAAGAAGCGGCAGCACTGGCAGCTTAACATTCCAGGATATCGCTGTTTTAGGTGGGACAGAAAGGATAACAAGAGGGTTGAGGGAGTTGCATTGCTGATTAGGGATCACATCAAAGCTTGGTTGAGGGAGGACACATCAGACAGATCTTGCAGTGAGGCATTATGGGTGGAGCTCAGGAATAGGAAGCGTGAAATCACAACGTTGGGAATTTTCTATCGACCTCCCAATAGTCCATGGGAGACAGACAAGCAGATATGTAGTTGGACAATGAACAAAGGAAAGTAAAGCAGTGTCGTTGTGGTGGGTGACTTCAACTTTCCTCTTATTGACTGGGACTCCCTTAGACCCAGAGGATCGGATGGAGAGCAATTTGTTATATGTGTCCAGGAGGGCTCTTTTGAGACAGTATGTTGCCAATCAACCCAGAGAGGAGTCCATACTTGACTTGGTATTAGGGAATGAGCCAGGACAGGTGATCAATGTTTCAGTAGGAGAGTATTTTGAGCTTAGTGACCATAACTCCATAAGATTTCAAGAGTCATGGACAAGGACAAGAGTGGCCCTCGGGTAAGGATGCTTACCAATTACATCCAAATTAGACAGGAACTGGGGAATGTGGATTGGGAGCAGTTATTTGAGGGCATATCTACTTCTAGTATGTGGGAGGCTTTTAAAGACTAGTTGATTAAACTGCAGAACATGCATGTCGCTGCAAAACTGAAGTCCCCGGGGCCAGATGGGATCTGTCCCAGGTTGCTGCGAGAAGCAAGGGAGGAAGTAGCTGGAGCATTACCAGATATCTTCACATCCTCTTTGACCACAAGTGAGGTTCCAGAGGACTGCAGCTTAGCCAATATTGTTTCCTTGTTTAAGAAAGGAAGCAGGGATTATCCAGGAAATTATAGGCCGCTGAGCCTGACGTCTGTGTTGGTGAAGCTCTTGGAGAAGATATTGAAGGACAAGTTTTATGCACATTTGGAAGAAAATGGACTAGTTAGTGACAGGCAGCATGGTTTTGTCTGGGACGGTCATATCTCACCAACCCAATTGAAATTTTTGAAGAGGTGACAAAGATAATTGATGAGGGAAGGGCTGTGGATATAACTTATATGGACTTTAGTAAGGCATTTGATAAAGTCCCACCCAGCAGATTGGTACAAAAACTAAAATTACATTGGATTCGGGGTGGGCTGGCTAGATGGACACAAAGCTGACTTGGTCATAGAAGACAGAGGGTAGCGGTGGAAGGGTGTTTTTCAGAATGGAGGTTGGTAACTAGTGCTGTTCCACAGGGATCAGTCTTAGGTCCTCTGTTAATCATAGTATAAGTAAATGATCTGGAGGAAAATGTGGGTGGTCTGATTAATAATTTTGCAGATGACATGAAGGTTGGTGGAGTTGCTGATAGTGCTGACGACTGTAAAAGCATACAACAGGATATAGATAGATTGGCGACTTGGGCACAGAAATGGCAAACAGTGTTTAATCCAGACAAATGCGAGGTGATGCATTTTGGAGGATCAAATTTAGGTGTGAACCATACAGTAAATGGCAGAAGCCTTAGGAACATGAACATATAGACGGATCTGGATGTGCAGGTCCACATTTCCCTAAAAGTGGTTGCCAAGACAATTAAGAAGGCATATGGCGTGCTTGCCTTCATTGACCAGGGCATGGAGTACAAGAGTTGGCAAACCATGTTGCATCTATATAAAACCCTTGTTAAGCCGCGTTTGGATTATTGCGTGCAGTTTTGGTCACCACACTGCCAGAAGGACATGGATGCTTTGGAGAGAGTGCTGAGAAGGTTCACCAGGATGTTGCCTGGTCTTGGGGGCATTGGCAATGAAGAAAAGTTGAAAAAACTTGGATTGTTTTCACTGGAAAGATGGCAGCTGAGAGGAGACCCGATAGAGATCTACAAAATTATGAGAGGCGCAGATAGGGTGGATAGTCAGAGGCTTTTTCCCAGAGTTGAAGTTTTAATTACAAGGGGGCACAGGTTCAAGGTGAGAGGGGTAAAGTTTGAGGAAGATGTGCGAGGGAATTTTTTCACGCAGAGAGTGGTTGGAGCCTGGAATGCACTGCCAGAAGCAGGTATGTTGGCAACATTTAAGAGGCATCTGGATGGGTACGTGAATAGGAAGGGAATTGAGGGATATGGACTGAATAAAGGCAGGAGGTTTGTTTTTTCAGTTTAGTTAGAGCATGACATTCGACGCAGGCTTGGAGGGCTGAAGGGCCTGTTCCTGTGCAGGACTTCTCTTGTTCTTTCATTCATATCCTTAGGTGACACGTCGATATTTATGTAAACAGAGCTTGTGGAAAGTACCTCCAGTTGATCATGGGGAATCGTCTCAATGTTAACACTTGGATCATGGGAAATCAAATGTTCATGATAACCCCCCAGCCCCAGCTTTGAGACACAAGCAGGAAAATGACAGCACTAAGACCCATTTGAAATTGCATCCATCAACAAGAAATATGCCTGCAGTCTTCACAGAATTCAGAGTTTTAAAAACCCTTTGAGAAACCTTAAAGAGAAAATCAAAACAAGGGATTATTCAAATTAATGGTATCTGCTAAATTTGAGTCAGATTTTGTGATGTGAAGTTCTTCCATTGACATTAATTTGTACCAGAGCCACCAGCCAACTGCCAAAAGTCACTCCTAGCTTGCTATGTTTTTCCTGTATTTCAAATCATCACTTGTGTTCTCCCTACGAATACAATCACCCAGTGGCACTCTTGAAGCCCACCACACTGATACCCCACTGGTTTCCCAACAAAGCAAAGAACCTTGGATGATACTTGACTGTGCCTGAGGAAAAGTCAGAGGAAACCTCGAAAAGCAGGTGGGCAACACAGTGAGTGGGGAGTCAAAGAATGGATTTTAGAGAATAAATGTTCTGTGGTTTAATGCTGCTGGACTGCAGGTCAGGAGGAGAGCTGGTTGGACACAGAGGGCCAGTAGCCTTGATGTGGCACAATCTGGATCTGATTCATCAACTGGAGATCGGAAAGTGATCAATTCCAGTGTACTGACCACCTCCGTCCAAATCATATCAGCATTTCCACTCAACAGATAGGGTTACTGACATTTCTCTGTCAGATTTACATTTTTAAAATTTTCATTTAGTTGACTCAAAGAGAAAAGCAAATTAACTAATACTGTACAAAATAGCATTATCACACCACGGGACGAGTGAAATGTGAATAAGAGCACACAATGTCTGTGCTTGCAGGATAATGATTTGGGTGGAGACCCTGCATGTGAATTGCTAAAGAAAATGGGAACATCTTTAACAGGACTGAGCAAACCAGAACCTCTGGAGAACAGAAACGATGTACTAAATACTTTCAGAAAGAGTCAATCAATTAATCATGTCCAAAATGGTGGGAACAAGTTTATATTTGTTCTTAACTTTCCAAACTTTTATCAGTTCCATAATGTTTGCCATGTTTGATTGACAAGTTCCAACCAAAATGTTTGTCAGGCGTTTCCCACTTCCAGGTACTTCTGGGTCCCTCTTGTGTATTCCTAACATTTTTGTGCTCCCTTTCCTGTTATGGGTTGTTGGTGGTTGATGCTTTTCAAAGGATATATACCCTTGTGTTTTAAAAGAAAATGATATGTGAGATTTCCTGGGTGTGGGTAATGATGGAAGGATTGTTTGCATGATTTTCTACCCAACTGTGTGGCTGTTCAATTCAGAGTGTGTATGCTGAAATATTTGCACTTGGTGAAGACATGGAGGTAATGAAAACACCTCTCTTTCTCCACCATCTATTGGTTGAGACTTTGAGCTTGAGGACTCCTGTCTAATGGATGTAGAAGATGTAATAACATTTTTCAAAGCAGAATATAGAGTTAGAGTTGGACCAGCCAGAATATCCACATGCCAAATGGCATTTTTTTCTTTTTCACTTTTTGTTATTTTTCGTCTTTTTGGCTTTACCTTTTTCTCTATGTCCCCTATTCTGCCTTCTTACTCTGTTGTATCTTCAGTTTTTTTTGCTCTCTCTCTTTCTTAACTCCCCGTCTCTTGGGTTTTCTTCATCTTTTTCTTTTCATTCATTTTTTATACCTTTGACTCTCTATAAATATATCATTAACTTACTTTATTTCCTGTTGAATCATATCCTGTCAATAATAGTGTTGTCGATAGTGTTTAACATTGAAAATGTAACTAGACGTAGAGTCATTGTCATAAGTTATACAGCATGGAAATGAACCCTTCGGTCCAACTGGTCCACGCTGACCAGATATTCTAAAGTAATCTAATCCCATTGACCAGCATTTGGTCCATATCACTGTAAACCCTTTCTATTCATGTACCCGTCCAGATGCCTTTTAAATATTGTAACTGTACCGGTCTCCACCACTTCCTCTGGCAGCTCATTCCATACACACCACTCTCTGCAAAAAAGTTGTCCCTATTGTCCCTTTTATCTCTTACACCTCTCAACTTAAACCTATTCCCCTAGTTTTGAACTCCTTCCCCTCCCCTGGGAAAATAACCTTGGATATTAAACCTCTCCGTTCCCCTCATGATTTCATAAACTTCTATCAGGCCACCTCTCAGCCTCCAACATTCCAGGGAAAATAACCCCACCTTACTAACCTCTCCCTATATCTGGAAACCCTCTAACCTGAGCAACATCCTTGTCAATCTTTTCTGCACTCTTTCAAATTTCGCAACATCTTTCCTCTAGCATGAAAACCAAAAGTGGCCTAACTGATGTCCTGTACAGCTGTACCTAACTCCTGTACTCAATGCACAGACCAATAAAGGCAAGCGTACCAAATGCCTTCTTCACCGCCCTGTCTACCCTCGACTCCACTTTTAATGAACTATGAACCTGCACCGCAAGGTCTCTTTGTTCAGCCTAAGCTGTCCCAGGATTCTATGTGATCTAACTTGCTAACCGGATGCGGAACCTTGTTGAAAGTCTTGCTCAAGTCCATATAGACAATGTCCACTGTTCTGCCTTCATTAATCTTCTTTGTCACTTCTACAAGAAACTCAGTCAGGTTACTGAGACATGATTTCCCACGCACAAAGCCATGCTGACTATCCCTAATCAGCATTTCCAAATGCATATAAATCCTGTTCCTCAGAAATCCTTCCAACAATTTGCCCACCACTGACATCAGGCTCACCGGTCTATAGTTCCCTGGCTTTTCCTTACCAGCTGTCTTAAATAATGGCACCACATTAGCCACCCTCCAGTCTTCCGGCACCTCACCGTAGTCCTTGGTTCTGCAGCTGTGGGAGTTTTATGAAAATTTCCCATCAGTTAAATTTATTTATCACTTCTGATTCAACACTTGCATCGGCACCCAAAAAATCTCTGCACCATTTTGTTTACAACTGACTTTTAACAAAGTCTGAAGTGTGATTTTAAAGAAAACATTTTTGATTTGATTTGACTTGATTGATTTATTACTATCACGTGTACCGAGATACAGTGAAAAGTTTGTCTTACATGCTTTACAGGTAGATTGTACTATACAAGTGCATCAGGGTAACGGAACAGAGCGCAGGATACAATGTTATAGCTGCTGAAATGGTACAGAGAGAGATCAGCTTCAAAATGCAGATATCCTTTGGCGGGATCAGTTAGATTGTGAACAATGAAATTGTGGGCTGAGGAATAGCAGATCGAGTTTAATTGAGATAAATGCAAGTTGTTACATTTTGGTAAGACAAGCCAGGGCAGGATTTGCACAGTTAATGGTAGGGCCCTGGAAAGTGTTGCTGAACTGAGAGACTGACCGGTACAGGTGCATAGTTCCTTGAAAGAGGCATCATAGGTAGGCAGCGTGGTGAAGTATTTGGCACGCTCGTCTTCGTCAGTCATGGCATTGAGTACACGAGTTGGGATGTCATGTTACAACTGTAGAAGACATTGGTAAGGCCACATCTGGAGTACTGCATACAATTTTAGTCGCCTTGCCATAAGAATGTTATTAAAGTGGAAAGGCAGCTAAAAAGATTTACAAGGATGTAGCCAAGACTGGAGGTTTGAGTCACAATGAGAGACTGGATAGACTGGGACTTTTCACCCTGGAGCGTAGGAGGCTGAGGGTCACCTTGTAGAGGTTTATAAAATTGTGAGGGATATAGATGAGGTGAAAAGACAAGGTCTTTCCCCCAGGGTAGGGGAGTCCAAAACTAGAGGGTATAAATTTAAGGTGAGAGCAGAATGATTTACAAGGGACCTGAGGTGCAACATTTTTACACAGAGAGTGGTACGTATATGGAATGAACTGCCAGAGGAAGTGGTAGAAGCATGTACAATTACAACATTTAAAAGACATTTGGACAGGTAAATGGATAGGAATGGTTCAGAGGAATATGGGCTAATCACAGGCAGAACAGATATTGTGAAGCTGATGGTTGTAAAATGATAGTGCAGGGAGGGGGGGAGAGTGTGTGGTCCCTTTAAAACTAATGTATTTTTTAAGAGATTTAAAAAAAATGTCTGCAGGCAGCAGCAGATGCACAGAGAATTCTTGAAATTGAAATATATCAAAAGACTATACTGTAAGCAGGCAAAACAGCATTTTTACCAAGACAACAGACTTTTGAATTTAGCCAATTAATTTAAACCTGGCCCTCGATACCAGAACCCAATTAAATTTAAAATCTGATGGCTTTGACAACCTAGGTCCAATCCAATTGTAAGAAATTAATAAGTCATCAAGGGTATAAGAGGGCATTTGAAAATCAGTGTGAGAGTCAACTGTCATCTGCCAAGACACAGCTCTCAGCTATAAAAGAAAGAATGACTGGCTCTTGCATAATTCCCTAAGCCCTCAGAAAACCATCATTTAAGCTAAAGGTACAGCAGCTCTCTTAGCTAATAATCCGAACATAACAATTCGACGGAGAAAGACATGCCTGACTGATCAAACGAGAGGGTACGGAATATTCCGGAAGACTTATCCTGGCTGCAATTTTGAGAGACTAAATTTTCATTAATTTTTCTTATTACTTTCGTTTATATAAGTGGGATTCGTATTTATTAGAACAGCATACCAATCGAATTTTGTTTACTTGGGAATAATTAGTAGTTAAGGAGGGATTGTTTGGTTTGTGAAGAGTTCTGTTCATTTGTTTACTGTTAGAATTGGATGAAATAAATGGTTAGTTGCTGATTATAGATTGACTGTCAGGAGTTCGTTTCAATTAACCTCTCCCTAATAACAGATTGGGGGGTGAGAGGCAGGTTATTTCACATTGCCTTTAACAGATTACAAGGCGAGGTGAGCCTCTCTGGGTGTTTCGATTTTAGTTATCACAGCGGGGGGGGGGGGGGGGGGTGGTTGTGACCTCTGCTTCATAATTCATAACAGGGACTAATTCAGTATCGGATACCTGGTCAGCATGGACAGATAGGCCGAAGGGGCAATATTATTCTATGAGTGGTGAAGTTGTCGGACAGGGAGAGATGAGGCCCAAGGAGCAGCACAGGAATGAATCACCATGACAGGGGGCAACACTGGAACAAGGTGGCAAGTTCGTTCTCGTGTAGGATGCAGAGTGCCGCTGGTACAGGATGGTAAGGGACAGCATAGAAGATGCAATGGGAACGTGCTTACACAGTCTGGCGAAGGGCACTACAACAGAACATTGAATGCCAGCATTAGCCTAGGGTGCAGAGGGATTCTAGCTGTACACAGCATAACATGGAGTGAGCAGTGCCCTTGGCTGTATTATGATTCTAATCGATCAGCCTGTAAGCTGAGTGAAACCTGGCTCAATCATGAGGAAAGAAACAAGACATTGAGGAACAGAACCACTGTGCGCTTGCCTAGAGCGCCCTCTTGTGCTCATATTAATTTTTAAAAAGTACTCCTTTGCAGTCAGCATGGGAAATGATCGCGAGGATATTGGAATAATTGGGCTGTGAGGTTAGAAATGGACAGATAAGGATTTCAGTTGTGGATGATTGGAAGCAGAGTTGGATGCGGGCGGGTTATGGAGTCGGCCAAAGTTGCTGTACAGGCGAAGACTGTAATGGTTTTGCTATAAATGGAGGCAGCTTGGACTGATGCTGTTTAAACAGATGACACAGGCAGCAGATGGGTTATGAATGAATGAGGTGGAAATGTCATCAGTATATTTTTGGAACTTGACATTTTTCTGATGTTGTCACGGACAGAATGATATGAGTTGAGAAGGGCAAGTTCCTGCTGTGTGTGCTAACTGTACAATAATAATTCTTTGCATCATTATAGAATAACTTCTTCCCTCTTGTACTCCATGTCCTTATTTATGAAACCCTCAAGGCATTTGACCTTTTTTTGAATTTGACAATCTGGATTTGCAATTTCAGTTGAACAGTTGCTGTCTTGGAACTTAGGATGAGGAGGAGACTGTTCATCCCCTGTTTGTCCAATCATCTGAATACTGATCTGTGATCTAACTGCATATTGCTGTAATTGTACCTTTGGCAACAATAAAGTTAAAACCTCAAATCTGAGATTGGCAAATGATAGCGCATCAATTGCCCTTTACAGGTGAATTCCAAACTTATTTTCCTGAAAGGTTTGGCTCTAAATTGTACATTGAACCCAACCCCCTTATCCTCGCCTTCTCAACTGCGATTACACTATGTAGCCTATCTTCTCCCCTTTCATGACCTCCTTACTCGTCTAAATCCAGGTGTTTTTAACTCTGTTTCTCTCTCCTCAGAGGCTACCTGACCTGTTAGGTATTTTCAGCATTTTCTCTTTCTTTATCACAAAATAAGTAATTCTTTGTCAGCAAGGTTCAAGCGACAGGAGTGTAGATTGTAACTTAACCAATAAAACAATCTTCCCCACAACATTCCGTGTCAAAATACTTATTGCAAATTTGTCCTTAGTAATTTGTTGTGCAACATTATCTTGCTTTGGACTTGCCATTGAAAATAACATTTTCGGTGAGGCAGAGTTCCAATATGTCAAGCATGACTTCAGTGAGATTAACAGTTATGTGTGAATTAGTACCAGCTTGCTGATGTAGAGTCCTGTTAAATATTGTCTGCTACTCTAAGGTTTTGGAGTAGATTTGTAGCTCGGGTTGTGGGTGTTGAGGTTGGTTGGCTCGCCGAGCTGGTTTGTTGTTCCGCAGACATTTCGTTACCGTGCTTGGTAACATCCTCAGTGCAGCCTCTGATGAAGCGTCGGTGTGTTTTCCCGCCTGGCTTCACACCGACGCTTCATGAGAGGCTGCACTGAGGATGTTACCAAGCACGGTAACGAAACGTCTGCGGAACAACAAACCAGCTCGGAGAGCCAACCAAACTCAACATTGTCTGCTACATTTGGTGTTTTTTTATTCGGTGGAGTGATTTTCAGCCGTAAAAACATAATAACTACCATTGGAGAAAATGTGCTCGGGAAACTGATGGGGCCAAAGACCATATGACCTCTGGGCCTGATAGATTGCATTCTAGGAGATTAAAGTAAGCAGCTACAGGGACAGTGGATACACTGGTAGTAATCTTCCCAGAATCCGTAGAATCTGGACAAGTCTCAGACGATTGGAAAACTGCCAATGTAACACCTTTTGTTACTTAAAAAGGGAAGGAAATAAAAACAGATAACAACAGAATAGTTAGCTTAGGATCTGTTATAGGGAAAAGAGAGTCATAGAGTCATAGAGATATAGAGCACGGAAACAGACCCTTCAGTCTGACTTGTCCATGCCAACCAGTCATCCTCAATTAATCTAGTCCCATTTGCCAGCATTTGGACCATATCCCTCTTAAACCGTTGCTATCCATATATCCATCCAGGTGCCTTTTAAATGTTGTAATTATACCAGCCTCTACTACTTCCTCTGGCAGCTCATTCCATACGTGCACCACCCTCTGTGTGAAAAAGATGCCCCTTAGGTCCCTTTTATTTCTTTGCCCTCTCACCCCTCAGCCTCTGATGCTGTAGGGAAAATAGCCCCAGTCTATTCAGCCTCTCCCTATAGCTCCAACCCTCAACCCTGGTAGCATCCTATTATAAAAGATGTAATAGCAGACGATTTAGAAATGCATAATCTAATTAAACAGAGTCAGCATGACTTTATGGAGGTGATATCATGTCTGTCAATGTTATTAGGATTATTTGAGGAGGTTACAAGCAGGATAGATAAAGGGGAAGTAGAGGATGTAATATACTTGGAGTTTCAGAAGGTGTTTGATAAGGTGCCACACATAAGGTTACTTAAAAAAAAAGAGCTTATGGCGTTGGAAGTCATATATTGGCACAGATGGAAGATCGGCTAACTAAATAGAAGTCAAAGACTTGGGATGAGGGCATTTCAGACTGGTAACATGGAACTATTGGTGTGCCACAGGAGTTTGTGCTGATGCCACAGTTATTTATGATGTATGTCAATGACCTGGGTCAGTAAAGTGAATGCACTTTTGCCAAGTTTGCAGATGACACGAAAATATGTGGGTGAGCAAGTGGTGAGGATAGCACAAAGCATCTGTAGAGGGATATAGACAGGTTACGTAAGTGGGCCAAAACTTGGAGATGGAATACGATGTGGGGAACTGTGAGATTATGCATTTTGGCAGGAAGAACAAGGGAACTGAATATTATTTAAATGGAGAAAGAGTGCAGAAAGCTACAGCACAGAGGGATTTGTGATCATTGTCAAAGAATCATGAAAAGCTAGCATCCAAGTTTAGCGGCTAATCAGGAAGTTTGGTCGAATGTTGCCCTTTATCTCAAAGGAAATGAAATATAAAAATAGAGAGGGTTAGCTAAAACTATACAAGGCACTGGTCGGACCATAGCTGGAATAACATGAACAGTTTTGGACCCCTTATCTAAGGAAAAATATATTGGTGTTGAAGGCAGTCTAGGGAATGTTCACAAGGCTGATACTTGAGGGACTGTCTTGAGGATATGTTGATAAGACTCGGCCCGTACTCATTGGAATATAAAAGAATCAGAGTTAAAATTAGTGAAACCGGACAAGATTATTAGAGGAATTGACAGGGTTGATGTGGAAAGGTTATTTCCCCTTGTGGGAGAGTCTAGATCCAGAGGGCCAAATCGCAGCATAAGGGGTCACATATTTAAGATGAGTTGGAATTTCTTTTCACAGAGGATTCTGAATCTGTGGAATTCTTTACTGCAGAGGGCTGTCGAGGCTGTTTCTTGAAGTTCATGCAAGGCTAAGATAGACAGATTTTAATCGGTAAGGGAATCAGGGTTATGGGGAAAAGGCGGGACAGTGGAGTTGACGATTATCAGATCAGCCATGATCATATTGAACGGCAGAGCAGACTTGATGGGCTGAATGGCCTACTTCTGCTCCTAAGTGTCATGGTGTTATAGTTACTGGTCACCATTCTAATTGATACTGAACAGCGAAAGTTCTTTTACCACAATGGGAAATGATTTCCACAATTAAGAAAATGCATTTTGTTACTTTAATACCATCACAAATTTTTAAATTTAAATATCAGTTCCTGCACCTTTGCCAAGGTCACCGTTCGCACCTATTCTTAGGTGTTGGTGACAACCTTGACGCGTCAGTCATTATGGCACAGGAACGGGACAGTCGGTTCCTCACCAGTCCCACTGCCCCGGTCTATCCTTGTTTGTGCCAATAGGATTCATCATCTTGGTTTAGACCACGTTCATAAGTAGAAACACAAACTGCATTAAAAAAATGCTTCTCCTGCCCTTGTTCTTGTCCTATCAGCTAACAGGAGCAACTTTTCTTCTTTACATTCTTGAATCACTGCTCTCCATGTAGTGCAGGTACATCCACTGCGCTGTTAGGAAGGGAATTCAAGAATTTTGAGCTGGTGAGTGTGAGGGAACAATTGTGATGTGATGGAGTTGTAGGTGGTGGTCACTGCAGAGCTACTGTGTTGATGTGGGGCAGGCTGGAAGGTAGGAAGCGGTAAAATCAGGTTATCAAGGGGGTGGAGGGGGAGGTGGATGGAGTGTGAGTTAGTATGATCTGCCAGTGTCTTTATGACAATTCAAGTTTTCACCTAATCTATTCGATCCATTAATGTGTAGAGCAGAGAATAAATCATTTAAGGCCCTCTCCTTCAATATCAGAAAAGATTAACATCCAAAGATGTGCAAGTAAGGGTGGATTGGCCATGCGAAATTGCCCCTGTTGGTCCAGGAGTGTGTAGTTTTGGGTGGATGAGCCATGGGAAACGCAGGAATGGGGTAGGCCTGGGTAGGATGCTCTTCGGAGGGTCGGTGTAGACTCGATGGGTCGAATGGCTTGCTTCCACACTGTGTAGGGTTGTATGATTCTATAAGTTGCGTCAGGTTAACCAAGGCGGGTGGACGCAGTGTGAGCTGGAACGATGAGCC
Source organism: Rhincodon typus (assembly GCF_021869965.1). Taxonomy (NCBI): domain Eukaryota; kingdom Metazoa; phylum Chordata; class Chondrichthyes; order Orectolobiformes; family Rhincodontidae; genus Rhincodon; species Rhincodon typus. The sequence continues at coordinate 2,280,962 of NC_063371.1, forward strand.
AGCGCTTTGGAAAAGCTTGTGGAGTGTGTCCTGGATCATAGCCTCCGGCCAGAGGGGGCAGTACAGGCGGGCGGGCTGCCTGGGACGCTTGCGCGGCGCCAAGCCTCAGCAGGCAGGCGCAGTGAGACCCGTTCTCTCCTTCACGTTACCCTCTCGCTGGCAGCGGTCCGCTCGGTTTTGATCAGCAGGAGGTATCGAGGCTGCAGGTAACGGGAGAACAGGGCCGCCCGTGGAGGCGGGCGGCGGCGGTGCTGCTGCTGCTGCTGCTGATGAGAGAGATAGAGAAAGAGGGTGTGCTTGGCCTTGGGGTCCGGGAGCCTGCGTGCGAGCCAAGGCCTTGCCCAAGGCCCCCACCCCGGGGCTGGGTGTTGTCCCGCCGCCCGCTCCACACGGAGCATTGAGGGAGGGAGGGATTGACCTCCAAATTTGGGGGTGGAGGAGTTCTCCACCTGCACCCCGCCCCCTTCAAATACCTTCCACCCAATTGAAGCCCCACCCCATCCCCCCACCTCTGCTTGCAGTTTCCAAGAGAAGTTGGATGGACAAAAAGGTGACCTTGTCAAGGCAGAGGATTATAATATGCATACCTTTTTCACAATGCGGGGGCTAGGCTGAGCTGTCTGTACTCGCTGCTGAAGGACGCGCTCCGGCTTGTCCTTTGGACATTGACCCAAACCTGCCCCCATGACGCCTTCTCTGGCTCAAAGTTAATCATCGGCATCTGCCATGATTTATGAGTGCAAACTGGGCACTTTCTAGATATTGTCTAACTAGATTGTTCAGGGATGTTGTTCCTGTATGCTCCTATGGAGCAGGTGGGACTTGAACCCAGACCCCCTAGCTCAGAGGAGTGGACAGTTTCTATGTTAGATGGCCAATACCTGCACCTAATCATGCTAATTGAAAACAGTTTTCCCTGCATCACACATTCCGCAGTCTGTGAACATCCTGAGTTAGCTGCAGCAAAATGCCACTTACACACCCTCCAATCAGAGTCCCAGGGCAAATACAGCACAGGGAAACACTCTCTCTTCACTGACAGCCATCAAACACTCCCAATACAATGAAATAATGTCACACACTTGACTACAGGTTGTCTCGGAGGCAAGTTCATTGAGGTACCATCCTGTGGCGTTTCAGAGCAATATTTGCTAGTGTTGTGGAATTTTTATGTTGTAGTGCCATTACCAAACTGTTGCCTAATCTCCTCTAACCTTGAACTCGGAGGTAGCAGACAGTTAAGTATCACCGTCAGTCAGCACTGGAATTGAACTGGTGGAAACAGCCTATTGTCTACCTCAATCTGCCACCAGATTACCTCCTTGACCTGCTAACGCTGGCTGAGCGACTACAGTGTGTCCTATAGACCTAGATGCATAAGAAACACTGCGGTGTCTGTGCTGTTTTAGGTTTTGTTCAAATGAACTTTGTAGAGACTGTAGTACCTATCTTCTTGTTAAATCCTACTGCTAGAATGCAGGACTTGGCTGAGTGAAGAGATTTTGCACCCAGCGTTACTCATGCAGACTTTGTAGTAAAAGCAATGTGTGCTGTCTGTAGTCTAGTTGAAGCTCAATTTAACAAAACCCTTAACAAATATAATCATCTCTTGCCAATTCATCAATATTGTATTTGGTGAGAGTTATAAAGAAACATTGGGTAGACCAGGATACTGCTCAGAGATGGCGGAGAACTAGCTCGGTGAGTTATTAGGAGCAAATTGTCTCGCCTGAATTTGAGAGTTTACTTTAACTTGTGAGAATCTTAACATTTTTCAGTGTGTATTGCTCGGGTTGGTCTCCTTTGAAATGTTAGAATTTGGCTCTTTACTGATCAGTATGAGATGCTTAAAGATTTAATTGGGTCTTTGTAGGCACATTGCTGTGATATTTGCCCAGCGCTGGGGGGGTTGTATGTGTGTCAGATTACTCTACTGCAAGGTGGCGATCTGTAAACGATACATTGTCACCCTTGAGGCTACTAGTGTTGTGTAACATTGGCACAGATCAGTGAGTGGTGTTGGAGTGGAGGAGGCAGCTTAACTGACCCAAAGAAGTGTATTACATAACAGTATTCTATTTGGTTGAGGTCTCTTAATGCTGCAGGGGGAGAAATTTCATTATTTGCTGCAAATTGTGCCATTAAGTTACATTGTCATAGTGTGTTGGATCTTATTAAGATGCATTGGTGTCAGTGTACCAGACTCTCTGAGTCTGGTAGTAATATTGAGAAAGATGTGTGACATATGTCACTTGAAGCACTGAGGTTTGCAAGTCATCGGGCAGCTGTCTGTTGATCTTTGTATTCTGAAATTTTACCATGACATAAACATGAGCAAAACCCTGGCTTCGTGTTGTGCTTCCTGCAGTAAGAATTGAAGTTGTAGTAATTTTGTGTTGGTGCCTAATGATTTGTCTCCTTTCCAAAGGCAGAATGTCTGTGCCACCGTCATATGCAGACTTGGGGAAGTCCAGTCGGGACCTCTTCACGAAAGGATATGGTGAGCAGCCTTTCTTCCTCTCTGAATTCTATAGAAACTCCTCTCAGAATCATGCGTTAGTTAGATAAATGTGACGTTGCGAAATGATGGGTGTAGTCATGATATGAGAATCTGGCAGCTGATTTCATCTGAAAAAGAAATGTAATTTGCATTCTTGCAATATATGAACTTGTCTCTGAAATCTCTCATATAATAAAGGATGCTGACTCCTTAATAAGAATACCTAGCACCTGAACATGAATGAAAAATGGGGTAAAATACCCCTCTTGTATCCCAAGAATCCTTTCAGGTATACCTCAGCTAAATGCTGAAGTAAATAAATTGTTACGTTTGTTGCCTGGAAACCTTTCTACGTCTGAGCACCAGTGACAGTTACCCACCCAGCAATAGAAGCAGAGAGCAATTGCGATCTGATATGGTCTGGAAAGGAACGCAGTGGGAATATGAGATAGTAGGAACTGCAGATGCTGGAGAATCCGAGACAACGAGGTGCAGGGCTGGATGAACACAGCAGGCCAAGCAGCATCATAGGAGCAGAAAGGCTGACGTTTCGGGCCTAGACCCTTCATCAGAAAAGGGGGAGGGGAGGGGGGTTCTGAAATAAATAGGGAGAGAGTGGGAGGCGGAAAGAAGATGGATAGAGGAGAGGATAGGTGGAGAGGAAACAAACAGGTCGAAGAGGCGGGGATGGAGCCAGTAAAGGTGAGTGTAGGTGGGGAGTTAGGGAGGGGATAAGCGGTGGGAATATCACTTGATTTTCAATGACTCCCGAAAGTGGCTGTGTATGTGTTTTCTGTAGTGTTCACAGTGCTTGTTGGCTCTTGAACTTCAAATTATTATTGATACTCAGATTTCTGAGTTTAGTGATCAGCTGCTCATGTTCCTTGGTTCTGAGACAGTGCATCTGAAACCATGCAAAATAACATGCTGCGCTGCTCTGCTCCCTCCATTGTAACCCAGAAAAAGGGTTCACGAACTGCGGCCAGATTCATTCATAAGCTTGCTTTGTGATGCAACAGGAGTTGGCTGTTCAATCCCGTTCAGTTTGGTACGTTGATCAGTCCCTTGTTTCTTGCTCCAATGTCGATAATGCTGTTGCTTTCTGGGTAAACGTCTTGCTCCCTTTCAACACCTAAGGAGAACACACTCTTTGATTTGGTCTCTGCTTAGATCAAAAATTAAGATTTTTACCCTTCCTTTGGATTCCCATTTGAGAGGGAAGAATTGTCTTCCATGTCTCATGCTGATTTCTATTCTAATATTGTGTCTCAGCTGGATAATCCACTAAGTCTATCTAATATCTACTGTGAATCCACCTTGAACTCATGACTTCCCGTTACTGTGGAGGCTGAAATGATTCCTAGAGTCATACATCGCAGAAACAGACCTTTCAGTCCAACTTGTCCATGCTGACCTGATATCCTAAATAAATCTAGTCCCATTTGGCCGCATCCCTCTAAACCCTCCTATTCATGTACCCATTCAGGTGCCTTTTAAATGTAACTGTACCAGCCTCCACCATTTCCTCTGGCAGCTCTTTCGGCGCAAGCTTGGAGGGCCGAAGGGCCTGTTCCTGTGCTGTAATCTTCTTTGTTCTTTGTATTCCATACATGCGCCACCCTCTGTGTGAAAAAATTGCCCCCTAGGTCCCTTTTACTTCTTTGCCCTCTCTCACCTTAAACCTATGCCCTCTAGTTTTGGACTCCCACAGCCCAGGAAAAAGAGCTTGCCCATTCACCCTATCCTTTCCCTTTGTGATTTTATAACGTCTACAAGGTCACCCCACAGCCTCTGATGCTCCCGGAAAATAGCCCCAGTATATTCAGCCTCTCCCTTTAGCTCCAACCCTCCAACCCTCCAACCCTGGCTATAGCCTCATAAAATTTTTTCTGAACCCTTTCAAGTTTCACAACATCCCTCCTATAGCGTGGAGACCAGAACTGCACACAGTATTCCAAAAGTGGCCTAACCAATGTCCTGTACAGCTGCAATATGACCTCCCAACTCCCATACTCAAAGCACTGACCAGTAAAGGCAAGTCTACCAAATGCTTTCTTCATTATCCTATCTACCTGCAACTCCATTTTCAAGGAACTGTGAACCTGCACTACAAAGTTTCATTGTTCAGCAATAGTTCCCAGGACCACAAGTCCAGCCCTGATTTGCCTTTCCAAATTGCAGCACCTCACGTTTATCTAAATTAAACTCCATCTGCCACTCCTCAGTTCAATGGCCCATCTGATCAAGATCCTGTCGTAATCTGAGGTAACCTTCTTCGCTGTCCACCACTCCTCCAATTTTAGTGTCATCTTCAAAGTTACTAACCATACCTCCTACGTTCACATCCAAATCATTTATATAAATGGTGAAAAGCAGCGGACCCAGCACCGATTCTTGTGGCACACTGCTGGTCACAGGTCTTCGGTCTGAAAAGCAATCCTCCACCACCACCCCCTGCCTTCTATGTTTGAGCCTGTTCTGTATCCAAATACTTAGTTCTCCCCTTGTTCTGTGTGATCTAACCTTGCTAATCAGTCTACCATGAGGAACCTTGTCAAATGCCTTACTGCAGTCCATGTAGATTACAGCCACTGTTATGCCCTTGTCAATCCTCTTTGTTACTTCTTCAGAAAACTCAATTTAGTGAGACACGATTTCCCACATAGAGCCATGTTGAATGTCTCTAATCAGTCCTTGCCTTTCCAAATACATGTAAACCTTATTAGAACATAGAACAGTACAGCACAATACAGGCCCTTCGGCCCACGATGTTGTGCCGAACTTTTATCCTAATCCTAAGGTCTATCTAACCTCCACCCCTACCTTATACTATCATCCATATGCCTATCTAATAGCCGCTTAAATGCCCCTAATGAGGCCGACTCCATTACCCTCTCCGGCAATGCATTCCACGTCCCAACCACTCTCTGAGTATGGAACCTACCTCTGACGTCTCCCCTATATCTGCCTCCACTCACTGTAAAACAATGCCCCCTCGTAATAGCTACCTCCACCCTAGGAAAAAGTCTCTGGCTGTCCACTCTATCTATACCTCTGATCATTTTGTATACCTCTGATCATTTTGTACACCTCTGTCGAGTCACCTCTCGTCCTTTGTCGTTCTAAAGAGAAAAGCCCCAGCTCTCTCAACCTTTTCTCATAAGACCTTCCCTCCATTCCAGGCAACATCCTGGTAAATCTCTGCTCCTTTTCCAACGCTTCCGCATCTTTCCTGTAATGAGGCGACCAGAACTGGACACAATACTCCAGACGTGGCCGAACCAGGCTTTTGTATAGCTGGAGCATAACTTCACGGCTCTTGAACTCCATCACTCTATTAATTAAAGCTAACAAACCGTACGCCTTCTTAACAACTCTATCCACCTGGGTGGCAGCTTTCAGGGACCTGTGGACATGAACCCCAAGATCCCTCTGCTCCTCCACACTGCCAAGGATCTTTCCGTTAACCCTGTATTCTGCTTTCGAGTCTGTCCTTCCAAAATGAATCACCTCACTTTTCAGGGTTAAACTCCATCTGCCACTTCTCAGCCCAGCTCTGCATCCTATCAATGTCCCTTTGTAACCTAGAACAGCCCTCCGCACTATCCACAACTTGACCCACCTTCGTATTGCCCGCGAACTTACTAATCCACCCTTTCACTCCTTCCTCCAAACCATTTACAAAAATCACAAATAGAAGAGGACCCAGGACAGATCCTTGTGGTACACCACTCGTAACTGAGCACCATGTTGAATATTTTCCATCCACTACCACCCTTTGTCTTCTAAGGATCAGCCAATTCTGAATCCAATCTGCCACATTTCCCCCTATCCCATGCCTCCTTACCTTCTGCACGAGCCTACCATGGGGAACCTTATCAAACGCCTTACTTAAATCCATGTATACCACATCCACTGCTCTATCTTCATCCACATGTTTGGTCACCTCTTCAAAGAATTCAGTACGGTTTGTGAGGCGTGATCTACCCCTCACGAATCAAACTGTGCCTTTCCAAGTGATCATCAATCCTGTCTCTCAGAGTCCTTTCCAATAATTTGCCCACAGCTTCTCACAGAGTTCTAGGGTACACCTCATCAGGTCCCGGGAATTTATCCACCTTTATGTGTTTGAGGATGTTCAGCACCACCTCCTCTACAATACAGACATTTTTTTAAGATGTTGCTATTTATTTCTCCACGTTCTGTACCTTCCATATCCTTCTCAACAGAAAACACTGATGCAAAATATTCATTTAGTAACTCCCCCATCTCCTGCGGTTCCAGATGTTGCGGCCTTGCTGATCTTTCAGGGGCCCTTTTCTCTCCCTAGTTACCTTTTTGTCCTTGTTTGTAGAATGTCTTTGGGTTCTCCTTTACCCTAATTGCCAAAGCTATCTCATGTCCCCTTTTTGCCCTCCTGATTTTCCTCTTAAGTGGGGTGGCACGGTGGCTCAGTGGCTAGCACTGCTGCCTCATAGCACTAGGGACCCGGGTTCGATACCACCCTCGGGTGGCTGTCTGCGTGGAGTTTGCAGATTCTCCCCGTGTCTGCGTGGGTTTCCTCCGGGTGCTCCGGTTTCCTCCCACAGTCCAAAAATGTGCAGGCTAGGTGGATTGGCCATGCTTTAAAAAAAAAAATTACCCATATTGTTCAGGGATGTGTAGATTAGGTGGGTTGTAGGGGGATGGGTCCGGGTCGGATACTCTGAAGGTCGGTGTAGACTTGTTGGGCCGAAGGGCCTGTTTCCACACTGTGGGGATTCTGTGGATTGTACTCCGACTGCCCATATACTCGTCAAGGGATTCACTCGATCTCTGCAGTCTATACCCGACACATGCTTCCTTCTGATTCTTAACCCAAAACCTAAATTTCTCTCGTCATCCAGCATTCCCAATACCTACCAGCCTTGCCCTTCATCCTAACAGAAACTGGCATACCTATCGTTACATTAGAGCCCGTATCGGTACCAGAAAGCTGGCTGTCAGCGCTACATTCCACTGAGAGTCCACCAACCCCTACATTTTCCGTAACAGCGTTCGACTTTAAGATGTAGATAGCCGCAGACTTCTGCACTACCTGCCTCCCTGACCAACCTTTGCTGGAGGTCACCCATCTACTTGACTGTCTTCGGTTTATCTCCCTCTCTGCAACTTTCATCCAGCACACCCCCTATCTCCTGTAAACTCCTCGTTGCCTCTAACTGCCGCTTCAGCCGATCCATGCGATCTGATAGGATTCACAACCAAATACATTTCCTTCAGACATAATCGTCAGCAGCATGGAAACTTCCTTATCTCCCACATCCGACAGGAAGTGCACATCACTGTACTGAAGACCATCTTTGCACCTTGACAATCTCTAGACCCAGAAAATAGGGGCGACACGGTGGCTCAGTGGTTAGCATTGTTGCCTCACAGCGCTGGAAACCCGGGTTCGATTCCACCCTCGGGCAACTATCTGTGTGGAGTTTGCACGTTTTCCCCGTGTCAGCGTGGGTTTCTTCTGGGTGCTCCGGTTTCCTCCCACAGTCCAAAGATATGCAGGCTGGTGGATTGGCCATGCTAAATTGCCCCTGGTGTTCAAGGGCGTGTAGATTAGGTGGATTATAGGGGGATGGCTCTGGGTGGGATGCTCTGATGGTCGGTGTGGATGTGTTGGACCGAAGGGCCAGTTTGCACACTGTAGGGATTCTATGATTCTATGAAAACAGCAGTCTTACTGCTCCAAAAACACTGCTGCAGGCTAACTTAGTCCCTACATTTTAGTATTTTTAAAGTTTAATCAAGAGAGAGATCTGAATAAAAATATGTAATCAGAAAAGAACCCACTGTATTCACGATTGTAGATTTACAAACAAAAAACAATCAAGTTACACTTTAAAACTAACCACTTAACTGCTCCCCTGCTGTGAGCTTCCCCACATAGGTTTCTCCGAGGTCAGCTGTAAATTTCGCTGTTTGTTTATTTTTTCTTAGAATGAAGTCTGATGTCCAGGGATACTTGAAACCAAACCGCAAAGCAGCTGTGCAGGTTACTGCTGGATCAAACAGCAGTGTAGGTTTCTTTGTCCATTTGAATCACTTCCCGTGTGGTCACTGCCTTTGTCTCCCTTCCTCCTTTTTAAAGTGCTGTTGTTCCATCTTTGTTTTGGAGGTTTGGGTAAAAAAAATGCAACAGCTTATAATACAGTAATTACTGCTCCTAGAATTCAAGGAAATCCGCTCCAACACTAAAAATACTTCAAGAAATGAGCAGTTCTTACAGCCACAATTTTTCCCATCCTCCATCTTGGATTACCCAGAATTCATCCATTTGTTAAATTTCTGCAAGTTTAATGTATTGAAATGAGTGCCATCGTGGACTGTAGTATAACAAACGAGAACCAAACAGCACTTAGCAGTCACCTGACCTTGATGAATCATTCACCTTGTTGACTTTTTTAATAACTGGCTTGTGAGGACCGAGAGATCCCTTTGTTGAGGGCTGGTGGTGGGATTTCAATATGAACTGTCCTCCATATGAATTATTCTCCCATCTGGCATGTTTGTGTTTAGAAGTGTACAGTATTGTGCATCTTACATTAGACTACATTGGCTATACCTTTAACCGCTTTGTAACCTGCCTATTTGCAGGCTTCTGCAGTCGGGCTGGGTAAGAAAAGAGCGTGAGTGAATGGAAAAGGTGGGACCCTGCGTCAGTCTCAGGGTTTGTTGTGTGTTCTGGTTGCCAGAATATGAGAATCCCCTTTTTCTACGTGTTATTGAAAACCTCTCATCAGCCATGTTTGACAATAGCCCCTCTCAAAAACAAAGCATGTATTTTCTATCCAAATCACAAAATTTTGGAAATTTTAGCCGGCATTGTGTTGTTTGTGCCTTTACGTCAGTAATGCTCAACAATCCATCAATTGGGACTGGAGGGTCTCAGTTATAGGGAGAGGCTGGATAGGCTGGGACTTTTTTCACTGGACCGTATGAGGTTGAGGGGTGACCTTTTTACCATAGATATAAAAGCATAGATAAGGTGAATGGTAGGTGTCCTTACCCTAGGGTGGGGATGCTCAAACCCATAGGCATATTTTCAAGGTGAGCAGAGAAGGATTTAAAAGGGACCTGAGGAGCCTCTCTTTCACATGATGGGTGGTTCGTTTTGGAACAGGCAAGTACAGTCACAACATTTTAAAGACATTTGGACAAGTACGTGAATAGGAAATGTTTGGAGGGATATGGCCCAATTGCAGGCAAGTGGGAGTAATTTAGTTTGGGAAACCTGGTCGGCACGGACGAGTTGGATCGAAAGGTCTGTTCCGTGCTGTATGACTGTGACTATGACAGATTCTGTCTAGGTATTTGCTTTAGCAGAGGCCGACTCCCTTATCAGCCTAAACCCTTGCAAGTTCTTACTGAAATTACTCAGTCCCTGATGCTGGCACCTTTTCCGAAGAGCTGCTGCAGACACAGTGGGCTGAATGGCGACATGTAACCGATTGACAATCGCACTACATTGCGTCCAATTTACGATATTTAAACTCACCTTTTGTCAGAGGCAGCATTTTAACAAATAGTTCCATTTAATTTCGCAAATGGCGAAACCTGTTATGTCTGCTTTGCTTTAGCAGCGCCAACAAAGAGAAACCGTTTGTGTCCTGGGACCCCGAGTCCATTTTGTTGAATCGATCAGGAGGACAGTCAATAGCTCTCAGTATCTGGGGAAATGCATTGATCTCGCTCTTCTTTATGTGAAGTCCCTAACTGGCATCCTTGGTTCACTTCTTGCCAGCCAGTCTTCACGGTGTCACCCGTGCTCAGTGTATGAGCAGGGAGATCAAACACCATGCTCCTGTCCGTTTTGCATTCGAAAGCCCTTTCAGCTAATGAAGTAACTCCGTTTCCTTCCTGACTTTGGAAGGAAGCAGGGTGAGGACTGCTTCTGCATGGTTTGTTGTTCTCTCTCCTCTGTTTCTATGTCGGTGCAACCGTTGCATAAGCCAACTTGTGACTTTTGACCTGATTGTTCATATTGAATACAGGCAAAACGATTAATTTGCGTAAAATAACTCTGCCTTTATATACAACAGGAGCGGTCACCGAGTGCTTTGCACTTAGTAATGAACATGCGGGACAGTTGAAATTCATAACTCTTTCCTGTTAGTGCCAGTAGTGCTGATGCAGTTATTCCTGATATAGTAACTTGGCTACTTGCAAAGCATTCCCAAGAGTGACATTTGAATTTCCAGTCCTTCTGAGTTACTGTGCAGTTCGTTCAGACAAGGAATTCTGTCATCTCCAGCTTCACTGTACTCTGCAGTGATTCAGAACTGCCACGGATTTAGAATTGAGTGGAACCCTACAGGTACTTTCGCCCAGAGTTGACTGAGAGCAGAACTTCGATGAATCCTCGTTTGGGTTTGAACAGTAGCTGTCTGCGTAGTCCTTTAGCATAAGCTGTATGCACTGTGTCTTAGTCCCTGGGATTCTAATTGAATGTAGCATATGGATTCTTCAAACCGTGAAATATACTGCGCGGTACTGTTTGAGGCTGAGAAAGAGAAAAAGGGAAGCTGGATAACACTGGGTTAACTACTGGTCGGGATGGGGTTCTCATTTCAGATGGCAACAGGTTGAAGGGATACAATGAGAATGTCAGAACAAGAAGAGAGTTCAACATCATTCAAGGATTAAGTGAACTTTTTGGTCATATACTACATTGGCAAAAACACAATGAATCACCCGAGACACTCAACACCTTCCTTTTCGCTGCAAATCCCAGCCACTTGTGACCACCTCTCGACTGTCTGTGTAGGTCAGTAAAGGATTGGTTTTGTATTTCAAGCATTGTTGGACTTTCTTGGAAAGTGCGAGACTGTAGGTGAGTTTTAATCCCCAGAGTTTCCTGCGGTTTGCATTTTGTATTACTTGTGGTTTATTAGTTGTGACGTATCGATCTCAATGCTGATTTGCTCCGACACACACTCTTATTTTCGTTTCTTAGGGTTTGGTTTGGTGAAGCTGGAACTCAAGACCAAATCATCGAGTGGAGTGGTGAGTTTTCAAAATTACAGGGAGGCAGATGTGGTGGACTAGGTTATTGAGAGCAGCAGAAACGCACCAGATTGGAACAGACAACAATGTTTTTATCAGATCGTGAGAAACAAGACAAAACATGCCTGCACTCTATTAATGTTTCATGTTTTGCAGACAGGGCCCTTCTACAGGCTGGTAGCATTGCTGAAGGTCATAATTTCTTTTGATGATCAGAGAACAGTATTGCAAAAGATCTGTGTGGGTGGTTAAGATCATAAGAAATAGGCACAGGAATAAGCCTGCTTTGGCCCTTTGAGTCAGTGCTGCTATTCAGTTAGATGCTGGCTGACTAGACTGCGGCCTTAACCGCACTTTCCCAACTGTCCCATGTATATTCAAAGGCCAAGTCTCCACCGTCTTCTGTTGTACTACTGCTATTGTATTCCATTCCTTTTGCAATAAATGCCCAAATTCCATTTGCCGTTCTCTGAGGACACTATGTGTGCTGTAGGTGAGGCTGAGACAGTATAATGTTAAGTTGTATGTAGGTACGGAGATGTCAAAGACGATTCAGTTCTATCTGACTGCTTTAATATTTGTGCATTACTTGTATTGGCACGATATGGATTAATTTGCTTTATTCATTGAAACAACAACAATATGTTCAGACTTGAATATTCGGTCATTCTGCAGATACCTTTCCGAAAAAATAATGCTTATTCCTGCTTTGGTTATCCTTTAACTTATCAAAACATTCTGAGTTCTCTGTCGCGTTAAAGTTTCCTTCACACATGAGAAGCACGCTTTGACAAACGGGATGGCTGTACTCTGATGAATAAACAGACCGGTCAAATGGAAGCCACTGACCATTAGTGTGTTGATATTTGCAAAGCCCTTTCTTTGTTTAAAAGTTGAGTACTGTACTGATGGCCCTCAGTTCTGGTTTCATGTCTGTTGTACTGCATCTTGTCTGTCGCTATGTGTGTAGAGACCTGACCTTGCCAGCTGGAATCTAACCTACTTCCTTCCTCTTTGCTTTCTCTGTCCTGCTGCTTGACCCCCTTGTGCTGGATCGCTCCGTCAGATGGTAAGATAACTTGACTAAATCCAACTGCTGACTCTGATGATTCCGCTCCTCTGTCCTCCTGGTTGAACAAGCACAATGTCTACGCCACTTGTGTGTTTGCAGTCCTTTTCTTTCCAGTTTTTTGCCACTAGGAATTGGTAGGATAGCCCTGGGTTGATGGGTAACAGGACCAAATCTTCACATTGTTAGTAGAGATTTGATCATCTTCTATTCATTCTGAGTTGTGTGCCATTTAAAACTCCCACTTGCCTTTAGGAGTAGTGTATGAAAACTGAATCAGATCTGTCTAGTTGAGCTGCAGTTTGCCTCATTCAGGATTGAATGCTCTGTACCAGATTACAAATTAGTTGGTTTCCCCTCATTTACCTCTGTATAATTTCCCACTGGGCTGTTCCCTTTCATTGTAGCTGTGAGAATTCTGTTATTGTGGTTCTTATATTTGAGGCCACCGTGCAAGCTCTTTGTTTAATCTTGCTGCTCTGTATTGTACTCACTTACCGGAACATCGCAGGCAATATTGCCAATGTATACAACCTGCTGCTCTACACTCTGGCTTTGTGCTGTTACTGCTGACTTTGAGTAACTTGGGTAACCAATCAAAACTCACGGTGTAATTCAGGACTTTGGCTTCAGTGTTAGAGTATCGATTAACATGTACTGTACAGATGTAAAGACCTGTCTCCCTCTGCAGCGTACGATTCCTGTTATAATCCCAAAGAATTAAACTTAATTTTCTACGGTGTTTGGTAGTCTATGCAGAATCTGTCACCTTTTTTGAGAGTTGCAAAGCCTCGTACTTAGAGATGAGTGTCTGTGCTGCATGTAGTCAAAGTTGCAATCTTAGTGTGGAGGATCAGTAAAGAATAGGGTCTCTCTGAGCAGTATTTTCTGGATAAGCTTCCTTTAGACCAAATATGGGAAACTGACAGAAGAGGTAATCGTAGTCTATCAAATCTCTTCGTTGTGTTAAGCACCTCAATTACATCAAAATTATTTGTGAAGAACAGCACTTGGGTGTATCACTAAAGGATGTTGTTGAGCATCGAGCTATACCTGCAGCTGGTGTAGGAGGCTATCATGGAGATCATCCAATGGTTTTGTACTGTGGTTGCTTAGTACTGTCAATTTTTCATTTGTTGCTCTCTCTCCTTTAGCGTTAGTAAGTGGAGAGAACTTTGCAGGCAGCCCTGGCTTGATTCCTGATACATTTTTAGGCCACATTGATCTGTTAAGCAATCCATCGGGGAAGGAGATACCTCCATGTCCTGTGCTTTGATTTCCTGAGGGATCCCTCAGAATGGGTGAAGTGAGCTAGAAAATCCAGTAACAGTAAAATCTTTCGTAAGTGTTGTTGGCGGCAGAGAGAGAGAGCAGAACGTGCCTTTGATTGGAAACAACCCACACCATTGTCTGACTTGCAAATCTGGATTACATCACCTCTGAAGAATATTGACTTCGTGTGATTTTGCTGACTCCTGTCGTATCGTTGAAGTCGGGTTGAGGTATAGAATAATCTATAGTTCAATAATTTGTGATATAACGACCGAAATATGGACGAATATAGACAGGCTGTTTCAATATTCGGTATGTTTTATCTTTGTATTGCTGCCACTGGCAAAGGGAAGAAAGCTTTGAAAGATTGATCGTGCTTCTTCACATGCTTACTTTCACAGGAGTTTACCACCTCCGGCTCTTCAAATACTGACACGGGCAAAGCTACAGGCAGCCTGGAAACCAAGTACAAGCTGAAAGAGTATGGACTTACCTTCACTGAAAAATGGAATACTGATAATGTTTTGGCCAGTGAGATCACCATCGAAGATCAGGTAGGTGCTGCATGTGTATTGCAACCTGGTACTGGGGAGGGACCACGAGAATATCTGCATAGAGTTGTCATAATGTTAACGCAGCCTGTTGGGGTGGGAACGATTTTGGTACAGTGCCAGTAGGTTCAAGAGAATGATGGACAGTCTTTTTAAATCTTGGTGATGTGGAACAGAGCAGTTCTGCATAGGATATGTTCCGCTATATATGCCAACTTGAAAATTGCCTGTTGACGTGTTTACAACGTAGATGTTGTGTATTGAGTAGACACGAGGAATCTGTCTACTCTTATTTTGTCGCTCAGTTCAGATACTGTTGTAAAGGTCCACTTCACTCAACTGTCTAATTCCATTTTAAAAGAACAGACTCGGTTGCAGCAATGGCGTTGATTGAAAACTCCCTCCACTGTGTGAAGGCATTTGTTCACACTAGATGAACACTCTAACAGCTATTGTTGACACTTTAAATAACAGTCATTTATTGGCTCAGTAACTGCTGACTGGATTTTAGTAATTATCCACTCACATTGCTCGTAATAGCCTGCTTTTATTGTTGTGTTGCTGTTTTACTTTGGAACTTACAGGCAGTGTCTGATCCCGTGTTGATGTTAAGTTTCAAGATCCTTCACGGGAATGTTAGCTTGTTTTGACGATTGGCTATTTTGTACTGTACTGGTAATGTATTCTGACTCGCGAACAAATTGACTCATCCATTTGTAACCCAGGGCCTGCCTGCAGTTTGAGATGTAACTCTCATTTATGGGACTGTCATCTGCAAGTGAATTAGGTGCTGTCCCTTGGTGGCTACGACTGTCCAAATCAAAACCTACTTTACCCTTTGTAGCTTAAAATCTGGGTAGAAATCCCAAGCCCTACAGAGATTTTGTGTGAAGAAATGGAGAAATCAACACTGTTACAATTCTCTTCTGCATACGACTGAAACAGAAAAAGTAGGATGGATGTCTAATGTATCTCACCCAAGGCGATGCTTAATTGTAACATGGGGTAGGGTAAGAGAGAGTGTTACTGTTATTTGTCTCGTGGGCAGAAGTTGGACTCTGTACCTAAGCTGTGCATCACTCCTGGAGAGCTGGATGACATTCACTGTGTTGCTGCAGAACAATGCTGTTGCTTTTGCAGTGTGATTTCTACTGCTCAATGCTTGGAACTCTTTGCCTGGCACTGCAACAACTCCAGTGTTAGGACAGCCTGGAACCATACTTGTGTTCATTGTCTGATGCTTACTGATGGTACGATGTTGTAAAACACTACAGAAGAGCTGGGTGTACAAGCTGTGCCGTGTTGCTTTTTTATGAGGTCTGGCGGGAACCTGGATCTGATGTTACTGAGGATATTACAGTCCCATTGTTGTAATGTTAATGTTGGGAAGGTATGAGAACATTTTAATATTCAGTTGGGCCTGGGATTTTAAGCAGTGAAGAACTAACTTCCAAGAATTGTTTACGACCTCATTACAGCCAGTGAATAACTTTGAAGTGTACTCGATGTTGGAGGAAACGTGGTGATGTATTGCACAGTAAGTGCCGACAAGGTAAATAAGCATATCACCTGCTTTTGAAAATATAGGTTGAAGGGTAACACCCTGAGAAATTTTCTGCTCCCTTTGAAGTGCCATGTGATCAAGTGTGACCATCTGGGCAGACACAGTGGGCCTTGGTTTAATATCCCATCTGAAAGACAGCACCACTGGTGGTGTTGCATTCTGTCAGTATTGCACTTGAATAACAGTCTAGGTAATGTGCCTAGGCCTTTGAATTGAGGCTTGTCCCCGCAAGACGGTGCTGAGTGTGCAGTTTATTGAGCAAGCACTGATCAATGAATTGGGGAATTTACCTAAATAAATGGCTCAGATGTTTTGTTATCACAACACAAACGTTTCACCTCACCAAATCCATGTAGCGATTGTTTGGTAGTGTTAAACAAAACATATAAAACAAAATTAACTTCCCTTTTGTTTATTTTTCTCGCAGCTTGCTAAAGGACTCAAGCTGACTTTTGACACGACATTCGTACCAAATACAGGGTAAGGTTTTCATTTTTATTTTTGGTTCATCCTTGGCGGGGATAGGGTTTGAGCAGACTGCTTAATGATTCCACCTGTAATGTGTGCAAGCTGGCTAATCTCAGTGAGTAATATTGTATTGTCTGCAAGGGGCACTGAGCTTGTGTATGTTTTCTTAAAGTGGTAGACGTGAGACATGGAGTGGAGCTTGTGACAGGGTGTGAACAACGATGATATTGCATGTGAGAGCCCAACGAAGTGTGGCAATGACAAGTTGTGGATGATGCTTTTAGTATTTATATAGCGCCTTTTAATATAATGAGACACTCAAAGCAATAGACACGAGCGTTTTTAGGCAAAGTTTGACACTGAGCCAAATGACTGGTTATTAGGTCCAGTGACCATAGCTGGGTTAAGTGGGTAGGTTTTAAGGAGTATCTTCAGTGAGGAAAGTGACCCACCAAGAGGGAATTCCATAACTTGAGGCTCAGGCAATTGAAGGCACATCTGATGCTGACGGAGAGGCAATAGCCTAGTGGTATTATTGCTGAACTGTTAATCCAGAGACCCAGGTGTTATTCTGGGGACCCAGGTTCGAATCCCATCATTGTAGATGGTGGAATTTGAATTCAATAAATATCTGGAATTAAGAGTCTAACGATGACTGTGAATCCATTGCCGATTGTTGGAAAAACCCATCTATTCACTAATGTCCTTTAGGGAAGGAAGCTGCCATCCTCACCAGGTCTGGGCCTACATGTGACTCCAGACCCACAGCAATGTGGCTGGCTCTTAACTGCCCTCTGGGCATTTAGGGATGGGCAATAAATGCTGCCCTAGCCAATGATGCCCTCATCCTGTGAATGAATTAAAAAAAAAAAAAAAATTGAACGCCCAAAAGACTAGATTTTGATTATGCGGAGATTTCGGAGGAAGTTGTAGAGACGTGGAAGGGAGAGGCCATGTACGGATTTGTAAAGGAGCATTAACGTTTCTAGTTGAAGGCGTCACTTGACCGTGAGTCGGTGTAGGTCATCGAGCCTGGCGGGTGATCGGAAATTGGAGCTTGAGAGTTATGATGAGCTGCAGAAATTTGGATGACCTCAAGTTTATAGAGGGTAGAATATGGGAGGCCGGTTGGATGTATGATGGAATAGTTGGCTGTAGAAGTTTTAATAATAGATTGACCTGTGACAGGTCAAGAAGTCAAGCAATATCACAGAAGTGGAAATAGATGGTGTTAGAGATGAACAAGAAATGATCAACTCCAATAATGTTTCCACAGTTAGTACAGATGGAGATAGTGCAGATGTTTGATTTGTATTCACTATCCTAGCCCTCAATGGACTAGGGTGAAGAGGCTGAAAAGTTGGAGGTATAGCTAATGTGAAGTAATTGATCCCAGTAGCTTTTTAATGCAGACCATGTAACATTAAACTGTAGCTTCAGGATCTGCTGCATGTTAACCTGTTAAATTTAATTAGAAGATAGGCAGAACGGAGGGAAAAGATCTGCAGTATATTCTTTAGTTTTTCTGGCAGGGTCGATGGCGGGGAGCACGGCCAGAGAGAACATAATTCCAAGACTTCTCATCAGTGGTCAGAAGTTCAGTCCATGGCATCACTGAGCTTGTGGCTGAAGGAAACTGTCAGTGTGGAAGTGGGGCATGTGGCTGTATCCTGGGACTTGTCACAGTCGTTGATGTGAAATGTTAACAGGTGTCTGTCCAGTGCCATAGACGTTGCGCGCAAGAGTATTTTGTGGGAGATTGGGATAAGAGTTGGGCTCGGAATGGACCGTGATGCCTTTCCTGGTTGGAGAGCCAGCTGACACTGACTAGCTGTGATGAATGGCCTCCGTGGGATAGATAGTGGAAATATCTATGGCATTGTACTTCAGGGAAGAGACATGTCGGAGCTGGGGGACAATCCCAGCTCCAGACTTAAACACAGATGTTGTAAGTAATGTTATGGATGTGACTTTTGTCTGCCCACAGTAAGAAGAGTGGAAAGCTGAAGACTGCCTACAAACGAGACTATGTGAACTTGGGCTGTGATGTCGATTTTGACTTCGCTGGCCCCACCATCCACAGCATGGCTGTGTTGGGCTATGAGGGTTGGCTTGTCGGTCACCAGATGGCCTTTGACACTGCCAAATCCAAGCTGGTACAGAACAACTTCTCTCTGGGCTACAAGGCTGGGGACTTCCAGCTGCATACCCATGTGTAAGTACATAGAGAGTACAGATGGCTACAATTTTAAGGCAAACCCTTGCACTAATCTCTCACTTTTCATGACTATTGGTCACCCCAAAGTATTTCACAGGTGTTGAAATACATCGCTGAGTTGGAAATGAGACAGACAGTATGTTTGCAATAGTCATCTAATCAGAATCTGTTTTTTGAAATGTGGTAAAGGGATAATTATTGCCCGGGGACCAGGAATCATTTCCCTATCTCCTCTTTCAATTACTGGTGTGGGATTTTGTTTTGCATCCACTTGAACATTTAGAGCTTTGGTTTATCAGTTATTAATTCATGGGAAGTGGGTATTGTTAGCTAGGCCAGCATTTATTGGCCATCCCCGGTGGCTTTGAGGACATGATAGTTTGTTGTATTATTGAGCCATTGTAATCTGTCGTGAGGGAGGATGTCCCAGTGACAGTGAAGGAGCGGTCATGTATTTCCAAGTCATGGTGATATGTGGCCTTTCCGTATATCTGCTGACTTTGCCCTTCTAAGTGGTAGAGGTCCGAGGTGTGGGAGGTCCTATCTGAAGAGCCTGAGCGCGTTGTTGCGGTGTATCTTGTTTGTTCTACACTCTGCTGTTCGTGGCAATCAGTCTAAGTTTTTAGATCGGGTGCTGATGAAATAGGCTGCTTTGCTCCGTCAATACTGTTGAACTTTTTGAGTGTTTCTTCTGTAACGTTCCTGACTTGTCCCGTGTTGATGGTGGACAGGCTTTGGGGACCCTGTCGTGCTCATGTAGCCACGGTTCAGATCAATCTCTGACGTTGTGTTGAAGGAAGGTAATTCATAAAGCAACAAAAAAAGTTGTGCCTAGGGTGCTACCCTCAGGAACTTCTGTACAGAGATCCTGGGCCTGAAAGGAGTAAAGCTCGGTGACCCAGAACCTTTTGGGCTAGGTATGACTCCAACTAGTGGAGACATTTCCCTGTGAATCCTGTTGGAGTCCTTTGGGCTCCTTTGACTCCAACTCAGTCACCTGCTGTCTTGACGTCAAGGGCAGTTACCCTGACTTATCTACCTGAGCTTTTTTGACTATGCTTGGACCAAGATTGCTGTGAGTTATGGAGCAGAGTGGACCTTGAGGAATGACTGTCATTGAGCAGGTTGCGTAAGTGATGTTTGATAGCAATGTTGACAAGACCTAACACTTTGGGGGTTGAGAGTTGACTAATAGGATGGCAGTTGTCTGGGTTGGATTTGGCCTGTCTTTTGTCGCCAGGACGTAATTGTGCGGTGATCCAGTTCACAACACTGGCATCTCCTTGTCGATGTACTGGAAAAGACGTCTCCCCTGACAGTCAGCTCCTATGACAGTGCAGCACTCCTTCCATACTGCACTGGAACATGACGGTGGAGTTTTCTACTCAAACCTGGGGTGGGCTGTAGACGTGGAAACTCTTGACTGAAATGGGATGCTACCCACTGAACCACACCTTATGCTGTTGAAGAGTGCCTCACTTCCCAACTCGCTCCTTACCAGTGAGAATATTGTAGTCGCTCTTGATAATTTAATCCTACCAATATTTCAGTGCTTGAGTTTAGTGGGTTGTTTGGATATAGGAAGTCTTTAATTGTGATTTAAT
This sequence comes from Rhincodon typus, assembly GCF_021869965.1. Lineage (NCBI taxonomy): Eukaryota > Metazoa > Chordata > Chondrichthyes > Orectolobiformes > Rhincodontidae > Rhincodon > Rhincodon typus. The sequence continues at coordinate 2,301,250 of NC_063371.1, forward strand.
AGTCGGAGCCTGCTTTATTATTGAATCTGTGGAAGGCCCGTTCAGTGGTCACTAGTACTGACAATGATTATAATGTTAATAATTACACTACCCAATTAAGTGTAACTTTCTCACTTCCCTCCCAGTAATGACGGTGCTGAGTTTGGTGGCTCGATTTACCAGAAAGTGAATGACAAAGTGGAAACTGCCGTGAACCTTGCATGGACTGCTGGCAGTAACAATACTCGTTTCGGGATTGCTGCCAAGTACCAGATCGACAGTGACACCTTTGTATCAGTGAGTAACAATTCCACTGTGCATCACGCTTTGGTCAACCATCCCTACACGTAAAAAGGATAGAAAATGATAAGTCTAATTGAAACTGTAGAGTGCTGGGACATGAGACAAGTGGAATTAGCAAATAGTTAGCAGAGCTACATGGAAAGCAGAGGCAAAACGGGACCAAGTGATTAGCTGTTTCCTAAAGGAGATACAGTGATGTAAAATTATGAGCCTGAACGACTCCAAGTTAGAACAGTTTGCAAAAGGGAAATGTGAAGAATGAAACTGTGTGTTTTTTTTAAAATTTATTCATGGGATGAGGACATTGCTGGTTAGGCCAGCATTGGTTGCCCATCCCAGAGGGATTCTTAATTCAGGATGTGTAAAATGTGACGTAGGACAGTAAACGCAGGACGTTGAATAGTAAAAAATAAAATGAAGATTGGCATATTTCCAAACAGGTCCAGACAATGTGGAGCTGAGGCTGTAACTGTACGAATAGACAGAAGGGGCTGGTAGTGTGGAGACACGCCTGAAACCCGAACTGAGGTTGTGATGCAAAAGCTTATGTGTACCTCTGACTTGTGTGCTCACCTTCTGTTGAAATATAGTGACCGTTGTTACTCAGGTGAGCTTGCCGAGCATCTTGCGAATACAGTCTCACTGTCAGTGTGCATCTCGACACCTTGGCAGTGGTTACTCAGCATGATTGTGGCCAGACAACATCCATTGGTCTGTGGAGCTCAAACCACAACCTCTTCACTTGAGTTGCGCACTGCTATCCATGACATCGAAAGATGGTCTGTCTGCTGTGGTGTGAACTAGTGGTGCTCCTGACATCATGCTGGTGAGGATATGCAGTTTGGAGCTTCGAGGAACTGCCCTTCAGCATTGTAGACAGAGTCTGTCGCAAAATTGGGACTCCAGCGAATGGAATGCTCAGCTCTGACGGACTTCTGAGTCAGTGCAGCAAAAAAGGTCATTTTGTTACTCGCCATCCACCAGAGGGTTGAGGGATAAGCAGAGATGTGTCAATGTCACAGAGGCCTGGGACCTTTCACCTGTTGGTTTATGCTTCTGTTTGTTCTCTTCAAGGCGAAAGTGAATAATTCCAGCCTGATTGGATTGGGATACACTCATACTCTCAGACCAGGTGTGTATGAAACTGCCTCTTAGATTCCAGATGTATTAAAACATGCAACTATTGAGACCCGATCTCTACTGTGGTTCTATTTTGTTGCGGTCACATTGCACTCTCATTAAGTTGCTTGATGATTGTGCACTTGTCTTGCCCCTGACAGGCCTGCAGCTTTCCCATCCGGTACTTTGCAACCATACCCTTGGAGAATTGCTCTGTTAGACACTCGGGAGTATCACTAAGGTGGCTGGGGTGGGGGGAGACTCTCCTTTTCAACCTGTTTCATTGCCTGAGGTATGGTGGCCCCTCGGGTTAAATCACCACCAGTCATCTCTGTCTCTAATAAAAGAGCACCCCTAATGGTCTGCTAAGACTGTGGTGATCTGAGTTGCTAAGATACCAGTGCGCAGATAGTAATCGCAACATAGTTGAGCTCAAATGTCTTCTTGCTTTGTAGGAGGGGCAAGTGATTTTCCTGACCCTGCTCTCTTGTCCAGTGGAAAGTTACTGTTGTGGCGCTTGCAAGTAGCTAACAGTTAGCATCAACCTATTATGGAACCTAGCCAGAAAATAATGTGAGGAAAACAGTCCAACGGGTGGGTTGGGGTTCATCGGGCTGTGCAGCTTGTTGGACCTTGTGTCTTTCCCTGTAGTGTGCCGTTTGCTGGCCAAGAATCTCGAACAACATGCGTGAGATTGTTTCCAGTGGTTTCCTTGTGTGACAGGCTCCGTGAAGTTTATATACATCTACATTATAACAGACCACCTTGCTCTAACACTTTTTAACATTCTCTTGCTTAGGTGTGAAGTTGACACTGTCTGGACTGATTGACGGGAAGAATTTCCACGCTGGGGGACACAAGGTCGGCATGGGCTTTGAGCTTGAGGCTTAGCATTGAGGATCAAATGGTAACACCTTTTGGGTCGGCTGCTAAAATGTAAAATGATGAGAATAAATTGCTCGTCTCCTCCATGGACCAGGCACAGAAGAACCTTGAGAATATTTGGCCTTAAATTTGATTTTGATCTGAATGGCCAGCCTGTTTTTTGCTAGGAGGTAGCAGTACTGGATTGGTTTCCCAGGTAACACTACGTGGAGGTTGTGTCCAAAATTATTTCCTGCGAAACCAAGCTTTAAATCATGTATTACAATCCACATTTAATTTCTTTTCTGTGTGACTGCATGTGGTAGAGACATTAATTGCCATTTTTAAATCACTTTGCTGTATCAGGAGAAAAATAAACAGATGTCATTGAGTTTATCGTTGTTGTCAAGCTGATGCAGAGTTTGCTGGGTCTTTACAGCACTGCCAGTTGGACTTCAGGCAAAGTGAATCAGTGAATGCATAATTTGTAAGTAGCAGTAACTGTGTTGAAGGAAATTCCTAGGCCAAATCACTTACTGCCAACCACCACAGGCCTGGGGGAGGAGAGGTGGGGAGGAGAGAGGAGGAGGGAGAAGGAGAGGGAGCAGATACTGCTGGAGCACATTAAACACTTAACTTGTTGAGAAGTGTCCATGTTTAATGTCAACAATTATCGTAATTGAATTGCTTAAGCCTGTTACATCGTTACATTGAGCAAATGCCTGGATTAGAATCTGTTTCTCATTTACATAAAATTGACAGGTTGTTCCCCCACTTCGAGCTTTGTGCTAGTTCATATCCTTCTCTCCAGCTTCATCAGTGGTGGTCTAAATCTAGAACTCCACATCCCATCCAGATTCCTCATCAGGAGGTTCCTCTTCTGTCTCCTCGGCGAAGATGTCAAAATTGCTGGTGTCCAGAGGTCCTGTCACCTGCAGGGGAGAAATAAAAATTCTAACTTGCATTGGGACACACCATGCAGGATAAAGGGGCCCACTTTCATTCAGAAGCTACATGGAAGAAGCTCTCAAAGGGCATTTAGGGACAGGCAATAAACACTGGCTTAGCTCAGCCACTCCCATGTCCCAAAAAAGGAATACATGAATATTTCCTGTAAAACTATTTTTGGTAATACATTGGAGTTTCTAATGTCTCACGATAGCTCTATACATATAGAGTATTAGGTACAATTCCACGGCGTGGGGTTCAGCCAGCTGAAGGCACCAGCCTTTCAGTAACACACCCTGGATAACCTATGTATTAAGGCTAATTACATTTCAAAACATTTCTCGACACTAAGGGCATCACTTACGCTAGGAACTATGGCTGCAGTTAGTGTACCTTTCCTGAGCCCTTCAAAGTTAAAGCCTTCAAACCACCTGAAAGAGAGAGAGAAAAAAGCAAGACTGAATGTTCCCCTTAACCTGAGCTGTCTGATTCTGCCAAAATGTGTCGTTCAACATTTCGTTAACATTCACGTGCTTGCCCATTTCACCGGTCTGTTATTATCCCCATTTGCAAATCTGTGCCCTGTACTCAAGACCAGAGGCAACACCCACTGACGTTTTAATCACAAAAGCTATGTTCTGCCACTGCTCTTTGTTCAAATTCCGAACTCTTATGTTTTTCACACTGGCCATTTCATCCCCTACTACACCCATGCCCTCAGTTACCCTCGTTGGCTCACCTCAAACTTAGTCGGGTGATATTCTGTCAACAAAAATGTGCTGTCACAGGGTTAGTTTTGAGCAATGCTCTAACGTACCCACTGAAAATCCCCACCTTAAAGGGAGAATGACCCAAATTTTCTGGCAGTCGGCCAACTGTTATTCCAGTGTAGATGGGAGGTGCGACCTGAAGAGTGCCCATTGTAACAGAATCTGAATGAATTGCCTGGGGAAAGTTTGATGTCCCCCTTGGCAATGCCTCTCCACAGCACCACGCAGGACAAAGCAGCCCACTGAAAGTCTTCATTTAAAGGAAATTGTACCGAATTTTCATTGAGGCAAAGTTACACAATTAAATCCAGAGTAGCTATTCGAGTGACCCCATAGTTAACTTTCACAGCCACAACTACACCTCCCCACAGAGCCTTGACAGCCCGTTGTATAGCCCAACTCAGCCCATACACTCTCACAGGATATGATGTGTCCCTCCCAACCACCCCAACCCACCTTAAGGACAGCATCACCTCCCTGTTCCCTTTGGTATCCTGACAGCACACTTCACTTATACTTGACACCAGTTATTGAAGTGCCTGTCAGGGCCTCTCAATAGCAGAACAAGCAGCTGACTGCTGAGAGGCGGGGACATGCTTTACCTTCCCCCTACAATTCAGCGCGACCTCAGAACTGTCAAAACAGAAGTATGGTTCTGCATTTCTGATGGAGCCTCGATTTCATTCTCTTGTGGAAAAAACAGGCTCAGGGGCAGTTTGCGTAGGAATTGGCTGACTGGTGAAGACTGGTTCAGCAGACTCCGACAGTAACCCACTACCCTGTCCTCTGTTGTCACAAATAGATCCTCGGTTCACAATCAGCCCCACCCTTTGCATTTGTACATATAAAAGATCTTTCAATTTGCATTCGCTGATTTATCCTCAAACTCTTTCTTTGAGCAATGTCAACAAGAAGTAATAGTTTCTATACTTAACTTCATCATCTGCTGTATTTTGAACCTGGAACTGCCATAAGCTTCTGTATCCTGAGCAGTCCAGGGAGCCTGGATTTAGGATGCCCTATTTTCATGCTCAAAGGCAAGTGTTTACCTAAACAATAACCTCTTTGAAGGCTTCCTGTTATTTAATTACTGGCTCGAGAGACACTTTTGAATTCCAATCCCATCACTTTTCCCTGTCCTATCTTTGCCTGGAATAACTTGAGGCAAAGAATATTCAATTCCTAATGAATAATCTTCTTTGAGCCAGGTCCTTTGTAATACCACTATATCATATTTTCCAGTGCCAATGTGTATCTGCGACTCACCAACATTGTTAATCCCACTCGAAACCCACTTTCCACTACATTTAATTTTTTGCTGTTCCTGAAATATTCTTTCTAGACTGTTACCTGCCTGTTCCAGCCTCCTTTAACACACCTCTTCACTGCTCCCAAAGCCTCAGCAGGTTTTGAGGCACTGGCATTACTCGAGATTGCTATCTTGGATGTCATGTGTGTTAATCTTTGTCTAATTGCACCACTCTGCAGTTCCTATTAGGAAGCTTTATGTGCCACTTACTTGTGCTTCTGTATGTCCTTTACTCCGTTTTTTTGGGTGCCCAGTCTCTCCGAAGGGTTGTCCCTATTGAAAAAAAAAACAGAGAGGGTTAGCCATGGCTAACTTAGTGACCACACGGCGTGGGGGGGCAGGGCAGTTGATTTTACACTGAAAAGATCAGAATCACACTGAATTCACAGGTTCTTTTAGCTGCAAAGTGTGATTGTACTCTTTTGAAATGATTCGCACTTAAGTGACACTTCTCAAACGGCTCCAGTTTTGCTCATCAGAGCAAATTGGGTGAGGTGTTGTTTATTATTGCACTACATCAGGCAGCACTGAACACAGATTCCTCAATCTGCTTCCAGGGCACAGAATTACTTGATTCACCATACAAAAGAAATCGAATCACAGTTTAATGGCAAAATTGTCCTGCATCGTATCAAATTGGATGTCGGTCAAGAATTAATTTGTTCGCTGAAAATGTTTTCTTCCTCAGCGACTGTCACTTGCACACTCACATGAAGAAAATGTTGCGAAACAATACAAACGGCTACTTCACTGAAGGTTTTAATTTGTTCCCAATTTCTGACACGTGTTTCATTGAGGGAGATGTGGGCTTTGGTCTCATTTTGATTTGAAATTTGATGCTAAAAATTTGAGCCTGGTCTCGCCAAACTCTTCCAGGACAGTTGCAACACTTGGCACATACCCGAGAATGTGGAAGATTGCCCAGGTATGTCCTGTATGTAAAAAGCAAGACCGATCCAAACTGGCCGCTTACTGAAAACAGACTGGGACGGTAAAGTGACGGAAATGTTATTGACAGTGCTGTCAAGCAGCACGTGCTCAGCAATAACCTGCTCAGTGATGCCCAGTCAGGGCCACTCAGCTCCTGTTGTCATTAGAGCCTTGGTTCAAACCTAGACAAAAGAGCTGAATACCTGAAGTGTGAGTGACAGCCCTTGAGCTGAAGGCTGCATTTGAACCAATATGGCATTGAGCTGCCATAGCAAAACTGGAATTAGTGGGCATCGGGGGACAAACTCTCTGGTTGGAGTCATACCTGGCACATAGAAAGATGGTTGTCATTATTGGAGGTCAGTCATCTCAGCTTCAGGTCATCTCTGCAGCAGTCCCTCGGGGAGTGTCTTAGGCCCAAACATCTTCAGGTGCTTCGGCAATGACTTTCCCTCTATCATAGCGTAAGAGGTGGGGATGTTTACTGATGACTGTACAATGCTGAGAACCATTTGGGACTCCTCAGATACTGAAGCGGTCCATGTTCAAACGCAACAAGGTCTGGACAATATCCAGGCTTGGGCTGACAAGTGGAAAGTTAACATTTGCACCACACAAATGCCAGGCAATGTCCATCTCCAATAAGAGATAATCTAACGTCTCTCCCCTTGATATTAAATGGTGCATTCCCCATTATCAACATTCTTGGGGTTAGCATTGATCAGAAACTCAACTGGACTCGCCACATAAACACAGTGGCTACGAGAGCAGGTCAGAGGCTGGGAATACTGCAGCGAGTAACTCACCTCCTGACTCCTCAAAGCCTGTCCACCGTTGACAAGGCACAGCTCCAATAACACTGAACAAGCTCACCACCATCCAGGACACGCAGCCCGCTTGAATGGCACCACATCCACAAGCAGCCATTCCTCCCACCACTGACGCTCACTGCATTCGTGTGTACTATCTTCAAGACACACTGCGGAAATTCACCAAATAGCCTCATATGGCACTTTCCGAACTCATGAGCAGTTACATGGGAACACCGCCCCCTGCAAGTTCCCCTCTGAGCCATACACAATCTCAACTTGGAAATATATCGTCGTTCTTCACAGTTGCTGGGTCAAAATCCTGGAATTCCATCCCGAAGGGCATTGTGAGTGAACCTACAGCAGTGGTTCACGAAGGTCGCCACTACCTTCTCAAGGGCAACCAGGGACTGGCAATAAATGCTGGCCGGACATTCAGCGACACGCACGTCCCACGAGTGAATAAAAAGAAATAACACTGACCTAAACAAATACATCTAAACATAACTGGGAGTGAAATGTAAAGGCTTCAGGCTGCATCAAATAACCTGCCGCAAATCTCCACCTGGTGTTAGGTCCAGACTGCAATCAGAGTAGAAAAGATGGTGTCTTTTTCAGTCATTCCACAGGGAATAGAATCAATAACTTGGGCTGGGTTGGAGTGAGAGGTCTCCTTCTGTCAACGTTGCATCGGTGGGTTTTTAACATCGATGCCTGTCTGTGTGACACAACCGCACCAATTCAATTCAATTCAATTCAACTCGCACTGGCCCAGTCAGGATTTGAACTTCTTAAACGTACGGACCACTTTGTCTGTTCTCACCACACTTATCAATCCACAGCACTCACCTGCACAGCTTCTTGATGAGGTTGCCTGCATTTTTGGTGATTTTCTTTGGGAACTCAACCATATCTATCCCTCTCAGGATTACGTTGTACGTTTGCATAGGGTCGGAGCCAGAGAACGGAGGGCTGTGGAAACAAGACATGGAGAATAAGCTGACACAGCTCTCCCGATCAGTATCAGAACTGGCTGTTCCACATGGTGAGAGCATTCTAATCAGAGTGAAAAACTAGCTTGCCATGGGCTGGTGTCTTGCACACTACAGCCTTCACCTCTTCAGACTACTTACGTGGGTCATTGTTTAGAGCAGGCAATAATTCCATTTGAAAAGGAAACGTTTGTAGGGCTCTGGGGTGACAGCAGGGGATTGGGACTAACTGAAATAGCTTCTTCACAACGGCTTGGCACAGGCACAGTGGGCTAAATGGCTTCCTCACATCTGCGATTATGGAATTTCCGGGGCAATGCACTGAATTCTGGCCCGTGTAGAAAACTACTTGCAGCACCGCTGTGGCAGACCCAGACTGGGTGTAGTGTCAGACACAGGAGATCGGGCTCCCACTCTGGTCTGGTGGATTAATGAACTGTCCAATCTTGCTGAATACTAACTGGGAGCTCCTGCAGAAACTGACAAGGTCTGTCACAGAGTCATTCAAATGCTGCAGATTTGATTTTAAGAACAGAAAGTGCACAGGTTCCAAAGATGATGGATACTGGGTTTGAAACCTCCTCGCCACAAATTCTGGAAAATCCACATGTGTACAGTGCTTCCTGTTTTTCTGGCACAAGATCAAACTTGCCTCTAATAGGCCAAATAATTTCCGGGAATCGAAGCACACAGTGGTCAGTGGAATAGTTCCCAGCAACGTTTTTGGCCTCTGGAGGAAACCTCACGTCAAAAACTGTGAAAAGAATATGGTGCCAAATCCAAATAGAGAAACAACTGACCCATAAAGCACACCCCAACTTTTGTCAATCTACTGCCTCTGTCTGAAGCTGAGTGTTTTGTGAAACACCGTGTACTGTGGGAGACACTCGATGATTGACACAGCAGCAGGACAAGTTCAAGCTCGTGCCACTAATTTCAAATGCGCCAGTGCGTTCTGTGACTCTGAGTCATGTAGATTCAATCCCTGGACTTGCTGCACCTACAACCCTTAGTGCCCCGAGGACTAGGCAGAGGAATAAATTTAGCCAAGGATTCCACCTCTAACCTTTAGCCAGTGTCATCTCCTGCATGTCTACTTCATTCACCTTAAATAAAGACTCAATCAGGCTCAGAACCTTCCTGTGAACTGCTGCTTGACTCACTGGCAACGACCACACAGAGACATGGGTTGAGTTCACAAGCTGCTGCCCTAGTCCACCGCAGTCCGAGTACAGGAGAGTTAACTGTGGGTTTCAGGTCTTCGTTTTAGACAACGCATGTGAACTAAACTTTAAAACCCTAGCCGCAGTCACTCACCTGCCTGTCAGGAGCTCATACATTAGGATGCCCAAGGACCAGTAATCTGCAGAGCTGTCGTGACCTTTGTTGAGGATGATCTCGGGAGCTACGTATTCAGGAGTCCCACAAAAGGTCCACGTCTTCTTCCCAAATCCAATCTTCTTAGCAAAGCCAAAATCCACCTAAATCGTGACAACGTCCATTAACCCTTTGACACTCTGTGTTGTGTGCACTGTCCCACCCATTTTAGAACACAGTATAGCATAGGAACAGGCACTTCGGCCCACCGTGTCTACGCTGACTGTGATGTCATACTAAACTAATCCCATCTATCTATACGTGGTTTGTACCCTCCGTTCTCTGTCCGTGGGTCTGTCTAAATGCCTCTTAACCTTTGTTATCATATCTGCTTCCGCCACCTCCCCTGGCAGCGTGTTCCAGACACCTACCAGCCTCTGCATCAAAAAAAACTCACCTCACACATCTCCTTTAAACTTTCTCCTCTCACCTTAAACCTATTCCCCCTAATATTTGGCATTTCAATCCTGGGAAAGAGACTTTGACTATCCACCCTATCCTCGCATTTCAATTTTACAGACTTCTATCAGGTCACCCCTCAGCTTCCAACGCTCCAGTGAAAATAATTTGAGTTTGTCCCGTCTCTCCGATAGCTAACACTCCAATCCAGACAGCATACTGTGAAAACCTCTTTTGCACCCTCTCCGAAGCCTCTATATCCTTTCTAGAATGCAGCGAAAAGAACTACACAAAATACTCCAAATGTGACCTAACTAAAGCTTTATACAGCTGCAACATGATTTGCCAACCTTTATACTCAATACCCAACCGATGAAGGCAAGCATGCTGTATGCCTTCTTCACCATCTTATTCTCTTGTCTTGCCACTTACAAGGAGCCGTGGACCTCAATATCTTTCTGCATATCCATGCTCCTAAGGGTCCTGCATTTACTTTCCATTTGTGTTTGACCTCCCTAAATGCATCACCTCACACTTGTCAGGATTAAACTCCATCTGCCATTTCTCCGCCCAACTTTCCAACTGATCTGCATCCCGCAGTATCCGTCGATAACCTTTCTCATTATCCACAACTCCACAGTTCTTGTGTCTGCCAATGTGCAGTGTTTGTGGTCAAAAAGAAAATTTAACTGCCTATTTTTAGCTTATTTTCAACTCTGTAATTAAGCAAGTGCTTCTATTCCTCTGCTGTATCCAAGAGTGGTACCTAAGTACTTGTACCTCAGATGTCGCCATAAGAAGGCAGACAATGTAAAAGTTTTTCACTGTACTCCTATGATGGAGTACACGTGGCAATAAAAGGATATTTGGCAATAAAAGGATATTCAATTGTATTCTATATTGTGTTGTATTGCAGCCTTGCACTTGCACTTGAGATTCTCACACACCAAGTTGCCTAAATCAGTTGTCCTAGGAGATTGTTGAATGCACCTTCTCCCTCTGAAGTAAGACAATGCTGGAAAACTCAATGGGTCACACAGCATCTGTGCACAGAGAAACAGTGAACATTTCAGGTCAATGACCTGACAGCTGAATTGGAAAGAAGTTTTTAGACATAGAAAATAGGTACAGGAGTAGACTATTCGGCCCTTCGAGCCTGCACCACCATTCAGTATGATCATGGCTGATCACGCAATCGCAGTATCCCACTCCCACCCTCTCTCCATACCCCTTGATCCTTTCAGCCGCAAGAGCCACGTCCAGCTCCCTCTTGAATATACCTAACGAACTGGCCCCAATAGCTTTGTGGTAGAGAATTTCACAGGTTTCGCAATTCTCAGAGTGAAAACATTCTTCCTCATCTCAGTCCTGAATGTCTTACCCCTTATTCTTAGGCTGTGACCCCTAATTCTGGACTTCCCCAACATTGGGAACATTCTTCCCACATTTTGCCAGTCCAGTCCCAGAGGATTTTATAAGTTTTTATGAGATCCCCTCCCACTCTTCTAAATTCCAGTGAGTACAAGCCCAGTCGATCCGGTCTTTCTTCATATATTAGTGCTGCCATCCCGGAACCTTCACTAGACCCCCTCAGTAGCAAGAATGTCCTTCCTCAGACTAGGAAACCCAAAACTGCACACAATACTAAGGTGTGGCCTCACCAAGGCCCTGTACAATTGCAGCAAAAACAAGCTTTTTACAGATATAGGGAGAAAACGACAAAGGGAGGTTCTGTGAGAGGGTGCAACGTAAAAGAGATTATGTGAGAGAAAATAACAATAGTGGAGGGCACTAAATAAATGAAACACGGGTCCTTGAAGTGGTCCAGCAGGAATAACAAAAATGCACACAGTGGTTATGACCTCGAGTAGCTGGAACTTATTGTTCATCTCCAAACATGAGGTGCTGTCCTTTGAGCTTCTAGTAAACTTCATTGCAACCGTGTTGGAGACCAAAGGCAGAGAGGTCACATCGGGAAAAGGATCGAGGACAAACATGACAAAATGTCCACAATCTCAGTTTTGGGCTTGCAGCCTGAAAAAGCATTCTGCAAAGCAGTCATCCAACCTGCACTCAGTCGCCCTCCTGTTCTCATCCTGACTCTCTGCTTCGAAGTTGATCGATATCTAACACCTCCTAGTTCTTGTGAAAAGTCATCGACCTGAAACTTTAACTCTGTTTCTCTCTCTCAGATGCTCCTGACCCGACCAATATTTTCGTCATCTGTACTGCATAGTTCCCACCCCTCTTGCGTACAGCAGATTTAATTGTGGAGCGGCTACAGCAAATGGCTGAACAGAAGGTGCAGCCAGACTCGTAGAGTTTTAATTCCACATTGATGAATCTCTCAAAGTTTGGTTCAATCGCAAGAGGACTTCCCCCTCCAAAAAGTTAATGAAATGAAATATCTAAATATTGGTATGTCACTGACCATTATCTTTTTCTATTCACATTACCAATTGTATATATTTTCTAATTGACCTATTTGGGGATGTTACTCCGCACCTCTGGAGTAGTGGGACTTGAACCTGGGTCTCTTGGCTCAGAGATAGGGATGCTACCACTGCACCACAACAGCCCCATTGACAGTTATTGTATTTTAGTAAACACCAATGTTACAGTAACTATGGAATTCTTTAATGCTGAAAGCTGTGGAGGCTGTGTGAGGAAGCACATTCAAGGCTGAGGTTGACAGATTTTTAATCAGTAAGGGAATGTAGAGTTCCAGGGAAAAGGTAGGACAGTGAAGTTGAGGATTATCAAACAGCTCTGGTCTTATCGAATAGCGGAGTAGACTCAACGACCTGAACTGTCTCCTTCAGCTCCTATATCTTCTGGTCTGTGCCCCAATAAATAACCTTAATGCTATGTTACTCCTCCATCACCTCAGTAAGTGATTGCAGGTGGGGGGGAAAAAAAAAATCACTCTCTGAATTATCAGGCTAACGAGACAGATTATCCACTCATTCGAATAAGACGATTTAATACTAATTCAATCAAAATGTAATTTGATCCAAAGGGATTAGTGATAGATGGATGCACGAGCATCACATTGCTCTGAAGAAATTTCTCCCAGTCTCACTTCTTAAAGGCTAACTCCCGATGCTAAGACTCTATGCCTCATTCTAGACTACCCAGTCTGGGGGGAGAAAAAAGGCCTCAGTGCAAATACTCAACTGGGTCATCTCTCAGATCTCTAAACTCCAGAGAGTAGAAGCCCATCTACCAGTTTCTCCTCTGATTCTCTGCAATCAGTAGGTGGAATCTCTGTTGCGATCCTTTCTAAGGCAAGCATATCTGACCTTGGGAACAGAGACTGAAAGTACACACACAGCATTCAAGTTGTGCTTCCATCCATTGCAGTCAAGGTCAAGAGACCTTCTTAACTTTTCACTGTACCTCAGTGTTAACAAATCCCTTTCAGCGTCAACATTTAATCTTACTGTTTACAAATGTTGCTGTCTATTCTTCCTACCAAAGTGAACAACAAATATTTAAGATGACCGTACAACACAGGAGCTGAAGGAGGCCATTCAGCCCATTGAGTCTGCTCTGCCATTCAACGAGGCTGTAGCTGATCTGATAATTCTCACCTGCACTTTCTTGCCTTTATCCCCATAGCCCCAGATTCCCATATTGATTAAAAATCTGTCTATCTCAGCTTTGAATATATCTATCTCCTATTATCCACAATCTCCTATTCCTCATACTAGGTTCACAATATCTCACCCGTCACATTCTTGCGTAAACATACTCATGTACCTTTCGGACACCTTAAAGCTAGGTGGGAAAGTATCAACAAACTTGTACACTCAGTCCCTACATCTACATTATGGCAGTACACTGTAAACAGCTAAGGTTCCAGCATTAATCCTTGTCGCACTCCATTGGTAACAGCCTACAAAATTTAAAATGACCCATTTATTCCAACTCTCTTTCATGTCCTTCAATCAATCCTTAATCTTTAGAAACATATTACCTGTAACTGTGTGAACTCTTGTGAAATAACTACCATGGGGCAGCAAGGTGGCTCAGTGCATAGCAATGCTGTCTTACAGCATCTGGGACCTGGGATCAATTCCAAACTTGGGTGACTGTGTGAAGTTTGCACGTTCTCTTCGTGTCTGTGTGGATTTCCACCAGGTGCTCTGGTTTCTTCCCACAATCCAAAAATGTGCACATTAAGTGGATTGGCCATGCTATATTGCCCGTAGTGTCTAGGGATATGTAGGTTGGGTGGATTAGCCACGGCTAATGCTTTGGATTTTGCTTTGCAGGTTTCCAAAATTCTCGGATTATGAGCTTTCTTGGTAACATTATAATCCACCCAAGCTCTTCAGCTGCCCCCTGGTAAAAGGCTCAGTCTGTGATGTTGGTTCCTACATGGACCGTGATAACTGGATTTTTCCCCTTCCTACTCCAAGCTCTTTTCTACCTGTGAAGAGATGTCCTTAACATTGTCCTGACACTGGCCGGACAACACATTTTTAGAGCTTTCAGTCACAGTCGAAAAGAACAATCTGATTTATCCCATTTCCTATCATTGCCACAACCCCTTTTAACTCCTTCTCCCTGTATACCTCAGGGACACGCTTAGTTTGCTCATCCATTCCGGCACTAAGTATCTCATTATCTGTTGGACCAGCTCCTTCGCCGCTGCATCCTACATCGCCATACCTCCCTGCCGTATAGTACTTACCAGTTTAGCATAACCTTTGTGATTGAGGATGATGTTCTCTGGTTTCAGATCTCTGTAAATGACTCCTTTGCTGTGTAAATATGCAAAAGCTTCCAGCACACAGGCAGTGTAGAACCGTGTAACGGAATCATCAAATGAGCCCCTGTAATTAACCACACACAGAAAAAAAAATTCAACTTCAGTATCTCACAGGAACTCTCAGACGGATTTAAGCCAGGCAAAGTTTCAAAGTTTTTCTCCAAATATTCATTTATTTCTTATCAGGCATATGAACAAGGAACAAGAATAGTCTGCAGGGCTTTCTCAGCCTGTTCTACAATTCAATAAGGCTGATTTAATTTTAACCTCAACTCTACATTCCTGCATACCCCTGATAATCCTTCATCCCCTTTGGTCATCAAGAATTGATCTATTCCTGCTGTAAAAATATTTAAAGATTATGCATCTGCTACCTTTTGAGAAATAGAATCCCAAAGACTCTCGGGGAGGTGGAGAAAAAGTTTCCTCATCTCTGTATTATATGGGTCCAATTCCACCTCCACGGAACACTTGCCAAATGTGTTGTTGGACATGTGGCTCTAGGATTGGGCTCATTAGCCTCACAAGGATCCACAGAGCCCATGACCAGTGACACAGAGTTTCCTCGCTGCACAATCTTACTCAACAGCAAATGATTAACACCACCAATGAAATGGGTGTCCTTACATTTTTAAACTGTGACCCCTAATTCTAGATTCTCCCAAAAGAGGAAACATCCTTTCAATATTCCCCCAATCAAGTCCCCTCAGGATCTTGTGTGTTTCAATGAGGTCACCTCTGACTCTTCTAAACTCCAAAGGGTACAAGTGTAGCCTTTCCTCATAAGGCAATCCACTCAATCCATGTCTTTGTCCACTAAGCCTTCACTGAACTGCTTCCTATGCATTAACATCCTTCATTAAGTACGGTGACCAGGACTCCAGATGCCCTCTCACCAACGTCTTGTACAACTGAAGCATAACCTGCTTATTTTTACATTCAATTCTGCTCACACTAAACCATAACATTGTTGGAGATTTCCTCATTACTTGCTGTATCTGCACACGAATTTTCTGTGATTCATGCACTAGGACACCCAGATCTCTATATCTCAGAGTTCTGCAACCTCTCGCCATTTAGATTATATGCATTTTCTTCCTTCTTTCTGCCGAGATGGACAATTTCACACTTTCTAACATTTACTCCATTTGTCAGATCTTTGCCGACTCACCTATCTATATCCCTTTGTAGGCCCCTGACGTCCTCTTTACAACTCATTTTCCTACCTTTGTGTAATCAGAAAATTTAGCAACTGTACCTTTGATCCGTAGATCCAAATCATTTATAGAAATTGTTAAGAGTTAAAGCCCCAGCACCGACTGCTATCCCATATCACGCATGACATCCTGCCAGCCTAGCAAATACAGATTTATTCCTACTCTCTGCCTTCTGTAAGCCAACCAGTCTTCTATCCATGCCAATGTTATCCCTTATACTGTGAGCTTTCACTTCCTGCAATAATCTTCGATATGCTAACGAATACCATCTGAAAATCTAAATACAGTACTAGTTCCCTATATGTTACAGCAGGAGTTACTTCAAAGAACTCCAATACATCAGTTAAACATGATTTCCCTTTGACAAAGTCAAGTTGGCTGTGCCTGATTACCTTGAACCTATCCATTTTAGAATTCCTCGTCGTTACCCGAACTGCCTTTATATCCTGGTTTCCTGAATTAAGGTCATCTTTCTCCATTGCGTGAACATCCTCTTTAATTAACAGAGCCACCCCTTTCCTAGCTTACCATCTTTCCTCAACATCACATACCCTTCAATATTCAGGTCCCAATCTAGGTCATTCTGCAGCCACGTCTCAGTTACAGAAATCGTCCTTATTTATTTCAATTTGTACTACTACATAATCTGTTTTGTTTCAAATGCCATGCGTTTCAAATACAATGCCTTAAGTTTTGTCCTTTTATTGTTGTAATCTCTAGTTGTCGCTAATGACCTGTTCTTAGTGTATTCTCTGTCCCTTCCTTTCATTGACTGTTTGTCATTTCCCACATTATTTCCTTCCTCTGTTGATGTTCCCCACTCTTTGATTCACCAGAACTTCTCAAATTTGGGCCCAATTCTAGTTGCCCTTGAGAAGGTGGATGTGAACTGTTTTCTTGAACCACTATAGACCAAGTGCTGTTGGTAGATCCACAGCACTGTAATGGAGGGTATTCCCAGATTTTGACCCAGTGACACTGAAGAAGCATTGATATATTTCCAAATCAACTTGGTAAGCGGCTTAGAGAGGAACTTGCGGGTGGTGGTGCTTACATGTGTATGCTGCCGTTGTCTTTCAAAATGGTGCTAAAATTGGGACAGTCTGAGAATTTCATAGTAACAGGATCATACCTGACAATGTCTCAAGCATCACCAGCCCAGGGTAATTTCTGACCACTGGCAGGATAACCCACCATGAATGGCAGCACAGTGGTATACAGACAGGAGGGAGCTTCCCTCGGTGGTATCAAGATTGACTCCAGACCCCATGAAGTCTCAACATATCAGAGACAGAGAAACCTCCTCCCAACTATCTATCAGACACAGATCATCTGTCCGTTGGTACGAGTAAACACCGTGTTGTACTTAAGGAGTTGGAGTCCTGTCTTCACAGAACACCCTCTATTGTCTTGTGTGGCATTACCAAAGAGCTAAATGGGGCTGATTACAAACAGATCTAAAAACTTACAGCTGAAGGGACCTATGTGTTATGGGCCCTGACAACATTCTGGAAATAGTACTGAAGACTTGTGTTAAATAACTAGCTGTTCCAGTACAGTTACAACATTGGCATCTACTTCGTAACTTGTGCAATTTCCCAGGTATGTTCTGTACACAAAGAACAGGACAAATCCATCTCAGCCCGTTATCAGCCTAGCGGGCCACTCTCGATCATCAGTAAAGTGCTGGAAGGTGTCACTAACAAGCAGCTATGGGGTAGCACTTGCAAACTAATAACCACAATATTCACTGATGCTCACGTTGGGTTCTCCTCAGTTCCTCACTTCATTACAGTCTTGTGCCAACCACAGACAAAAGAGTTGAAAACTCCAGAGCCAAGTTGAAATTGACTGCATTAGACATCAAACAGTCCTAGAAAAACCTGGAGTCAATGAGAATCAGGTGAAAACTCTCTGCTGGCTGGACTTATAGCTAGCATTATATGTAGCACGGGGAAGATGGTCGTGGTTGTTGGAGGTCTGTCATCTCAGTTCCAGCACATCTCTGCAGGAATTCCTCAGGCCAACCACTTTCAGCTGCTTCCTCAATGACCTTCCTTCTGTCATAAGGTCACAAGTGGGGGTGTTTACTTATGATTGTACAAGGTTCAGCACCACTCAGTTCTCAGATCCTGAAGCAGTCTGTGCCACGATGCAGCAGGGTCTGGACAACAGCCTGGGTTGGCGTGGCTTGAAAAGTGACCAGTGTTTCACGAATGTTACAAGTGCTAGGCAATGATCATCTCCAACAAGACAGGATCTAATCATGACATTCAGTGGGGATTACCATTGACTAAAAGCTGAACTGGACAAGCACCAAAATACTGAGGCAACGAAGAGTCATAGGCTAGTAACTCACCTCCTGTCTTCCTAAAGTTAAACTGCCTTCTACAAGGCACGTGATCGAACACTCTCCATTTGGAGAGGATGAGTGCAGCTCCAACAACACTCAAGAAGCTTTACATCCTTCAGGGCGAAGCAGACACTTAACTGACACCATGATCAACATTCACTTTCTCCTTTACTGATGCACAGTGGTAGCACTGCTTACCATCTACAAGATACATTGCAGTAACTCGCCACTTCAACACCACCTTCCAAACCCAGCACTACTATCATCTAGAAATCTAAGGGTAGCAGCTACTTGGGGGCAACGGCACCTGCAAGTTCCCCTCCAAGCCACACACCGATCCTGGAAATCCTTCCTTCACAGCACTGTGGATGTACCTCCACCAGAGGGACTGCAGTGGTTCAAGAAGGTGGCGCCTCATCACCTTCTTGAGGCACCAATGAAGATAGGCAATAAATGCTTGCCCAGACAGCGACACCCACCTCCAGGGAAAGAATAAAAAGTTCATTTCATGAGCTTGCGACTGGGACATCAAGTCACACTTGAGGCGTATGGAATCAGGTCTCTGCCTCAAGAGGCTGCAACCAAGTTCAATATTGAACTGCCTTGTTTTTAACCTCCATCTCAATAACATACACTGGTTGCAGGTGACTGCAACAGGATTTAACTTTGCCAATTCTTTTCATGGGAAGTGTTGTTAGGGAATTAAGGAAAGACAAGCTGAGTGGCAACAACCACAGCATGGTGGAGAGATTAGGGGAGGGGGGGGGAGCAGTAGGGGTTTGCAGGGAGTGCTGTCAAGTTTCAGTTTGGTTCAGGAAAAAAGTTGTCTTGGGACAGGGGCGGGCATCATGCACCTCCGCATGCGTGAAGCTCAGATACAAGAGGGAGCTTGAAAAACCCTCTGTAGCATCTTTCACTACTACCTCCGGCTATCCCGAGATGTTTAATAAATAAGTATATCTTACAAACGTACTTCCTGTTGTCAGAAACACAGCAGTTACTTAGTCATACGTAGTATGCACCACAAATATTAATAATGAACAGAGAACCTGTTTGTGATTTTATTTGAAGGAGAAATATTGGTCATGACACTGGGGAACTACGTCCCTGCTGTTCCACCAAACAGCCCCAGAAATTTGTTCACTGCTACTGATGAGGACAGGCACAGCCTTGTTTTAACACCTCATCTGAAAGACAGCATGTCTGAAAGTTTAGTGCTGTTCCTGGGATTGTCACCCAGGCTCCTAGCTGAGAGCTGTAGAAAGGGACTTGGACCCATGATTGTATGACTCAGAGATGAATGCACTATATCCACTGATGTACAAAATGAGTGGTCTGCATTACTACTGCTCTTCAAGTGGAGAGTTGGAGGAATTGATATAAATGTCAGTCGATTACCTGTCTCTCAGGATGGTCCACAGTTCACCACCAAGGCAGGCCTCCATCAGCATGTAAAGATACTTGCGGTCTCGGAATGTCCCGTACAACCTATAACGCAGACAAACAGAGGGGCACGCAAGCTGTCAGGCTGGTTCATAAACTGTATGCAGTGCTAATGAATAGATCAAACTTCACAGGTTCCCTTGGTGGCTTGAGGACACACTGCTATGGGAAAACACCTCGCTTGGCTATTTCTCTCCAACTCTGAACGCCCATTTGGGGCTGGAGTTTGCGGAACATAGAACATAGAACATAGAACATTACAGCGCAGTACAGGCCCTTCGGCCCTCGATGTTGTGCCGACCTGTGAAACCAATCTGAAGCCCATCTAACCTACACTATTCCATTATCATCCATATGTGTATCCAATGACCATTTAAATGCCCTTAAAATTGGCGAGTCTACTACTGTTGCAGGCAGAGCATTCCACGCCCTTACTACTCTCTGAGTAAAGAACCTACCTCTGACATCTGTCCTATATCTATCAGCCCTCAATTTAAAGCTATGTCCCCTCGTGCTAGCCATCACCATCCGAGGAAAAAGGCTCCCACTGTCCACCCTATCTAATCCTCTGATCATCATGTATGTCTCTATTAAGTCACCTCTTAACCTTCTTCTTTCTAACGAAAACAGCCTCAAGTCCCTCAGCCTTTCCTCATAAGACCTTCCCTCCATACCAGGCAACATCCTGGTAAATCTCCTCTGCACCCTTTCCAATGCTTCCACATCCTTCCTATAATGCGGCGACCAGAACTGTACGCAATACTCCAAGTGCGGCCGCACCAGAGTTTTGTACACGTGTTGCTGGAAATCAGTGCCCTAGGAAGAGGCAGCGAGAGACACGCGGGGTCGCAGCCCTGTGGAGGCTCGTGCCGAGAGAGTGAATTTACCTGACTATATAATCACAGTGAGCCTCCTGCATGATCTGCCTCTCCGAGCGAATATGCTCCTGCTGTCGCATCTCCACAATGTGGTGCTTCTTCAGAATCTTCATTGCAAACGTCCGATTTTCTTCATTCTTTAACTGCACCTGTGGAATGACACCGGTGACAAGATGAAGAAAATAAATGGTGCAAAGATCAGGAGATATTTGGCAAACACTCACAGTTCACTAACTAAAATAAATTCCACCAAATTTGTATTTTGATCTCCTGATGGTTCATTGAGCGATTGATCACTGTGCTTGTCGTGGAACTGAAATCTGGACAAAGACCATTCTCACAGTAAGGTTCACTCCCTTCCTCCTTCTGCTATCACTGATACTTTCCCTCTTAGCTCGGTTGATGTAGGTGCAGGCAATAGAGGGCTGAACATAAATCTGACCCTTAGTATGAAATCCAGAACCAGAGGGTCACTGTTTAATGATACAGGATAGGCCATTTAGGATTGAAATGAGAGGAAATGTCTTCACCCAGAGATTGGGGAGCCTATGGAATTCTTGCCACAGAAAGCAGTTGAGGCCAAAATATTGAATGTTTTCAAGGAGTTAGGTATAGGTCTTCAAGCTAAAGGGATCAAATGGAGATAAAGCGGGAACAGGGGACTGGGATGATCAACAATTATCATTTTGAAAGACAAAATGGCCCCTATTTCTCAGATCTCCAAATGGGGAAGACATTAAGACCTCTAAGAATCTTTGTGCCTTTTAATAATCATTCTTTGAAACTCCATCGGGTTTAAGCCCATGCCACAATCATGATCCCTGCAGAGACCAACAACATCCAAAAATAAGAAGACCACCATCATCCCAGTGCCAAAGAAAAATTATGCAGCATGCCTCAATGATAACCATCCAGTGGCTCTGACATCCATGATTATGAAGTACTTGGAGAGGTTGGTTATGGCTCACATCAGCTCCAGCCTCCCAGATCGTCTTGATCCCTCGTAATTTGCCTACCATCATAACAGGTCTATGGCAGATGCCATCTCCCTGGCCCTTTACTCATTCCTGGAACAACTGGACAAGGATACCTACATCAGGCTCCTATGTATTGACTACAGCTCCACCTTCAACATCATAATTCCAAACAAAACTCATCTCCAGAGTCCAAGACCTAGGTCTCGGCTCCCACTTGTGTAACTGGATCCTCGACTTCCTGACCAACAGTCAGTAAGGATAGGTGACAATTCCACCTTCACGATAATCCTCAACACCAGCGCCCCACAAGGCATGCCTACTCAACCCCTTCCACATACACGACAGTGTGGCCAAATTCTGCACCAACTCTAATTACAAGTTGGCTGATGACACCACCGTGGTAGGTTGGATCTCAAACAACGAGACGGTGTACAGCCAAAAAATTGAGTGTTTAAAGGCCGTCTATGGCAAGGCCTAAACAACATTACGGGATACAAAATGAAACAGTGTAAGATAGTGGACAATGACACATCCCTCCTTGATGCACCCAATGCTTTCTATGCTCTGTTCGAGCAGAACGCCAGTGGCGCGGTGACTCCTGCCTGGACAGCCCCGTACACACCTGTTCCCTCCGGCACCACTTCAGAAGTCAGATCAATCTTCCTGGGAGCCAACCCAATGAAAACAACAGGCCCGAACGGTGTCCCCGCCCGAGCACTCAGATCCTGTGTGGACCAAATGGCAGAGGTATTCACCGATATCTTCAACCTCTCCCTCCTACAAGCTCAAGTCGCTATCTGCTTCAAGAAAACCACCATCATCCCCATACCCAAGAAAACACGTGCAATGTGCCTTAATGACTGCCGCCCAATAGCTCTGACTTCAATAATCATGAAGTGCTTTGAGAAGCTGGTCATGGCCCACATCAACTCTAGCCTCCCAACCTGCCTTGACCCCCTACTGTTTGCTTACCGACGTAACAGATCCACAGAGGATGCCATATCCCTAGCCCTGCACTTATTCCTGAAACATCTGGACAACAAAGATACCTACGTCAGACTCCTGCTCATTGACTACAGCCCCGCTTTCAACACCATTGTCCCCTCCAGACTGATCTCGGCTCTGCCCTCTGCAATTGGATCCTCAGCTTCCTGACCCACAGATGACAGTCAGTGATGATAGGGAACTGCACCTCCTCAACACTGGAGCCCCCCAAGGATGCGTCCTTAGCCCCTACTGTACTCCCTGTACACCTACGACTGTGTTGCCAAATTCCAAACAAACGCCTTCTATAAGTTTGCTGACACCACCACCTTGGTGGGACAGATATCTAGCAACAATGAGTCAAACTATAGAAGGGAGATAGAAGGCTTGGTGACGTGGTGCGATGAAAACAATCTGTCTCTCAACATCAGCAAAACTAAAGAACTGATTATCGACTTCAGAAAGAAAGGAGGAGAACACGCCCCCATCTACATCTACAGAACTGAGGTGGAGAGGGCGAACAGCATCAAGTTCCTCGAAGTGACAACAACTGACGACCTGTCCTGGACTTCCCACGTAAACGTGACAGTCGTGAAGGCACAACGCCTCGTCTTCCTCAGCCTGCTGAGGAAATTTGGCATGTCCATAAGGTCCCTCATCAACTTCTACCGATGTACCATTGAAAGCATATTGTCTGGGTGCATAACAGCCTGGTAACTGCTCTGCGCAGGAGCGTAAGAAACTACAGAAAGTTGTGTGCACAGCCCAGACCATCACAGAAGCCAACCTTCCATCCATGGATCTATTTACATGGTTCACTGTTGTGGAAAGGCAGCCAACATCATCAAAGAGCCATCGCACCCCAGTAATGAACATCTTCCATCAGGCAGAAGATACAGAAACCTGAACACACGCACGAGCAGGTCTTTCTGGTCATTATCAGACTGTTGAATGGACTCTAGCCTCGAATAATGTAACCTGCAATGTAACCTGTATGCCTCTAAGTCTTTCTGATCTGTACATCCTTCATTTGCTGTGATCTACCTGTACTGCTCGTAAACAAAGCTTTTCACTGTATTTCGGAGCACATGACAATAAAAAATAATCAATAAATAACGGCATGGTCTAAAGACAACAATCTCTCCATCAACATCATCAAAACGAAGGAGTTGGTCATCGACTTCAGGAAGCATAGTGGAGAACACGACCCTGTCTGCATCAATGGTGCTGAGGTGGAGATGGTCCAGAGCTTCAAGTTCCTGGGAGTGACGATCACCAACATGTTGACCTGGTCCATCTATGTTGACACTACTGTCAAGAAAGCACAGCAACACCTCTACTTCCTTGGAAAGCTAAGGAAATTCCACATGCCCATAACTACTCTTACAAATTTTGATAGATGCGCCATAGAAATCTCCTATTTGGATGCAACACAGCATGGTATGGCTACTACTTTTCCCAAGACCCAAAGAAACTACATAGAGTCATGAGCACAGCTCAGTCCATCACGCAAACCAACCTCCTATGCACTGACTTCATCTATCCTTCCTGCTGCATCAGGAAAGCAACTAACTGAATCAAAGACCCCTCTCACCCTGGGTATACTCTCTTCCACCCTCTTTGGTGGGGCAGATGATGTAAAAGTTTGTATACATGTACAAACAGATTCAAGAACAGCTTCTTCTCCATGGTAGTCAGACTTTTGAGTGGACCTCTAATTTTAATCTTGATCTCTCTCTGCACCTTCTTGGCAGCTGTAACACTGTATCCTGCACTCTGTTCTGTTACCCCGTTACACTTTGTGCAGTTTGATCTGCCTGTGAAGCAAGCAAGCCAACACTTTTCATTGTACTTTGGTCCACATGACAGTAACAAATCAAATTAAATTTGAACTTCCAGTCACTAACTAAAAGGATAGCTGATCAAGACTGCACACTCTAAGGCTTTGATTGTAACCAATGACTGAAAGTGTGACTTACTGAACACCATCTGCAGAAAGTGACCCCCCTTTTATACTCGGCACTCATCGTACTCTTTGTGCAATTACAGCTGTTACAACAAAGAGTTGCCCCCAACTCTCAATGGATTTCTCATCTGTTACCCATTCCATTGGGTCATAACTTTAGTTGACCACTTCCAAGCCTTTTCCCCAGTTTTTCAGAGAGTTTCTTACATCTACCACCTATGTTGAAGTCTGTTCTGATGATTCCTCGGAACCCTGGCCACAATAAATCTCCCAGAATCCTTTGAAGACTTCAGGCTGCATCTCTTCAACTGGAGACTGTCCTCTGCATCCGGCTACGGTAACTCGCAAAGACAAACAGCTCACTCTCTCATGACCTGCTCTAACCTTAATAGAGCCACAAGGTGCACATTTACATCAATAAATGATTTCAATTATTTATGCACTGCCCAGACAAAAAGAAGCTAAAAGTAACTCAAGAACACGGAACTCTGTTGGTGGAACCAATAATTCTGAGAAGAATTAATCTGACTTCATTAGAACTTTAAAATATTTGTATAGGTCTCAAAACCAAACATTTGTTTTGAAACTGAGAGACAATTCTGTTTGGAATATCCAAATCATGCTGTATTGGGTTTGAAATGGGCTGAGAGTTATAACATTGTTTTTCTGGGTGTTACTCGCAGAAGGCAGTTACAGATTTTGTAAAGTGCAGCTTGCTGCTCACTTGGAACTCGTGAGGTGAAAAGCAGCCAGACAATTTGTTGGAAAATGAAAAACCCTCGTGGATCCTCACACTGAAAGGCAATGAGCTTTACAGCAGAAACCAGAAACAGCTGCAAAGAAGCTCGTTCATCAGACTGGAAAAATGCAGACCTTCTGCTCAAAGTCAAGGCTCAGCTGCAGTGGAATCCTCATACAGATAAAGCACCACACTGGAAACAGGAGAAGTCATGGTGAATTCTGGAGAGTTGTGGCATTCCTTTGGGTTGGTCCATGAAGAACTGGTCCATCAATGAACCTTCAAGATTTTGTAAAATAAAGGAATTCTTGATGGTGTTGGGGATGTAAATATATTGCTACATTCATAGCATATATGATCATCAACTAGAATGTTATGGTAATGTTGCTTTTTTTAAAAAAAATCATGTTCAATATATTGAGAATGCAACATGAAACACATAAACCTTGCAACTAAATGGAAGTGCTGGTTGGCTCGATTTGACCTCAATTTTCTTTCATCTTTCAAGTAAATGGACAGTTTACACTGTAACTGTTTCCAACCAGACACCTATAACAACTTTATGGGACTTTGGGAGAGTCAGAATATATTTATGGTAAATTCAGAGACATTTGCCATTGTCTCTAATTGCAAACACTTTGCATCTTACTCTCAGGAAAACAATCTAAGCTTTCTTTTGATCTCTAATAGTCAAATCACCAAGGCTTTATTGTCAGGCAAACTTCAGAAAGGTCAAATGAGCTCTTTTATTGATCTTAAGTTTCAAGCCGCTGTCCCAAAGTATAATAATCCAGAATTTTAATACTACTCAATCTGTACTTTAGTTTTGACTTAATACAGCGCTGCATCCTCCTACTTACCAACTCAACACGACCGAATCCTCCAACTCCAAGTGTTTGATGGACATGGAAATCTGTTCGCTCCAAGCTGGCAAAGAACGCAGCTTCTGCCTCAAACCTAAAACAAGTTGCAAATGCAAGGACAGGAAATTATCTGTAGCTGATTGAAGTGGCATCCACTGAGATTAAGTGAAGCCAGAAGCACCGCAGTAGCGGGCCCCAAGCATTTAAGCAGTGACACAGCAGAGGCAAGAAAACCAACTCTGAATAAATTTGCAAAGCGATGTGACAACCAAAAGAGCCCATGGGAGTCCTGCGCACAGGAAACAGCAGCTCCAGAGACAAGTAAATCAGATGATGAACTGTAAGTCATTTACACCACGTCTTGAATTTTAGTTTTAGACTATTAATGAACAACTGGGGACTTAAGATGTTGAAAAAGAAACCGTTTCACAAGCTTACAAGGAGGTCAAGTGAAAGAGTCCACAATGCAGGCCAGAAGATCCACCGAGACTCAGAAGACTTGGTCAAGGAGGTCGGGGGGGGCGGGGTTTAGCTAGAGTCCTCTTCAGTCAAGAACGAGAATCCCATAGAATGCAATCCACATTAGACAGTGAGGCATGCAAGGAGATAATAGGGAAGATGACCTGATATTTGGTCAGAAAAGTTGGTTTTAATGAAAATAATTAAAGGAAGATAGAGAGGTGGATTATTTCAGGGAGGGAGTTCCAGAGACTGGGGCCTTGGCAGCTGAAGGTACAACCCATCTATGGTGAAACGTGAGTTGCTGAATAGGCAAAAATGTTTTAGAAGCATTTGATCGACGTGATAGGGACAGTTTAGTTTACCCTATTGTTCGTCTATATGTATGACTGAAGGTTAGTCACCCCCCTACAGAGCGAGGTGGGTGGCAGGGGGCAGCAGGTGGAAGGTACGACTGCTTTATACAGCAAGGGAGGAAGATGCCTGAGGCCTCCAGCCAAACAATAGTCAATGATGCTGAAGGGAGGACACTGAGAAAAATAGAAATGAATAGGTCCAACAGTCTGATACAGAGCATGATTGTGGTGAGGAAACTGACACACTGAATCTCCTGTTGTCAGATTATACCTTTCATTGAGGACACTGTGTAATATAGGGACTTTGCAGAGCTGAATATTACATTTATCCAAAGGGGAACGTGATTTCAGTTGACTGACTATGCAGTTAGAACCTACAGGTGCCAGCTAAGATTTGGAGTTTGTCCTGCCTTTCTCACTTTTGGCCATTTCATTTCTCACTATCTAATTAGCGACTGCGTTGGGAATGGGGAAAAAAAGCGGCAATCACAGTTCACCCAAACTTTCTCTGTCATTTGCCTTGTGTCATCATGGACTGTTTCTGAGAAGAGTCAAGGACAACTGCAAACTAGTGTCGAGGGCAGGGGAGATTCTTGTTACGGCCAACCAATATGTTCATACTCACTGTTCCCGCATCTCTGCATTCTCATGTTCTTGACTGGACACATCTTCCAAGCTTCCAATAATCTGTCGGAATGAGCTGCAATCAGTAAAGAAAAGTAAAACACTTGGCATGAGATGCCACTTCAATAAATTGTCGCTATCAATATCATTCCATTCAGATGCATAAACAACCTTCAGGATAGTAACATCACTACCCACTGTAGTGTGCTAATCACGCATTAATACAGTCCAATTGTAACAGGATTGGCCACCACTTCACCCAAAGATAACAAGATTAATCAGCTACTGACCAGCATGTGACAAACTGTCACCAAGAGACTACTAGACAGTGAAAGACACTTATGAGTCGGCCAGAAAGATGAAGATTACTAGTCATTCTCCAACGCACTATAGATATGCTGCATGTCTGGGTGAATTTGGAATACATTAGATCTTCAACATTCAGAGAAAGCTATCGAACTGTGCTTGCACCCATTTGTAATTAGAGTTCAGGATTGCTCAGGGATAGGAGACACAGACAGATGATGGAATGGACATGGTGTTTTAATCAGTTTTTATTTGCTGTTGTCAGGGTCTGCAAACCTACGAGATGTGTAACATGATGAAAAGAGACAGTGCTCGTGTGGATGGTTTGTGCTCATTAACTAGGTTAGGGAGGACCTATCCCATATCAGTAGGTGGTTTCATTCTTTCTCTCCCTTAATTGGAGCTTTTCCGTCTCCTCAGCGGTGGTCATATGGTAGGGGTGGTGATTTATGTATGGGCATACAAAACTAATAGTTTCAGCACCAGATTGCAGAGATTGGCTCAACATTGCCATATGCACAAACATATGAATGTAAGAATTCGGAACAGGTCATTTGGCCCCTCGAGGCTGCACCACCATTCAGTAAGACCATGGCTGATCTGATCTAGCCTCAAGTCTGCGATCCAACCCACTCTCAATAACCTTTCAACCTGTTGTTTAGCAAGAATCTACCTACATCCACCTTAAAAATATTCAAGGACTGCACTTCTGCTGCTTTTCTGGGAGGGAGTGACTCTGAGAACAAAAAATAAATCACCTCATCTCTGTCTTAAAATGGTGATCACTTAATTTTAAACAGTGACCCATAGTTGTAGATTCGCTCAGAAGAGGAAACTTCTTTCCACATCTACCCTGTCAAGATTTGTCAGGAGCTCTTATATTACAATCAAGTCACCTCTTGATCTGCTAAATTCCAGTGAATACAAGCCTGGCCTATCCAACCTTTCCTCATATGACCATGCCAATTCTTGGTATTAGTTTAGTAAACCTTCTCTGAACTGCTTCTAATGCATTCACATCCTTTCTCAAATAAAGACAGAGCAACACCATGCAGTGCTCTCACCAATACCTTGTGGGATTCCACAGGGATCGGTGTTTACAATGTATATTAATGACTTCAAGGAAGGAAGCAAATATACTGTAGCCAATTTTGCAGATAAAGAAAAAAGGTGGAAAAGCAGGTTGTTGAGGGATACAAAACAGTTTTCAGGCAGATAATGATCGATTAAGTAAATGGGCAAAAAGCTGGCAAATGCAGTATAATGTGGGAAAGTGTGAAGCTGATCACTTTGCAAGGGAGAACAAAATAACAGAATATCTTTTACATGGAGAAAAACTGTAGAAGAGTGCAAGACAAAAGGGGCTTGTGCACAAAACACTAAGTTAGCTTACAGGTGCAGCAGGGATTCAGGAAGACTCATAGCATGTTGCCCCTTATTTCGAAGGGGTTGGAGTATAAGAGTTAGGAAGTCACTGGAACTGGGCAAAGTGCTGGTGAGACCACATGTGGTGTACTGTGAGCAGTTTTGGCCCCCTTCTTTACAGAAAGAAATTCTTTCATTTCAGGCAGTTCAGTGAAGACTCACTAGGATGATCCCTCATTTGGAGGGATTGTCTTGTGAGCAAAGGCTAAACAGACTGGGATTCTACTCACCAGAGTTTAGAAGAATGAGAGATGATTCCATTGAAACATGAATGGGCTTGACAGGGTAAATGTTGAGAACATTGTTTCCCAACATGGGAGAATCTGGACCAGATTGCACAGTCTTAGTATAAAGGGTGGTGTCAATTTGAGACTAAGACGAGGAGGATTCTTCTCTCTCTCAGAGGATTGAGTGTCTTTAGAACTCTGCCTCCCCACCCTCATGGGGGCAGAATCCTTGTGTATATTTAAGTCTGTTATAGTTGGATTCTTGATCCGGAACAGAAATCAAGGATTACAGGGATAACACAGGAAGGTTGGTTTGAGGAACGTCAAATGAGCCATGATCCTATTGAATAGCAAAGCAGGCTCGAGGGGCCGAACGGCCTACCCTGTTCCTAATTCTCATGCTCTAGTATGGTCTGTACAACTGTAACATAGACTTCTCTTGTATCAAATTCCACTCACGTACTCCACCCAAAGAAAGGTTGTAGTCTTTTCACAGCTTTCTATCCTGCAACAATCTTATCATTTGAAAATCACTTCTTTCAATTTTTAAGCCAGAAAGGCATTAATATTCTTTTCCTTCATCTTTTTTCCTTTGAAGCCTCTCTTCATAACATCTCTTAACGAGTCTGTTTCTTTTTTAAAACTGTCCCACATAGACTGTCTGCCTTTCTCGATTACATCCAATAAGTTTTTGTTTGGTCAGTAGCACTTCATTTTTTATCTTCCTCCTTTCTGTCCAGCAAATCTTTTCCATTCCACTCCAAACACACATTTCATTCAGCAAGTCCCTCCTTGCATCAATACAAATCAATACATCAAATTAAGCTCTTTACAAATCATCCTTTGAGGCTCATTACGCTCTAGGAAAAGAATACCTGTCGGACATCCAGCCTATTTCTACTTTTCCACAAGACAGAAAAATCTCACTAGCAGGGATAGATAGTTAGATGATCTGATTGAAGGCCAGGCACCAGGGAGAACATTCGTATTACTCTTTAAAATTGATCTCTTACACCTACATGGGAGTGGTAGATTGGACCTTGGTTCAGCATCTTGCTGAAAAACTGACATCTCTAATGGTGCAGCACTCACTTGGGGTTTCTCTCGATCTGTGTGTTTGGACATGGAGCTAAAATGTGCTCAACAAGTCGGGTTTTACGAAGATTTTAAAAGGCAGAGAGAGAAGTGGAGATGTGAAGCGAAGGAAGTTCCTTGGGTGGGTGAAGGTCGTGACAGCGATGGTTCGCAGAAGCTTGTCCTCAGTGCCCTTGCACACAGGTTATAATAAATACAAAGCACCTTCCCTAACGTAACCCCAGTAGCAAATGAATGCTGCAACTCTTCTGCATACTCACATGCGCATTTCTTCCTTCAGTATGAGAGTAAATGTACTAGGGGTGCAGTTGCCCATCAAGATCCTACAGTTTAGTCAACTAGGCATCTGCAGTATGACAACCATCACCTTTGAACAACATAACAGATTTGAGCTACTCACTCTTGGTCAATTACCAGGCAGATCACATCCTCCACTGCAATTACATTGGCCAACCTTACGTCTTCTCTGTGAGAAGGGAAAACAGAAAAGATGCAGGCTTCATTGTTAGTGCAAACAAGAGATAACTTCCTTCAACATTACCCGCTCTCACAGCTACGTAACCTTGCTCGTTCTGTGGATTGCAAGCCAATTGCTGCCCTTCTGAACCTCAGTTCCCAGCCTAATTGGCACGTGATTAAGTTTCTGCAGCACTGCTAAGTTCTGTCACTGACTCTGCGCTTCTCCAATGTACTCTCCACAGATTCCGGCCTCTCCGCTTACACTCTATACCAGCACCAACACCCGTCTGATCGTAGTACACACGCTGAAGCACTGCAGTCCGGGGGACCTTTATATTGCACACTGTTCAAACGAGGAGTCAGTGAACAGTAATCAGGAGTCGGAACCTACAGCTCGCTTGCATTTATGGAACTGAAAGCAGTTGTCCCTCCTGACTGTATCAAGGCAGATCAATCTCACTTCACAGAATGTAATGACACAGAAGGCCCTTCAGCCCACTGTTTCTGGTGTGTTAGCTGTTTGAAGGAGCTTTCCAATCAACATGAAAACATTGAAAATAGAAGCAGGGATAGGCCATTCGGCCCTTTGAGCCAGCTCCACCATTCAACATGATCATGGCTGATCATCTAACTCAATAGCTTATTTCTGCTTTTCCCCATTATCCTTTGATCCCTTTAGTCCCAAGTAATACATCCAAATCCTTCTTGAAATCTTGAACTACTTTGGCCTTGACTATTTTCTGTGCTTGCAAATTCTACAGGTTCACCAGTCTCTAGGTGAAGAGATTTCTCCTCATTTCAGTCAGAAATGGTTTACCCTGTATGCTTAAACCATGACCCCTGTTTCTGGACTCCCCTATCATCTAGAGCATTCTTCCTGTGTTTAACCTGTCTCGAAATTTTATAGGTTTCTGTGCAATCTCCATCATTCTTCCAAACTCCAGCGAATATAATCCTGAATATATCAATTCTACCATCCAGGACTGAGTCTGCACTTCCTCTACAGTAAAAGAGAGCAAAACTGCACACAATACTCCAAGTGTGGTCTCACCAAAAGTCCTGAATAATTGCAGCAAGATATCCCTGCTCCTGTACTCAGATTCATCTTGCTATGAAGGCCAATGTACCATTTGCCTTCTTTACCATGTGCTGTACCTGCTTGCTTACCTTCAATGACTACTATAGAAGGACACCCAGGTCTTGTTGCACATTTCCTTCTCTCAATTTGTAGCCATTAGTTTTCACTCCCCCTTTTCCATAACCCGTCCTCTACTATTTTTAAAGCTACCATTGCATCTGTTTTCAGCACCGCTTTAAGCAGAGCATTTCACCTGCTGGAGAGGTCAAACACGCTACCATTAAGCTGCTCAAGGTTTTATCCAGAATACATCAGGAACAAACATTTCTTTGAAAACAGTCAAAATGTTGGAAGAGCTGAGAAAAGTGTCCACACTCTGAAGGAACAGAGGATGACATACCCATGTAGAGCCTTCTCTCCAAACCAGTCTCCCCTGGACAGAGTTGTGGGAAGCACCGCTTCGCCACTTTTTGACTCATCTTGTGTCACGTTTACCTGTGGGCAAAAGCCAAGTACATGTTATGAGGGAAGGAGCAATTATTGCATGAACAGATGGCAAGCAAGACCCCATTGAACTGGTTCAACCCAATACCATTACAAGAGACAGGTCTGAAAGTCAGCACAGACACTTAGTACAACAATTCGGTACAGACATGGGCAGACCACATATAAAACTCCCAATACACTATATTAGATTCCAGACTGTAACTCACCCATAGGTATCTGTTGTTATCTACCTTAATATCGCAAACCCTTTGACTACCAAATATTTGCAGTGAGCGTCTCATGTGTCAGGTGGTATCTGCTGCATGTATCCCCCAGCATGAGCTGGTATCTGCTACGTGTTTCCCCAGCATCAGCTGGCATCTGCTGTGTGTTTCCCTCCAGTGTCAGCTGGTATCTGCTGTGTGTTTCCCCCAGTGTCAGCTGG
>NC_063371.1:2334215-2338102 GCF_021869965.1 Rhincodon typus
GTATCTGCTGTGTGTTTCCCCCAGTGTCAGCTGGTATCTGCTGTGTGCTTCCCCCTTGGTGAGCTAGTATCCGCTGTATGTTTTCCCCCGTGTCAGCTGGTATCTCTGCACGATTCCCCCCCGAGAGCTAGTATCTGCAGCGTGTTTCCCCCAGTGGGAGCTGGGACCTGCTGCCATAACAAGCATGAACCCCACCACTGACACCACACTCACCTTCCCCTTGCTGATGATAAAGCAAGTGTCTCCGCTGGCTCCTTGCCTGACAATGTAGTCGCCCTCTTTGTAATGAGTCTGTCAAGTAAAAATAAATATGTGACTGGGGTAATTCTGTCTCCTGCTTCCATGGGCAAATATACCATCTACAGTGATGCAGAGTAGGAACTATGAATGGAAATCAGCGAAAGGGAGATATAAACGCATCAGCTATAGCTCACCTTTTTGGCTCATTCAACACAATTTGTAGCATAAGCATGGCATGGGTCCATTGGGTTGTAGAAGATTGAGGGGTGATCGGATTGAGATGTTTAAAAACGCTGAAAAATGTTACCAGGGTAAATGCAGAGAAACAGAAAAAGGACATGGTGTAAATGCACAGCAGGTCACACAGCTTCCACACAACAGGCAGGTGAGTGCTTCGGATGGGTCCTAAATGTTGACCTCTCTCTTAACATCCTGCATTAAATGCAGTTTTGAAGAAAGAAGTCCCTGTTTGCTTCATGGAAGGGTTCATGACAAAATGAGATACTAAGTCACATGAGGGCTTGGGGGGGACAAGCAACAAAGGTTCCAAGGAATGGTTTAGAGGAGAGCAGTTCAGGAAGCCTTAAATCTTGGCAGGTGAAGGCACTGCAGCCAATGGAGGAGTGGGGGCATCAGCGGACCACTGCTTAGGGTAGGGGTGCAGAGATCTTGCAAGGCTTAGGGATACAGGAGGCTACGGTGATCTGGAGGTGGTGACAGTATTTACTGCCTTGCAAGTGGCTCACCCACAATTCGTCTCAATTCAGACTTGCCATTTTTGTGTTAGATTTAAAAATATATGACAGGAAGAAAACCTGCCAGCAGCAGAAAACACCAGAATGCTCTTGCACCAGAATGTCTTAATGAAAGGTTTATTTTGTCAATGCAGAGCATGAGAAAGAGGTACCAAGCTGACGTGAATTTCAATTTAAGCTTTCAGAGCAATCACGGTCTGTGACCCGAAGCGTATGCACACACAGACCTTGGCAGCAGAGTGGAAATGCTCTACAACATTATGCAGTACGATACGCTTGTTTTGCACACAGAAGGTCATGCATAAACTAACTGAGAAACAACAGAATCTAATCCCACATCAATGTCAAAATTGCATGCTTATCGGGGAGGTACAGGCATCCAGGATTCCATTGCTGTTACCCTCCAGTGGTACACTCCTCACCCGAGTTGTTCCCCCCCAATTTTGAACATGAACCGCATCCATCAGCCAAAAGGTGGAGGGATGCAGGCATCAGAAAATGTAAGGCACTGCTGGAAACACCCAGCAGGTCTGGTGGAATCAATGAAGAGAGAAGCAGAGTCAACACCGGGCCAATAACCTTTCATCAGCTCTCCGCGGATGCTGCTCGGTCCCCTAAGATTCTCGTGCTTCTATATTCCTGCTTCACATTTCCAACATCTACCTACAAGAGTAAAATACTCCAATGTAGTCAGCTAAAAGGGATCAATCATACCTCCTCGAGTACATCAGCAAATTTGCTTAGAACTTCCTCCTGAAGATTGCGAAAGGAGGGGACACTGTGGAGAGAAAGAGGTTTGTGAGGGAGTGGTTAAATGAGCGTCAGCAGCAGCACGCCCCACAAACTCTTCCAAACATACATGGGTCTGTTTCGGAACTGTAAAGGGGAAAGACTGGACACACCATTCACAATCCTACAATTCAACCGTGTAATCAAAATCGCACCTTTCAAAGCAAATCGTTATACGCAGAGCAAAAAGCTAATACCCAGTAACAGATCAATTCCACTCTTATCTACTCAAGACTTTCTATTCTCTTCCTGTTAATACCTGATTCCATCACTTGAGGTCTGCCTCCTCCCTCCAACCAGTTAACTTTAGCCAGGATCTTTGTCAAATAGCTGTGTGAATACGGTAGTGGTGAAGGTGGAGAAAGATGCAGGTTGGAAAGAACAGGAGCGCATAAAATAAAAAAGCTGCAATTAATTTCTCACAGATGAACAGAGAAAAGTTTGCAAAGAGAAAAAAGTGGAAAAACAAATAAACCTGACTAGCTGAATGGGTTGGTCTGTCTTGCTGGGCTGGAATTATTGAACGTATTAGGAACAGATCATCAGCAGTGACTGCTGATCTCACTGCATTGCACTGACGGGACTGGACCTGACTAGTAACGAATAGGTCAGAACCCCTCATGGACCGAAACACTGACAGTAAGTAAATACAGCTGCAGCTTCCTGTGCAGACTCACATGGCAAACATTTGAGAGTCGGTTTCTGACGAGAGGTACAGATGACATTGAGCAGCTGGACAGCACGTTTAGTGATCCTGGCGAGGTTCTCCGCCTATAACAATAACCCCATTCCAAACTGAACTCCTCCAAAAGCCTGCTGCCTATATTCTAAACCACACTAAATCTTAGTCATCCAGTCTAGGAATGGCCCCCAATTGCCTTGATTTTAAGATTCTCACTTTTGTGTTCAAATCCTTCCATGGCCTTGCATCTTCCTGTCTTTGTAGCTTTCCTGCCTTCCAATGCTCCGAGATGGTCACAGCACAGGGGGCCGTCCGGCCCGTTCTATCTGAGCCTATTTCTGAAAGAGCTGCTCAGTGTGTCCTGCACCACTGCCTTTTCTCCGCAGCCTTAACAACTTCTTTCTCTTCCGATCACTATCCAATTCCTTGTTCAAAGTTACAAGGGAATCTGCTTCCACCATGCTTCCGGGCAGTGCAGTCCAGATTCTAACCACTCACTGTTAAAATATTACTCCTTCATTTGTCTCTGAGTTACTGATCACTTCAATCAGCATCCTTTGGTCTATCTATGTTTTCCCAATTCTGGTCTCTTGAGTATCCTTGGCTTTAATCATTCCATCATTGCTGGCTGTACCCATAGCTGTCTAGAACCTAAGCTTTGGAATTCCTTCCCTAAACCTCTCTGCCTCTCTCTGTTCCTCAATGCCCATCTCTTTGATGAAGCTTTTGGTCTTCTGTCTTTAGCGAGTTCAACAATTTTTGTTTCACTGTAGACTTGTGAAGCAGCTTGAGGAAGTTTACTATGTCAAAGCACTTTGTAAATGCAAGCTGTTCATGTTGGAACAACCAACAGTAATGAATTCAGTAGCACATGAAATAGACTCTTTGCTGTAGGACTATTCTCAGCATTTCCATTCTCCGGTTTGTACAACTGTGTGTGTCACTCCTCATCCCAGTGAATGTTGCTGTTACGCGCAAGCCATCAACATAGAAGAATGCATCCCAAGGCATCTGAAGTGAGCAAACTCTGATCTTTGAGACAACAAGGTGCAGGGCTGGATGAACACAGCAGGCCAAGCAGCATCATAGGAGCAGAGAGGCTGACGTTTCGGGCCTAGACCCTTCATCAGAAAAGGGGGAGGGGAAGGGGGTTTTGAAATAAATAGGGAGAGAGTGGGAGGCGGATAGAAGAGGGATAGAGGAGAGGATAGGTGGAGAGGAAACAAACAGGTCGAAGAGGCGGGGATGGGGCCAGGAAAGGTGAGTGTAGGTAGGGAGTTAGGAAGGGGATAGGTCAGTCCAGGGAGGACGGACAGGTCAAGGGGGCGGGATGAGGTTGGTCGGTAGGAGATGGAGGTGCGGCTTGAGGTGGGAGGAGGGGATAGGTGGGAGGAAGAACAGGTTAGGGAGGCAGGGACGAG
>NC_063371.1:2353102-2413574 GCF_021869965.1 Rhincodon typus
TCCTCTCCTCTATCCATCTTCTATCCGCCTCCCACTCTCTCCCTATTTATTTCAGAACCCCCTTCCCCTCCCCCTTTTCTGATGAAGGGTCTAGGCCCGAAACGTCAGCCTTTCTGCTCCTATGATGCTGCTTGGCCTGCTGTGTTCATCCAGCCCTGCACCTTGTTGTCTCGGATTCTCCAGCATCTGCAGTTCCTCCTATTTCTGGCCCGTTTCCATGCTGTATGAGTCCACACGTACAGAGACTCACACCATCTCCAATCCTTCCACAAAATCAACTTGCTCAGATCAAAAGCCAAGTGTGTTAGAGTTTCCTATTTTCTTTCCTTGGTCCACTAAGCCAAACTCTCAGGTTCCTCCATGCCCTAGACCTGAACATAATTCTTTCTTGAGTTTCTCAACTCATTTTCTCTCCCAGCTCAACTAGTCTGAGACAGTCACCTCATTCTTGCTCCTCTCTTAACTACTGACAATCCCACTCTCCTACCCAACTAAGGAACCGCAAGATACAACAAAGGATCAAGAACAAGAGGGATAGATTTGTGACTTGGCAAAAGAAGCAAATGCGAAGGGATAGAAAACTTCTTCACACACCAAGTGGTTGGGTCTGGAATACACTTCGATGAAGTGTGGTGGAGGCAGGTTCAATTGAGGCACTCAAGAGGATTATTTATTTAGAAATAATATGCAAGGGTATTGGGGAAAAGGTAGGGCAAGGCAATAAGTCATGATGCTCATTTGACACAGCTAGTACAGACACAATGGGCCAAATAGCCTCTTGAAACACGTTACCACTTCTGCGATTAACAAAAGCAAACTACTGAGATATTGGAAATCTGAAATGCAAGCGCAATATGCTGCAGATACTCAGCAGGTTTGCTCACGTCTGTGGTGAGAGAAACAGAGTTAACATTTCGAGCTTAATGTGACTCTACTTCTGAACCTCCCCCACCTCAGTCCGTTGTCAGGCTGTCCAGGTCCCCAGCATAGGTGAGGCGGTGTGAGCAAGTGTGGGTGTTTGTATATGAACAAGCAGTTTAGTAGTGAGCGGTTTCAGGTCCTCAGAGTGGACAAAAGGGGAGGGTTCAGATCAGGGGAAGGAAAGGGGGTGAAGAGGCAGAGCGTTGATCTGGGGGAGGTGAAGAGAGTTGGCATTTTGGGAATGTGTGATCTAAGCTGGGAAGTCAGTTTAATAGTTATTCAGCAGTTACACTGTGTTTGTAACAGTCTAACATTTCCTGAATAACTATTTACAAATTGCAGTGGGACTCTTCAATTTCACCAATTTAAGTGGATTTGATCTTTGGTGGGTTCCAGGTGTAGGGGAATTGCCCGGCAGAATATTTAATTTCCCTGGCCATTCCGTAATGTCCTTTAGGGAAGGAAACTGCCATCCTTATCTGGTCTGGCCTACATGTGACGCCAGAACCACAGCAATGTGGTTGACTCTTAACTGCCCTCTGGGGCATTAGAGATGGGCAATAAATGCTGCCTACCCAGCGACGCCCTCATCCTGAGAATGAAAAAAGAGAAAAAAAGGAGCCTGCTACATTAGGGATTCTGCAGGATCTCCATGTCAACTTCCAACACTGCAGAAGTGACTATCTGGCTGTTGGAAAATCCAGGTCATAAACTCATTCAAATCTCTGCTGCTCACATCCCAGCTTACAGAGAAACCCATTCACCTTTCACCCCTGTGCTCACTGACCTGTATGAACCCCACAACACTCAGAGATATCTGAACTCTTCTCATTCCAGCCTCTTGGAGCATCCCCTATAATAATTGCTCACGGAGGTGGCCAGGCTTTCTGTCACCAATGCCCCAAGCTCTGAAACTTTCCTCCCAATGCTGCTCCACCTCACTTCCCTCCTTTAAGATGAGAATAACTTACTGGTCATTCTTCACAGGATGAGGGCATTTTTGGCTCGACCAGCATTTAACACCTATCCCTAATTGCCCAGAGGGCAGTTTAGGAGTCAACCACATTGCTGTGGGTCTGAAGTCACGATGAAGGCCAGACCAGATAAAGATGGCAGTTTCCTTCCCTAAAGGACATTAGTGAACGAGATGGGATTTTCCGACAATCAACAATGGATTCGTGGTCATCATCAGACAACAAAGTAGTCAAGATTATTATTGAATTTAAACTCCACTATCTGCCATGGTGGGATTTGAACCCGTGTCCCCAGGACATTACCTGGATCTCTGGTCTAATGATAACACCATCACACTGTTACCTCCCCTGATATCTGACTTGACATCTTTTTTAGGCTCAGCGTCATACTTTGCAAAGCTACTGCAAAGTTGCTTGGGTTCTTAAAGATGCTGGATAAATAATTGTTGTTGTGGTGAGCAATCAAACACATTCACAATAACATCAATAGAAAGATATGTCTCATCCTTCTGTGGCACCATGCAGCATTAAGGAGAGTGAAACAAAGCTGGCAGTCCATCAGATGTGCCTGCACAAAGACTGGAGGAGAGACAGGTTGTCACCAGCAGCTGCAACCTGAAATAAGTCTGACGCCTGTTGGCACCTGTCCTCATCACAATCCTAGACGGAGAGAGAGAGAGCTCCTAAATGCAGTCAGCACAACCTGTACAGACAGCCTTTTTCCTGCAGGAGACAGCTGATTCAGAA
Organism: Rhincodon typus; assembly: GCF_021869965.1. Classification (NCBI taxonomy): domain Eukaryota; kingdom Metazoa; phylum Chordata; class Chondrichthyes; order Orectolobiformes; family Rhincodontidae; genus Rhincodon; species Rhincodon typus. The sequence continues at coordinate 2,355,745 of NC_063371.1, forward strand.
CAACACTGCCATCTCCAAGGTGCCCGAACCAACTGGCACAGTTCTGCATGCAATGAGAGGTCAGGGATTTTCCTGCCTTCCTCTAATCATATCAGTGTCGGGTGGGGTGGGGTTGATTACTGCACTGCAGTAACATTGAATACTCCTGATTCTGGGGTGCTACAGTCCTCAACATGGCGACCTTTCCAGCCTTCTCCAGTAGCCACCATTCCGGGAGTCACAGTCACAGGGAATATTTTAAAATCTGGAATCTGTCAAGTCACAGCTCATCAAAATGACACAAATGAGTCCAGGAAAGGCTAATGCAATGCTCACCTATATGTCAAAAAGTCTAGAACACAAGGGAGTAGAAATCATACTTCAGCTGTACAGAACCCTGGCTGGAGGAATGTGTACAGATCCAGGCACCACTACTTAGGAAGGATATACTGGACTGGGAGGGAGTTCAGCATAGATTTAACTGCGGAGCTGAGGAAACAACAAGCACGCTAGGGCTATTCTTCTTGACATTGAGCAGGTGAAAGAGTGATGTGGCTGATTTTACTGAAGATATTAACTTGAAAAGATAGAGAGAAACTACTTCTGTTGGTTGCGGAGTGCAGAATGCCTTTCAGAGTTCAAATTAGGAAACACACTCACACATAAAGGGTGGTACACATTTGCAACTTCCTTCTGCAGACAGCAATTGATGCTCGATCAAATCTTAGTTTGAAATGATTGTATGTGAGGGACTAGGCAAGGTGGATAGGTTGCAGGTCAGCCATATCCAATTGAATGCTCGAAGAGGCTCAGGGGTCAAACAGCTTTTCCTATAAAAAGAAATCAAGGATTGGAATGGTACAAACCCTCGTGATGAGAAAGTAGGAAGGTCTGCAAACAACAGAGGTGGAAAAATCAGAGAAAGGCAGACAATACAGATCAGAATTAAGGAAAATGTTCAAGAAACACTTGCTCTGAAGTTCAAGGGGAGAAGAGCTGAAACTCCAGAAGATAAATCTGACTGTATATTGTCATATAGTCATAGAATTGTACAGCATGGAAACAGACCCTTCGGCCCAACCTGACCATATAACATAAGCTGATCAAGTCCCATTTGACCCATATCCCTCCAAACCCTTCCTATTCATATACCCGTCCAAATGCCTTTTAAATGTTGCAATTGTACCAGACTCCACCACTTCCTCTGGCAGCTCATTCCACATTCTCCAGCTCCCTGAGAACTCAAACATCCACCGATCTCTGTCTTGAATATACTCAATGACTGAGTGTCCAACACTCTCTGGCATAGAAAATTCACAAGATTCACAGGCCACTGAATTAAGAAATTTCTCATCATCTCAATCCTAAATGCTGATGCACATATTCCCAGGCTCTGACCACATGTTCCAGACTCCCCCATCAGTGAAACCTTCTTGCAGTTTCCATCCAATTTTTCAACATTTTCTTTGAACAATCTGTCCATTGAAGTTCATGCTATGTGTAGGTGTTGATATTGAAGAACAGAGCTACAGGGCGTCTGTTTGCAAAACTACAAGGTTCAGTGAAAGAGAGAGAGGGAGCAAGAGAGAGCTCTGGAACAGAAGACTGATTCATCTCATTTTAGTCTGATTGGGCACTGCATATTAAACTGGCGAGGAGACAGGCTTTGCTCACAAATGTACTGGCCCGTGCTGTAATGACAATCTAATTGAATTTAAAATAGATCGAATTCCAGCTCATCAGGGAGTAGTTGATCCTATTTCATACAGATCCATTACCGTTTTTGTGTTTCACTGGCACCTAATCCTATGTCTTGTTTTGATTGCTGATGGGTGCCATATGGAACAAAGTCAGAGAGATAAAGGGAAAAAACACAGAGAAAGATAAATACACAAATGGGGGAGTGACAGAGAGAGAGAGGCAGAGACACAGAGAGACAGACAGAGGGGGAAAGCAGAATGGAGAGACAGAGGGGGAACAGAAAGGGAGACAAAAAGGGGGCGAAGAGAGATAGAGACAAAGAGGGAGGGAGGAGAGAAAAATGGGCCGTGGGAAAGAGAGAAAGACAGAGAGTGGAGCAAGAAACTGACGGGGGTTGCGGGTTAAAGAGAGAGACAGAGAAAGGGGAAGAGAAGGAAAGAAAGTCAGAGAGATGGCAAGAAAGGCAGAGGCAAAGAGTCAGAGATTGCAATACTTGAGAAGAAAACAAATCAACACAAAGTCAGGCAAATTACTAATTTCAACGTCATGCAACAGAGATGTTAAAAGACCAACTGGCCTTCTGTTGGTGATGGCACACGGGGGTACCAACCTCAGCCACCATGATAATATTCAGTGTGAGAATAAAAGAAAAGATATGGTCTCATCGCTAAGTATGATGCCTTCATGTAGTTATGAGTCCTGGTTTGATTTTTGATCACTCCTAGCTGGTGGAGATTGGGTGATGGTAGAGAGGGAAAACAGGACCCTCTGCGGGAAGGACACCAGAAGAGAAGAATTTAAGAAGCTCCACTGTGAAATGCAAGTTCTGAAAATGACAAAAGCTACCACAATTCAGTAAGCTGTGCATCACTCACAAAGGTATGGGCAGCCCAGGTCATTATTGCAACTTCCAGCACAGGACCACAGCATGCAGTGTTGCATTATACCCTGCTGTTGACAGATCAGAGATCACATAAACACACACACCCCTGCGTGATAATCTGTTATCTAAACCCCGTCATTAGATTACGACTTTGTAAATGCTTCCATTCCTGGAACTGAATGCACGTGGAATTTGAAAGGACGGAAGTGTTCACAATTCACATTATAAACAGTGTTTGTTGAGGTCTGAACCCACCCAGGGGGATTATTGTCTGAATGTCTTCTATTCTTATAGTTTTAAGGACTGAAAAAAATTTGCAATTACGTAGCACCTCTCAGGCTCTTAAGATGTCCCGAAGCACATTTGAGTCAATGAAGTACTTTTGAAGTGTAGTTACTGTGGTAATGTAGTAAATGAAGCAACCAATTTGTACGAAGAAAACTCCTACTAACAGCAGTGATATAATAACTTGATAATATTTGTTAAACCATCTGCCTTTATCAAGATTGTGAGCACGCTTGTTTGAGGGTTTTCGAAGCATTATAGTCCATGCGGTATAAACTAGAAAACATTCCTTTTAACTGATAAAGTTAAGTGGGTTCCAATAATATAGTTCTATTCCTGAAAGAAAAAAGCTTTGTGGTGGGCTTGCTTTTATCCTGGATAGTGGTCAGTCAAACAAATTGGGTTCTGGTGCTCCTGCTGGGATTTTATGCATTTATACATTGTGTGACCAACTGTGATGCAGAGGGACACAATTATCAGTGCACAGTTCCCAGTTGAGTCATGGCATACCCAAGAGGGCAGTATAATGCTTTGCTTAAAGCCTGATCAAAAGGTCAACATCCTAAACCATGCAGTGCACCCTCAGCTTTGATGACTGTGCCCAGGTCCTGGAGTGAGGTCGAACCCACCACCTTCGGACTCATGGTGAAGCATGCTACCAAATGAGTCCTCAATAAAACTCTCTTTTGAGTCTCCTCAAGACTCTTCAATGCTCTAGTTTAGGCTGAGAGCCCTGGAAAGGAAACTCGCTGCATCTGACATCCATTTCAATTTGAACTGGACATTGTACAATTCTTTCCCCTTGAGCTGCAATTAATTGTCGGTGACAAAGACAAATACCAAACAAAAGCTGGAGTAAATTCGTGAAAGTGCTGAGTGAGATGATACTGTTGACTTGGACTCTACATTCATTTATCTTTCTTTTCTGAGGGAAGATCACACAACACTGCTGAAGATACATTGCAAACTAACATTTGCACATACTTCCTTCACTCAAGACAATTCTTTCTGTATCCTTCCCCTCCACTCCACGCCCACTCTTTCCCCTTAAACTCCCTCCTCTCCCTGCTCCATTCTTCCTATCCCTTACCCCCCAGCAGACATCATGTTCACATAATGAATTGAATGGGCCTCCTGAAGGGTTGCCTCTTTTCCTACAATGCATCTAGTTATCCAAGTAGATCCTCAAGGTGGTCCAAATGAATAAACTTCTTTCCTTCTAACAAAAATATTCATGATTCCATCCAGGCTACAGTAGATATCTAACAGAAGCGCAGGCTAAACAGACATCTTTCTCAAATGGAAAGGTAACAGGCAACACCAGTGTGTTTAGTCCCGAGTTCAATCAAACCGGTTTTCTTTTAGTTTCAGGCCATGTAGGAAAGGAGGAGGCCGTTCAGCCCCTCCAGCCTTTGCTGTCATGCTGTTGCGTCATGGCTGATGAGCATTTTAATTCCATTCAACTGCCTTGGCTCCATGTGCTCCATATGCTTGCGTATGTTGAAACAAATCCTGATCTTGACAGGTTCAATTACTCATAAGTATCAACATCTTGACAACGTGAAGGGGGCAAACAGGGAAGAAATGTGGTACATCTATATTGGCATCACACTTTTAATGAAGTACTTCCTGATTTACAACTAATACTTCCACCGACTTGGCTCATTGATTAAACTGCTCAGAACTCTGGAGATAACTATTTGGATTAGATAAAACATAACGAGCCCACTGATTCATTCTAGCTGAGAGAAAAACATTATAATTACCCACATTATGCAATGCAGGTCCCTTGCAAGGCCATAAAACAAAGTGTACGTTTGGACAAACTAAACAATCACATTGCCACCGCCTCCCTGTACAGTCCATGATTACTGGAGTGCCTTGTCTTGTAGCTGAAATGTATATATTGTGTCAAAACCATCTACTCACTTGCTCACAGTGCTGTCCAACAAATGTGCAAGGACCAACTGTTATCCGTCCCAAAATGCGTTACTCTGGCCTGCTCCTGCTTATTCCATGCCTCTCTTTGATAGCTTCTGTTCCCTAGCCTACAACTTGGTTACAGCACTTGCAATTCATCATGTAGGACAGGGTATTTGAAAGGAGAGATGACGACAGTAGCACAATTAGACTCTCCGGTAGCTTGAGCTTGCACAGAAACTGCATAAATAATGCATCTCTCCTGTGTGCAAGGAGAAGACCTATTCATTTTTACTCTGTTTCTATTCTAAAAGAATACTCCCAGGGAGCAAGGTGACTTTGTGAAATTCCAGATAGAGCAAAGGGTTTAGCATACTTGCACCATATACATGCAAAGCAAATACAGTGACATCAACTACATTTAACATCAACTAAATGTCTAGAAATGGTTCATTTTCCTGCAAGGAAAAGGTTAGAGATATCAGCTCTCTGTCTGCCTACTAGAAGTCTACTTTCCTCAACATTACTATGGCATCTTGACTCAGGAACAGGTCAGCATTTCCTTTGGTGGTTGGTTTCACTCTAAACTGAGGAGTACACACAAAAGTAGGACAGGAAAAAAGCACTCCACTGAAAACAACACCCGGAACCTGCAGCTCTCTGTTTTCATCCCATTAAATAATAAGTCACTCGACAAGCATGGTGAAACGAATGTTCATTTCAACTCTTGTTAGCCCTTACTGTGAACATCCATGCTCACTGGGGTGCAGTTCCACAGACAGCAGCCCACTTCTGTCCCCTTGCTAAGTGTTAGCCTCAACCAATAATCAAGATGCTTGACCTTCTTATGTCCACACATCATATCAGAAATTCCTGTGGATCTTCGAAAGGGTGGACAACTCTCTCTGCCAGATTACCACCCAGATGTCAATGTCCCTTGATGTCTGTGCGTGCCAGCATATGACAGCAGCTATACGGGAATGTTGCCTACCATCCAAACTTGAGCATATGTCGCTGTTACATCATCACTGTTGGGTCAAAATCTAGAACTCTCCCAGAATCCCAGAATTCTCTTCCTAATAGCACCAACAATACTGTGGGTGCACTGATAGCTCATGGATTGATGTAGTACTAGAAGACAGCTCTCTTTTCTGTGACAAGTGAGTGATCATTTTTCTTGCAAAGTTCATACCCGAGTTAGCATCAACTATGGCTCAGTGGGTAGCATTCTCTGAGTCACAACATTCTGGGTTTGAGGCCCATTCCAGGACAAAAATCGAGGCTGACATTTCGATGCAGTGCTAAAGTGTGCTATGCCGTTGGAAGTGCGGTCTTTTGTATCAGGCATTAAACCAAGCCCCAGCTGTCTCTTGGTATAATGCAGACAATCTAATAGCCCTATTTGAAGAACAGTAGGGGCACTCTCCCCATGGTCCCTCAATTCAACCACCAAAAACAGATTATCTGGCCATTACCACATTGATGGGAAGCTTGCTGTGCATAAATTGACTGTCATGTTTCTTACATTGCAACAGTGACAATGCTTCAAAACTACATCATTGGCTGTAAAGCTGGTGAAAGGTGGGATGTAAATGCCAGCCAGTCTCTCTTTTTCTTTTCATGCCCAGGACTGAATGTAAAAGAAAAACACATTCTCTCTGGTGCAGACATGATGGGCTGAATGGTCTCCTTCTGCAACGTGATATGCTTGCGATTCTGTGATTCAAGACTTTCATATTGTCGGACGACCCTGAGGAACTCAACCCCCGTGTGTAATGTCTTTCCTAAGTCCCCATTAATTTTATATATTATGGGCTCAGATAGTGAAATGACTCGATTCAAAGATATAACAGCAGATAATCAATTGAAATTGGATTATTTTGTAATTTTCATCAAGCATTCTGTTACAGAATAAAAACCCCTACAGGAAAAGTGTTCTGACTGTGGCTGACAGGAGAAGTTAAAAAATGCTTTAGATTAAAGGAAGAAGGTGGTTTTGTTACCAAAAGGGTAATAAGTCTCAGGACTGGGAGGATTTACAAATGGTGGCCAAGACATTCATAGAGCAAGGGAAAATAGAACGAGGGTCGACTAGCTAGACATTATACAAAACTGACTGTAAAGGAAGAGATTACCGATGGAAAAAGTCAGGTCTTCTGGGACACAGGCAGGAAGAATTATAATAGGGACAAAGAAACAGGAGACATTAAACAAATAATTGGTATCTGCCTTCAGGAGACACAGAAGAGAATCCTGGACATTGTGGGGAACCAAGGATCTAAAGAAAATGAGGAACTTAAGGATATTATCAGTAAAGACATTAATGGGACCAGAAGACAACAAATCTGGATATGACGGCTTGAGTTGTAGTGTTTTAAAAACAAGGCTATGCACATGGATTCTGGAGCATTCACTGTGATTGGGAGGGAGCAAGTGTAACCTTTTTATTCAAGAAAGGAGAGAGAAAGCAAAGGCCAGCTAGCCAACAGCAGTGAAAGCACAGATGCTAGAATGTACGAAGGAACATGATAACAGATCACTGAGAAAATCTAAATATGACTAGGTACAGCAAAGACAGTCCTACGAGATGGAAATTACAGTTGACGAATCTATTAGAGTTTGAGGTTATAACTAGGGTAATATAGTTTCACTGATTTTGAAGGGACATTCAAGAAGGTGGCACACCAGATGTTATCGACAAAATTAGAGCTCAAGGGATTGGGGTTAACGTATTGGCACAGATTGAGGATTGGGTAATGGACATAAGCAGAGAGGTGTTTTTCGGACTGGAGTCCTATGACCAGCGGTGTGCCACAAGGATCGGTGCTGGGTCCACACCTTTTCGTCATTTATATAAATGATTTGGATGTGAACGTAGGCGGTATGGGCAGGCTTTATCCAGCTAGGTACCGTGAGAATCACTTGTATTGGCCACATAGATGCAAAGGACTGAGTGCAATGAATCTAAGTTTGCTGGGTTGAGGAAGCGAATCAGCTGTGCCTGCTGTACTTCTTGTGTTCTCAGTGGCAGACTTTTCAGCACCCAGCAATTGGAATGAACTCAGTCAACTGGCCACAACTTTCAAAACTTGCATTCCTACCTTCCATAACGTACACCAGCGAGCCCACATCTCCCTCCTCAATAACGTAGCTGTCCTGGCTGTACTCCACCGGGTACATGCAATCCACAATCTCCTGAATCTGAGACATCTCTAAGTTCTTCATGAAGTCATTCTCCAAGATGGCATCCTTGATCAGCTCCTTTGACCTGTTACACAGAACCACAGAACAACATTAGGAATGGTCAATGTGGAATTAACAGTACATGCATTTTTAGCTGCTTTACATCCGGTCACCTGACGGGCTCGGGACACAAGTCTCTGCCAAATTATATCTGTGATTGCAAATGGTCTGTTTGGAGAGCTCTTGAATGAGGCCTGAAAACTTGCCACATGACACACCTTCTCTCGATTGGTCCTCCTACACTTGCACTATATCCCATAACAGTATGGAAATCTTAGAGTTAAGATCAAGAATTACTCTAGTCCTACTCACCACTTCCCACTCAAGACCATTTATTCTCTCCCAGGACTTCCAAGACTCAAACATGATATCGTGGTTTCCTCATCCTAAGAACTAAATCCTCTCAAACTCAAAGCTTCATACTGTTGTGTTATATCTCATTGTCAGTATCTTTGTCTAGAAAAAACATGCGCGTGATATCACCACTGTATCATAGCAGATGACCACAGGGTACAAGCAACATATTCGCCATCTTGATTGTGATCACTTGAAGCATGCGGCTCACTGTAACTGAGATGGGGAAGGTCTAGGGAAGAGTCGAGTACAGGTTAAAATAGCTGAGAGGAAAGGGAAAATTCAACTCAATCTAACTTCAGGTACCAACAGCAGAAATGGGAAAAGGCTGGTTCAACCCAGATATGTAACAGTTGACCAGACTACGTTTGATGTGTAATCAAAATTGATTAGCATTTCAGGAAATCATGACATTGAAAATCTCTGTAACCTCCTCCAGCCCTCAGAAAACTCAAGTACCTTCAATTCTCGCCTCTTGTCAATTCTCGTTTATCTCACCTGTGACAGCTGTGCTGCTGTTGACTTGACCCCAAGCTCTGGCATTACCGTGAAATACTTTCTAGCATCTCCAACATTCTCCTATTTTAAGAGATTGTTTAAAGTCCACCTCTTCTTGAGCGATTAGTCATCTGTACTTTTGTCTGGGACTGACTACTGTCTGACTACATTTCTGTGAAAAAGCATGGATGTTTTTCCTGTAACACGTGTCTTATAAATGCTAATTGTTGCTCCAAGTTTGTAGTTAAAAGACTGGGAAAGTGTTAAATTGGACTTTTCCAAAATAAAAATCAGTGAAGGGTGAGAAAACAATAGAATGGTCACAGTAGAGGAGATGACCATTCAGCCCATTACTTCTATACCAATTATTCAGCTAGTCCCACTTCCCCAATTCTCCCCATACCCCTACAAACTTTGCTCTTCTAATAATTACCTATTTCTCTTGTGAAAGACACAATCAAATCTGACTTCACCACAATCTCTGGTTGCCCATTCTACATCATAACCACTCTGCATGAAGAAGGTTCTCTTCCTGTCACCACTGGTTCAGTTACCATATTGAACTGGACATGGGCATCATTAACTGGGCCAACATTTATCACTGTTCCTTGACTGCCTCTTCAGAAGGTTTGTGCACCAACAGCAGTTAGGAAGAGAAGTCCAGGCTTTTGACCCTGCGGTACTGAAGGAACACTGATATAATTCCAAGTAAGGATGGTGTATGGCTTGAACACATACTTGCATGGGGTGGTGTTTCCATGTACCTGCTGCCCTTGTCCTTCTAGATGGCAGGGTTTGTGGAGTTGCAATGTGCTGCCTTCAAGGCTTTGGTGAGTTGTTGCAGTGCATATTGTAGATGGTACCCACTGCTACTCCTGTGTGGCGGTCGTGTAGCAAGTGAATCAAGCAGATGCCAATCAAGCAGGTTGCAGGTCATTTTGTCCTGGATGGCATCACCTTCTTGAAGGCTTTGGAGCTGCATTCATCCAGACAAGTGGGGATCTCTCTCTCATTCCTGACTCGTGCCTTGTCGATGGTGGACAGCCTTGGGGGAGGCAGGAACTGAGTTCCTCGTTGCAGGATTCCTAGCCTCTCATCTGCTCCTGCACCCCCAGTACATTGCTAGTCCAGTTCAGTTTCTTCCCAAACTGACAACTCCCAGAACACTCCAGAAGTGGCTGAACAGAGCTGGCCTACCTCGACAGAAGCAAAGTATTTTAGGCACTGGTATTTTGGAAATCTGAAATGAAAGATAAAGCACTAGAAATTCTTACAGGATCAGCAGCAAGAGAAATAATTAATATTTCAGGTCAATGAGATTTCATCCAAGCTGGATAAAGTGATGGATGTAGCAGATTTTAAACTGGAACAGAAGTAGGGTAAGCGGGAGGAGGAAAGAACAAAAGATGTGATAGGGTGGAAGCCGGAAGAGATTAACTGCCAAAAGATTGGGGGTAAAAATGGAACCAGGCAGCCAACGAAGACAAGAATGAGACAATTAAAGATACCCTTAGATATCTGTCAGTTCTGAAGAAAGGTCATTGAGCTGTAACACTGACTCTGTTTCTCTTGTCAGAATCGACCAAACCATTCTCTCGTCCCACCAAAGATTAGCCCTTCCTGTTCTCTCGCACCAGCTTAAATTGTTGTTCCTTGGATTTATAGAAATTTCAATTGAAATCTTCCCTTCCCTTTCCCATTGACTCCCAATTCACTGACACGTTAAATAATTCAAACAGGCTTTATTCTTTCCCAAGCAATCCTTTAGGACAGAATTCCAAGTGGATCAAACTGCTCCCGATTCAATTGCAGCAAAGTGAACTCCGAAGTGAACTCCCTTTTTCTGATGAAGGGTCTAGGCCCAAAACGTCAGCCTTTCTGCTCCTCTGATGCTGCTTGGCCTGCTGTGTTCATCCAGCCCTGCACCTTGTTGTCTTGAACTTCGAAGCAGCCCATTTCCGTCCAATCCCATTTCCACCACAAGCAAAACATTCAGATAGTACCTGATGTCAGACGATACCTTTCCACCCAGATCCGGCAAGGTGCGGAAAAAACAGGCTAGGTAGAGCCAATACTGAGCGAAAATGGACAACACTTCATCACTCCGCAATACAAGTTCCATGTATTGCTTTTTACTCTCTTATATGCTCACTGAGAAGTCTTCCACTGCAGGCTACACCTAATGAAACTAAAATCCGTTTTTTATAAACAGGTTTGTGTTCACTATTACAACAACTTTGGACATTTTACTACCTTACATGTAGCTTATTACATACAGATGTCACTACTATTAGCATCCTAAATATAGGGGACAGACCACTAAAAATTCATTTCTGGAAGCACTGGTGACTTTCGACAATTTATCCTTGAAATAAAATCAGCAAAAGCAATTAAAATGTGTAGATACAATGGAACTCGTACAGAATTTTAGCGACACCTATTATGGCAGAAATGCCCTCTTTATCAGGAAATATTACCTAGCCTGAATTAAATGTCAATCCGAGACGTTCAAGTCCATGATTGTGTCTCTTTTCTAAAATGAGTACACCTTCGAGACAGACGTTGTTGGAATGGGCTCCCTCGGTCATGCAGCCTCCAATTTCAATGCAAGAATGGACATTCTAATCAAGACTGTCTTCAGCCCAATTTCACCTGGATTTCCTGAACAACCCTGGTCTTGATTAGGGAATCTCAGCAGCATTGCCTCAGATCTATTGCTGGGCCGTCAATGTCCTTTGTGAAGCCTGTGGTGGGACCTACAAAATTTCCCTGCATCTGAAAAGCTGCCTCTGTTACACAGCCCTGGTCCCTTTAGAATCCTCATTCTCAATATCTCCTCTTCTAAGTGCTCTCAGGCATTGATCAGCTGCAGAAATTCATTTTCTTCAATCAAATGATCCTATCTTGTTTTTCTTGCACCTAACACAAACACCTTTTGGTCACAAATTGAATGGATCTCCAAATCCGAATAATTCTACAGTCGAATATCTTTCGCCTTGTCTCAGAAGCAGCTAAATTCTCAATTTAATTATCACATTTTCTCAATGCAGTTATACTTTTCAATCAGTTGCAGATGCAGTGTTTCTGTTACATTTTATGCTCCTTGTAAGTGCCCTACTACTTGTTCCGGCAGTAACTGTAATCTTGCAGCAAAACAAAGTTCATTTTGCATAGGATCGGAAACAACTCTGGCAAATGTATTCACAGTATGCATAATTATTCAACAGAAAAAAATCAAAGCTAACAGCTTCTGGGTTTTTCAGGATGGGTACATTGACTGCAGGAGACAGTGCTGCAACTGACGTGTGCAGAATCAAAGCAACTCAAAGACATCTGTCTTTCACTTTTCCTTAAATAAAAATAACCCACTGTGAGGCACTAATGACTTGACACAAAGGTATGGGCAGCACCGTGATGCTCTCCCTTGTGATGATAGAGCGGCTGCATGCAGGTTGACGACACCAGAAATGATCAGGCTGTGGCATTGAGCAGTGGAGTGAAATGAGGCCTGGGAGAATCCTTTCCGGGAAAGAAATCGATGGAATAGTAGTTATCATATGGAACACTATCTGTGAACAAATCAGCAATGCAGGCATGTGCGCATCGATGCTTTTGCTCCAGACATGTCGCAAACCAAAGAGAGACGAACCTTCGATCGGAATTACAGTCGGCTGCTGCAGGGTCCCTCAGCCTCCGTGCATCTTTTGCAATGGCAAGATCACCAGGATTTGGTACCCTCGCTGGACTCCTAGTATGATGAGAATAAGTCTGATGTTCTCTGTTCAAGTTCAAGAATGCGCACTTTTGGGGGTGGATGGGGGGTGTCATGGTGATACAAGCTCCAGCATATCAGGACAGATGGGGGGAGCAAACAGGAAAAACTTATAACTTATTCCCATATTGGTTGCTTGAAGTTCATTTCTTCAACCGTATTTTAGATACTTTTAATTCTACACATTAAAGGCTGCATGAGCATGTGTCCACGTGCAGGGTGTGGTGGTTACCCCTAAGTAAAGAGCAAAATGAGAGCCACAGGACGGCTGCTCCCTTGGTGCCGCGCCCGAACAGTTATTTAACAACCTACTGTATATTAAATTAGCCCAAGATGCTTGGCAGGAGTGTTACATCCAGCTGCCTGGTCAAAGAGGTTGATTTTAAGGAATATGTTAATAGACCAAACAGCAAAAATGGCTTAGGGAGGGATTTCCAGAATTTATGGATTTGGCCAGCTGATGATATGGCCTTCAAGGAATGGTCAAAATGGGATGCTGAAGCTGTTAGAATTGGAGGAACACGGGTCTTGGAAGGCTGGATTTGGTATGAATTAGGACATAGGTAGCAGAATGTTGGATGGTCGAAAGTTGATAAACAGGTAAAACATCGGATGTCAGCCTAGCCAGGAGTGCATCAAATTCCCAAGATTATGGAAGAGGGTTTCAGCTGCAGAGGAGCTGAAGCAGGGACAGAGGTGACATTTTGGAGATGGACATTGGTTGTTTAAGGGATTTTAGTGAAATGTGTTTGCAAACTTATCTCAGGGCCAACTGTAACACCACAACTGAGAAAAGTCTGGTTCAGTCTCAGACGGTTGCCAGGGAAATGGATGGAATCAGTGGCTACACAACGTAGTATGTGATGGAAATTGAATATAATTGAGCTTTGGTCTTTCCATTATTTAGTTGGAAGAAATATGTGGTACTATGAGACTGATAGGAAGTTAGAAAATGTGGAGACAATGAGATAGAAACATAGAGAATAGGAACTGGAGTAGGTCATTTGACCCTTTGAGCCTGTGCCACCATTCAATATGATCGTGGCTAATCATTCAAACTTAGTGCCCTGTTCTGCTTTCTCCCCATACCCTTTGATCCCCTTAGCCCCAAGAAACATCTAACTCTTTCTTGAAACCTTTCCATGTTTTGGCCTTAACTACTTTCTGTGACAAATAATTCCACAGGCTCATCACTCTCTGATTGAAAATAGGTGCTGTTTTAGCAAATATATGAAGATTCACTGTTTGGTTTAGGATGGCGTCTAACATAGGCAGCATGCTGATGAGAAATGGGAGGGGTCCAAAGTTTAGATCCTTTGGGGAATTTTGAGGTAATGTTGTGGTAAGGGAAATTGAAATTTTGCAGCTGATTTTCTGGCTATGACTGTGTAGATAAGCGCATAACCAAGGAAGTACAATCCCACCCACCAGAAAATTGCAGAGAGGTTTTTTTAAAGCAGGATGGTATGGTTAACAGAGTCAAAGGCTGCACAAATATCAAGAAGGATTAGGAGTCTAGCTTTGTTAATTGTTTTGATGCTGTGTATGCACATATTTCTTTTTGAAAGGAAGACACCAACAGAGCATCTCTGCAGCAAATAACACATATGGATGTCCATCAGGTCAGCCACGTTTATGAAGAAAATCTCCATTAGTAGACTGATCTGATAAATCCGGATTGATTATATGCACACGAGATAGTCATTTCACTAATGAAGTTCAGCCTCTATGCAAGTATATTCATGTCTGACACGTTATTTTTGGAACACTTATGCTAGCTTTTTAAATAAAATTGGGGAAATAAAAACAACATATTTTGAAGTGGTTTTCATTTTTGAAAAAAAAATCAGTTAATATCACACGTCTTTTCCACAGAACTTTTTTTTTTAAAAGCTACTCTTCTTGATAATTCTCCAAGGAAGCATTAAAATTCATTTTAAAAGGAAGATGTCCCTTAAAATCAATTGTTGATCTCAATCATTTATCCATGGGTTCATTCGATAGAGTAACTTTACACAAGGGAAATTCTTAATTCTCTGTCCTAAAGTGTTCATGAGATTAAATTAAATGAATAAAAAGTTAAAAGAAATTAACAGATTTTTGTTGGGCAAGGGTTCTTAAGGTTATGGGATCGAGGCATGTAGATGAAGGTAAAATTAGCCACCGAATGATCTCACTGAATGACCAAACTGACTGATGTTTCTCCCTATTCACATTTTCCTGCAGATCTGTGCAGGTTTTATATTTGCCCCAGATTCAGTGGGCTGAAAGGCTTACTTCTGTTCCTATGTCTAATGTTTTCCCAGCACTGCCAGGGCTAGATACACAGTAAAGCTTTCTTTACCAACTACAAAAGCAGAAATTGCTGATAAAGCTCAGCAGGTCTGGCAGCATCTGTGGGAAGAAATCGGTGTTCACATTTCGGATTCAGTGACCCTTCCTCAGAACTGGTGGTAGCTAGGAAAATGTCAGTTCATATGCAGAAGGTAGGTTGGGAGGATGGGCAAGGAGTAAACAAGGAGGTAGGGATAAAGGCCAGAGACAGAAGAACAGTTGAACCACAAAGGAGTGGATAACAATCCGGCTCGGAGGATGAATAGCTGTTAATGGGGGTTGTTAGTGACCAACAATGGGTTGTGTGTAATAGCAGACTATGTGATAATAAGGCCTGATGTATGGGGGTTGGGGTAAGGACATGAGAGAGCTCAAGCCATAAAGTTGTTGAACTCGATAATAATCCAGAAGGTTGCAGCTTTCCCAAGCAGAAAATGAGGTGTGTTCTTCCAGCTTGTGCTGAGCTTTCGGTTTCTATTTAGTAAAGCTCTCTTTACACTGTCTATCAAACGTGGAATTTCTTCTCTCAGGGGAGAGTAAATCTTTGGAATTGTTTACCGCAGACAGCTGTCAAGGCCGGGTCATTAAATTATATTTGAGGCTGAGGTAGATTTCTATTCAGTAAGAAAATCAAGGATTATGGGGCAAAAGGCAGGAAAGTGGAGCTCAGGATTATCACATCAGCCACGATCTAATTGAATGAATAAGCAGGCTTGTTGGGCTGAATGGCTTACGTCTGCACCTCCATCTTATTGTCTCCCCATCAGCCCCTTGCGTGCTGTTGTTTCAGTGTTAGATGGGCGACATCTGAATGGGTGGGTGCAAATCAGGAGGTCACCACATTACCTGCTCACAGCTGCTTAATATTCATAGAATCCCTGCAGTGTGGAAACAGGCCATTCGGCCCAACAAGTCCACAGCGCCCCTCCGAAGAGCATCCCACCCAGACCCATTCTCCTATCCCTACATTTCCCATAATAGGCACACAGAGTGAATATGCTTTGGCATCAAATGCTGGACAAAGGCCATTTGCACCATATGGTTTGTCCTTGCAAATTGAACTCTGACATTTCACTGTCAGCTCGAAGTCCGAGTGGCTGCACATTCCTACAGCAATTTATAAAGACAAGTGATCCTCATTCAACTGGATGATGAAATTTCTCAAGTGTTACTGGGTGCTACATCTACCTGTTTCACCACATGCCCAGTACTGATCTCAAGGCCTTTTAAAAAAAAAATGTGAAAAAGGAATATTGAAGAAGCTTTCAGCAGGAGGCAATGGAAGAATGAAAGAAATGGTCTTGTTTGTACCTATCAGCAACTTGCCACACCTCTTTGGCAGCACCTTCCAAACATACAGCCTCTACCCTTCCAAGGGCAATAGATGAAAGGGAACACCACCCCTGCAAGATCCCTTCCAAGTGGAGCACCATCCTCAACAGACCATCTGTTTTATTAAATAAATAAAAACACATCAGGCCTCTGTTGGCTCTTTCAAAAAGTTGTTCAAGTAGCCCCACTCCCCTACTCTTTCCTCATAGCCCTGCAAGATTCGTTTTTCTTCAAATAAACAATGAATCTGTTTGAATCTACTTCACCTGCCCCTTCAAGCTGTGCATTCTATGTCAAACTCTGTCAAAAAAGGGATTTTCATCTACTTGTCAGATCTAATGCTAATTATCTTAAATGTGGGAAGTTTCCCTCCCTCAAAACCGATTAATTTTGATTATCTATTAAGTCACTTCTCAATCACTTCTGCACAACAGAGAACAATTCTGACCCTGCTTCTCCACTTCACACAACCTAAATCCCAGTTACTGTTCTGGCAAATGCTTATCCTGCAAACTTTCCCCTGTCCAGAAATGCAACCACTTAGTTCTTGACACTGTCAATATAATTTTCTTAAAGTTCTTGCTCGTCATCCTGTCCGCTGCAGTTTGAGCCCCGCCTCAAGTTAAATGACCCAGTCTCCTGGCAGACAGAGGCAAACATTTCTCTGGGGTGGAGTGAACAATGGACTTTGCAAGCTCTACCCAATGACAATAAACTGTCAAAGTAGTGGCTCTGAAAAGTTACCTTTAGAACAGACTAGGAGGAATTGGTTACAGGAGGGGTGTGGAGATGAAAGGAGGCATGCATCGTGCACCTCCAACAACAATGCTCCTGGCCGTTCCCTATGCTTCCTCAGCCACCATCATGCACAACACCACCACCCCCACTCCTCCCCACCTGTTCCCCATGGCTCCTCCGCTAGCTTGGTTCTGTGGATAGGCTGCTGAATTTCTATGCAGTCCCCTCCCCAAACCAAATTCCCACCTCCGAACGAACCAGATAACTATCAGCGACAGCAATGTGCCATCTCCATGTAAATGCAAATTAATCAAAAACACTGCAGGACACACAGCCTATTTGTGAAAGCCTCTCCAATCCAAACTGTGACTCCTCTGAATGCCATTAGACAATCAGGATAAGGTAAACTCAGCTAAGTTATGATGCTGGTGCAGCATTCAAAAACCACAAGCAACAAAGCTGCCAAGTGCCCAGGTGTCATTGTCCTTTCGCAGCCAGGCCCCAGTCCAGTGGAAAATGATAGCATCTCATCAGTAGCTGGAAGTATTAGGGTGGGACCACTTTCACCATGTGGCCACCACAGCATGCAGTATTTCCTCACTCATCCCCACACACACACACCCACACAGTGTCCCACATGTGGAACGTCCATGACCAGACAGGGTGGCAATACTTGTTCTGGTACCTTTCTTTGCTTAAGTTTGAAGGCAGCTTTGGCCGAGGCTCGGTATCTTTTTCTTGGTGTTCCGGAGGAGGAGGGGTGGGGGTGGGGAAATGGAAGGGACATGGTAACTTACCGTGCACTCTTGGAATAACAAGACAGGGTGACGTGGCTGATGTCCTGGATGTCCAAAGCGGTGGGCTCTGCCGAGATAGCCTGCCTCTTGGTCCTCTGCTGCTCCTGGAGTTGGCTGCTGCTGGACTCGCTCTGGCTGGGGGGTTGAGCGGCCGGCCGCAGGACCGAGCGGTATTTGTCCAGTTCGGTTTGTAGCTTCTGGATCAGCTCGTCCTTCTGGTCCAGTTCCAGCTCCAGCTCGTCGATCAGGGCGTCTCTCTGCCTCAGCTCCTCGATCTTCTCCTGGAGGGCGTACTGCAGGTCCCGCAGGGTCCCCATCTCTCCCGGCACGGGGTGGGTAATTGACAAAATCTCGCCCCACTCCAGGACCAAAAGCAACTCAGTCTTCCTACTTCCCGCCAGCCAGGCACAGCTGAGGAACCAGATTATTGAGCATTCTCGCTCCTCTCCTCTCTCTCTGAGCAGCCCTGGCTCTTCCAGGTAACTGTCTGCTTGTAACTACATTCCCGGGGTGTCCTCGCCAAGCTGCCGTGGGGAGCCGACAACTTCCAGTATGTGCAAAGAAAAATCTTCGGGCGAACCGAGCAACACCCACCCCAAAACTAGCTCAAACCCCAGGGCTGAAAACGCCCGTGCCGAGTCCAGCCAACTCTTGGGCACTTCCCATCAGCTACTTCATTCCCCACCCAGCGGAGAGCCTCAATCACCGTACAGACTTGGGGAAAGACGATTAATCAAAACACAGGAAAACAACGATTGGTGGGGTTGGGGGTGATGGTGGGTTATAGGAGGTTACAAGAGGTTAACAGGAGGCTTCCAGATGAAGACTGGCACCGCTGCGTTTTTGGATGCTCGCTTTCCCCAAGGTGCATTAGAGGAGGGGAAATAACCGAAGCTAGGGGCGTTGTAGAGGGGAAGCTGGAGGCGTGGTGTGGCTGCTGCTAAGCGCGCAGACACACACACACACACCGCAGTAGAGACTTCACAAGCTGGGACGGCGGCGCCGATATAGATTCAGCACTGGATCAGTGGACAGCGCCACTCCGGGCCAGGGCGGCTGCTGACCCGCTCTTCAAACCCTCGCCCTTCTCACATGCCATCGTCAGAATCATCCATATTTGGCGAGGGAAGACCACAGGCGGGGTGCCCTCCTTCGCCACTATCCCGATCAATTTGAGAATCAGTTTGTGAGCGGTCAGGTCTTGTATCCCCCTGCCCCCGTCTCAGTCTGGATTCTGCGTGCGTGTGCAGTTTTATCGTCCTTACTCTTACTTCCCTTCCACAAGTCTCCGGAACACCAGCGCGGGTCTCACCTCAACGCATTCCAATCAGCCCCCGGTGACCCAGAGACCTCACGGTTTCAAACGCTTCGAGTCTTGACTGAACGCAGCGCACCAAGAATTAAGAGATAACTCGCAACCGGCCACTATACAAATACAAGCCTCTGTTGAAACAATCCAGGAAGGCTAGCAGCTCAAGTCTTTCTAACCTAGCTAACACTGAAACTTCTGCACAGTCCCAGACAAACCCTGGGGTTCATCAGAAACCAAACTAGGTCAGCCAAATAATGCTGCAGCTACAGAAGCACGCCAGAGGCTGGAAATTCAGTGGCAAGTCACTAGCTTCATGACCCTTCAAAGCCTGTTCACCATCTACAAGGTACAAGTCGGGAGTGTAATGGACTACACCCCTTCTGCTTGGATGACTTCAGCGTCAACAACATTCAATAACGTTGACACCATCCAGGACACAGCAGTCCACTTCACTGGCAACACACCCACAAACATTCACTCTCTCCACCACCAACACACAAAGGCAGTATGTACCTTCTACAAGATACACTGCAGAAACTCGACGCCACCTCCAAAGTCCATAACCAAGGAGGACAAGGGCAGCACACACATGGGGGCACCTTCTGCAAGTTCCCTTCCAAGCCACTCATCATCCTAACTTGGAAATATATTGCCATTCCTTCAGTGTCACTGGGTCAAAATTCCATTTTAACGACACACCAATAACCTACTTCATATTTTGAAAATCTTCAGAAAATTGAATTGCATCTAGAAATCATTGGAATTCCCAATCCAGAATAATGATGGGGTTCAACAAGTTATCCACACCTGGCAGCAAATGGCAGACACATTTAATATAGCCTCACATTGACAGAGCAGGCTGATCAAATGGACATATTATACACTGGTAAATAGCTGGTTGGGAGACACATGGTAACTAAGGGATCCACAAGGCACCAAAACATACAGCTTTATTGATCAGTGAACATCCAAACTCCTTAAAGCTGGACATTGGGAAGGTGGTGGTATACTGGTAATATTAATGGAATAGGAATCCGGACCCCTTGCCTAATGTCCTCGGGAGATGAGTTTGAATCCAACTAAAGCAGATGGCGCAACTTGAATTCAATAAAAATCTTCAAGAAAAAGCTAGCCTTATGGTGACCATGAGGATTGTCCTAAAATCCCACCTATTTCAAAGTCCTTGAACGAAGGAATTCTGTCATCATTATCTGGTCTGGTCTACATGTAACTCCACATTCACAACAATGTGACTGACTCTTAACTGTCCTCTGCCAATCAGGGTTGAGTGATAAATGGTGTAAGCAATAGTGATGCCCACATCCCTTGAATGAATAAATAAATTTTTCTCTCTAGCCTAATGTTCAGAATCAATTATCTATTTTTCTATTCACCATGTTACTCAATCAATTCATTATTTACTTCCCAAGGAAATGGGCATGGGGATCCAGAGATTCAGGACTTTTAAGAGATTTCAATTTCTGAATCTTTTATCTTGTAATTAGAAAGCCCACAAATACTGACAATCAGAAATCTGAAGAATACATTTTAGGATGTGCAGTCTTTATAACCCAAAGGTGAGGTCCATGATGCCCTAAAGATCTCAACCAAAATATCAGCCTATTTTCTTAAGATACTGACTAACCCAGTGTAGTTCCAGCAGTTTAGTTCATCAGTTATTCAGACATGTTAATGGAAGGTGTTGGCAGAAATTAATGCAGATTGATCAGCAAACTGACCATACTGGAACTAGCATTACAAAACCATGGCCTTCAAGACAAAAACGGAGCATCATTCAACTCACATAGCATACTTAAATAACACCTTTAATGTTATAAAACCTCAAGATCTCTCAGAGAAGCTCTATAAAGCAACATTTGACCAAGTCACAAAACGAGGTATTAGGTCAGGTGACCAAAAGCTTGGTCAACTGTCGGTTTTAAGGTGCACCTTAGAGGTGGAAAGAAACAGTTTAGGGAGGTCATTTCAAAGCTTAGGAAGATATTGGCATGCCCACCCAAGATGAAGTGGTTAACATCAAGGATGACCATAGTTACAGGAGTTCAAAGGTGTCAGGTGGTTATGAGGCTGATGGAAACCACAGAGGAAAGATATGGAGGGATTCGAAAACAAAACCTGAGAATTGTTAAAAGTGAGGTGCTGCAGAATTGAGATCCAATGAAGTTCACGTATGATGGATGAATTGATGCAGCACAAGTAAGGACACAAGCATCAGAACTTTGGTTGATGTTAAATTCCCAGCGTGTACAACCTGCGAATGCTTTGGAGTGGAGCTAGAGGTTAAAAAGGTGGGAATGAAGGTTTTAGCAGCAGACTCATTGATAGAGGATGATGTAAAGGAGGTAAAGTTTTTTATTCAATCATGAGGTATGGGCATCGCTGGCTGGCCAACATTTATTGCCTGTTTCTAGTTGCTCTTGAGAAGAGTGTGTGTGATTGGTTTATGCCCACACTTTGGCAGGATTACAGATTCTGGGAGTGGAATACAAGGTAGGACAATAATCAAGGAGTTCAGACTGCCTCAGATTAAAATTTGGCTGATTTACATCATCAGATCACCAAGATTTGCATCTTGTCTCATTCCTGTTAGCTGTTTGCCCTCAGTGGTTCTTGTCCCTTTGCTGTCACTCAGTAATACACTCCCTAAACAGGAGGTTGCACTCACTTGTGTTTGTCATGGAGCGGTAGATGGCAGAGAATTCCAGACTCCCCCTCCACTTTTTTTGAAAAACTTGAGGGAATACAAGACGAGCCTTCACCACCTATCCCCAGAGTTTAGGCAACCTTTTTTGCTTATATTATTCTGGTGAATCTGCACCGTTTTTATACCCCAACCCAGCCCAAAATGTCCTCCTTGGGAAACTGAGGACAGTGCTTGAGATTTTTATAACAGTAATGTCACCTCCACTTTTTTTTTGAGTCCTCCAAAATAAAGGTCATTATTTCATTTTTCATACTTGTCCACTCGTTCCTACTGATCTGTACATTTACAGCTATTATTAACCACTTATCCATGATGCATAGCATCCTTAAGTCATGCATCCAGCTTTACTGAGATTGTCACACTCAAACCATTCCCACATTGGAGAGGAGTAAATCGATGCACAGCACCAGCTAGAGGCCTATTTAATACCTGCAGGTCATAAGGGCTAGATTAAATGAGGACACCTGATCGGCATAGTCCGCAGCAGCCCAGAACTCCTGGTCTCAAGCAATCCGATAGCCTTAGCCTCCGAGTCGCCGGATTACAGGCGCACGCCACCGCGCCCGGCTCTACCTCTCCCCTGCAGAACGTACAGCCCTCCGCTCCAATCCCAACCTCACCATAAAACCCGCAGACAAGGGAGGCGCAGTTGTAGTATGGCGCACTGACCTCTACATTGCTGAGGCCAGACGCCAACTCTCCGACACCTCCTCCTACCGCCCCCTTGATCATGACCCCACCCACGAACACCAAACCATCATCTCCCAAACCATCCACAACCTCATCATCTCAGGTGACCTCCCACCCACAGCCTCCAACCTCATCGTTCCCCAACCCCGCACCGCCCGCTTCTATCTCCTTCCCAAAATCCACAAACCTGACTGCCCTGGTCGACCCATTGGCTCCGCCTGCTCCTGCCCCACCGAACTTATCTCCAACTATCTCAACTCCATTTTCTCCCCTTTGGTCCGGGAACTCCCTACCTACGTCCATGACACCACCCACGCCCTCCACCTCCTCCAGAACTTCCAATTCCCCGGTCCCCAACACCTCATCTTTACCATGGATGTCCAGTCCCTATACACCTGCATTCCCCATACAGATGGCCTAAAGGCCCTCCGCTTCTTCCTGTCCCGCAGGTCCGACCAGTCCCCCTCCACTGACACCCTCATCTGCTTAGCCGAACTCATCCTCACCCTCAACAACTTCTCTTTTAATTCCTCCCACTTCCTACATACAAAGGGGGTGGCCATGGGTACCCGCATGGGCCCAAGCTGTGCCTGCCTCTTTGTAGGTTACGTGGAACAATCCCTCTTCCATACCTACACTGGCCATAAACCCCACCTCTTCCTCCGTTACATTGATGACTGTATCGGTGCTGCCTCGTGCTCCCACAAGGAGCTCAAACAGTTCATCCACTTCACTAACACCTTCCACCCCAACCTTAAGTTTACCTGGACCATCTCTAACACCTCTCTCTCCTTCCTGGACCTTTCTGTCTCCATCTCAGGCAACCACCTAGAAACTGATATCCATTTCAAGCCCACCGACTCCCACAGCTACCTAGAATACACCTCCTCCCACCCACTTTCCTGCAAAAATACCATCCCCTGTTCCCAATTCCTTCGCCTCCGCCGCATCTGCTCCCAGGATGAGGTATTCCACTCCCGTACATCTCAGATGTCCTCGTTTTTCAAGGACCGCAACTTCCCCCCTTCAGTGGTTGAGAACGCCCTCCACCGTGTCTCCCACATTTCCCGCAACTCATCCCTCACACCCAGTCCCCGCAATAACAACCAAAACAGAATCCCCCTCATCCTTATGTATCCCCCCACCAACCTCCGGATCCAACGCATCATCCTCCGACACTTCCGCCATCTGCAATCCGACCCCACCACCAAAGACATTTTTCCCTCCCCACCCTTATCTGCTTTCCGGAGGGACCACTCTCTCCGAGACTCCCTTGTCCGCTCCACACTCCCCTCCAGCTCCACCACACCTGGCACTTTTCTCTGCAACCGCAGGAAGTGCTACACCTGCCCCCACACCTCCTCCCTCACCCCCATCCCAGGCCCCAAGAAGACTTTCCACATCAAGCAGATGTTCACCTGCACATCTGCTAATGTGGTATACTGCATCCGCTGTACCCGGTGTGGCTTCCTCTACATCGGGGAAACCAAGCGGAGGCTCGGGGACCGCTTTGCAGAACTCCCACGCTCGGTTCGCAATAAACAACTGCACCTCTCAGTCGCGAACCATTTCAACTCCTCCTCCCATTCCTCAGACAACATGTCCATCCTGGGCCTCCTGCAGTGCCACAACGATGCCACCCGATGGTTGCAGGAACAGCAACTCATATTCCGCTTGGGAACCCTGCAGCCCAATGGTATCAATGTGGATTTCACAAACTTCAAAATCTCCCCTCCCCCTACCGCATCCCAAAACCGGTCCAGCTCGTCCCCGCCTCCCTAACCTGTTCTTCCTCCCACCTATCCCCTCCTCCCACCTCAAGCTGCACCCACATTTCCTACCTACCAACCTCATCCCGCCCCTTGACCTGTCCATCCTCCCTGGACTGACCTATCTCCTCCCTACCTCCCCACCTACACTCACCTTTACTGGCTCCATCCCCGCCTCTTTGACCTGTCTGTTTCCTCTCCACCTATCCTCTCCTCTATTCATCTTCTACCCGCCTCCCCCCCTATTTATTTCAGAATCCCAATCCCCTCCCCCACCCCCATTTCTGAAGAAGGGTCTAGGCCTGAAACGTCAGCCTTCCTGCTCGTCTGATGCTGCTTGGCCTGTTGTGTTCATCCAGCTCTACACCGTGTTATCTCAGTTGCAATGTCTTTGGGTTAAATCAGAATATGATGTGGAACAGGTTGGACAAACTGTACAAGGAGATTGGCCTAGAGTTGCTGCCTCCTGTTGGAGGGGTCATGTGTGAGTGGATGCCATTTACATGGCAAAGAGGATCGAAGGGGATCCATCTGCTCACACATTGTTCCGATTCCAGCTCAGCAGCAGGAATCAAAAGGTAACAGTTAACTGGTGTTGTGTGACTGGAAAGCTGTTTCTAATGGGGGTCCACAGGATTCAGTGCTTGGCTGCCTTGCTTTTCATCGTGTATATCAATGCTTTTGATTTAAATGGAAGGGACACAATCAAGAAATTTGTTTTATGATACAAAAATTGGTTGTGTGATTGATAGCAAGGACGAAAGTGATAGACTGCAGGAAGTTATCGATATATTGGTCAGGGGGCAGAAATGCGGCAAATGGAGTTCAATCCAGAGAACTGTGGTGCAATCTATTTGAAAAGGAGAATAAAAGGACAAGGGGATCCAAAACAGGCTAGCGGATAGAGGGAAGCATAAAGAGGAGGAACCTTGTTGCACGGCAACCATAGACCCAGAAGGTAGCAGTCCAAGTAGATTAGGTGCTTATGGCAGATAATGAGATATTTCCCTTTCTTAGGCAAGGCGTAGAGTGAGAGCACAGAGTTTATGTGAGAACTGCATTTAACTTTAGTTGCGGTCTAACTAGAGGAACTGCCTAGAATTCTGGCCACCCCATCACAGGAAGGATGTGATCACATTCAAGAACATCTGTACCTTATTTTACAAGGATGTTGCCACAGGTGAAAAAGTTTAGTTGCGAAGAATGGCTGGATAAACTGGGGCTTGTATTGTTCAGAATGGAGAAACACATGATGATGAAAGATCGAGAGGATATGGATGGTAAGCACCTAGTTCCCTTTGCAGAGAGATCAGTAACTGGGGGCTTACATTCAAGCCAATTGGTAAGAGGATTGGAATGTAGAACAATCTAGAGACACAAACACACACACACACAGCAATGGAAGTCTAGAACTTACTGCCTGAAAGGTGGTAGAGAAAGCAACTTTCATCCTATTTTGAAAACGCTTGGATATGCATGTGAAAGTCTGAAAGTGGATTTGGTTGGCTAACCCCTTTATGGCTGCCACAGGCATGATGGGTCAAACGGTGTCCTTCTGGGCAGTAAACTTTTATGATTCCATGGCTGACAACAACAGAAAAGCACCGACTGCTCAAGTTTCAACGCACCCAGTGGATTCAATGGGAGATAGGAATGCCAAAGGGTCACAGGGTATTCAGAGTTCCTGCAGTGCTGCAAAAGCCTTCATCAAAGTGTCTCAAACAAAAAATTATGACAACAGTACTGACAGAAAGATACAAATGAACACACTTTTATTTTAGTAATTTGAGAATTTCAGCAGCGTTGGAGAATGTGTGTAACCCAGAATGCAACAATTTAGTTTTCAGTCCTGCAGTCATGCCATGAGCTAAATTCAAACTCTCAAGATTTGTTGCAATCCCAGCAGTGCATCAGCCTTCATGCAACAGGCTCTGAACTCTATCAAGCATCCCACATAAATACAGAGATACCAATGAAGCATTTATTCGCAAGAAGGAAGCGCATACCCTGTCAACCGCCAATCAATGTCCTTTGCTCATTGACTGGGCACTGTGCTCAAGGATCATCCACTATCACAATGTTTCCATAGCAATCACTTGTTGCTAAGGCTTATGCAACTTGTCATCATGTGTCAAATGAGCAATTAGCCGAGAAATTGTAGAAAGAAACTGTTTATGCATTAAATGGATTTCAAGGCGTATCTGAAAATTTACGGTTAGCTGAAACTAAATTTCTCATTGAGGGATAATAGTCCTCACAGTTGCTAAAACCATACAACATACAGGGCGGTAGATTCAATCATTGGGGTGCGTCGAGTTAGTTGATCACAACACAGTCAGAATTGATATAATTGGCACCACCCCCTGGAAAGGAATCATCATTATATACTGAAAATGGTGCATAACAAGAGCAGGCTCAATTGTCAGCAAATGATCCACCAGTGTCCAGTAGAAAAAATGAATGGTGGGGGCTGCGCATTCGTGAGAACCAACTGAAAATTTGGGAATCATTGTTACAGCTTGGATACTCGGTAAAAATCAGACACACAGCATTGTTCAAACTAACAAAATCCACACAATGTCAAACATGGTAACAGAATCACCTCAACATCTCAGCTCCTCACCCAAGGTGTAAACTGTTTTGATGAATGGTCCCAATACAAAAATCAATGTATCTCTTCTCCTTCAGAGTGAAAAACACCAGTCATACACTTCCAGGATTTAGACAAATTCACTTCATCTTCTCTACTGTTTCCCTTAAAAACCTTCTCTAAATTCTCTGATCATAATTCCAGCTGTGCTCTCCTAACTTTTCTCCAATGGTCTGATGAAGATTGGAAGAAATGTCAAGAACCCTCAAATGAATTGAGCCAGGCAAACCAAAATGCTGCCATAGTTTGGGGTTCACTCCAAGTTGGGTTCTTTATTTGATTGCTATTCCATGGCTCCTGCTGGAAGTTCCACCTCTGAGGACACCAGGGCTGAAATATTGGAGTGTCCCAACAGCTAGAGCACAGGGAGCAATCTCCACACGCACGCATTTAGCATTGGACACCATATCAAGCCAAAAAAATGAACGAAAGTCAAGACTGGAGAGCATGTTTTTCTTTTAACCCAACACTAACCCTGGAATTAGGGAAGTGAGTTCAAAGTTATGGCTGTGTGCTTCACCGGGTGGCCACGGAGTGTGTTCAGGCACTGTCAGCAAACTTCACTTGGTTGTTTTTCCCTTCTTATTATGTGGCATCTTTCATGAACTCACCATACCCCAAAATGCTTAATAGCCAATGAATTACTTTTGGAACTACAGTCACTGTGCAGAAAGGAAGTAAATAAATGCAAATAATTTTTTACTGGCTCCAGGAACTCTCAATGGCAACAGCCAAGTACCTCCCCACAGATGCACAGCTTTCTCCTCGTATCTGCGTCTTACCTGTGATAACTGCCCTTTGGCCTTGTGCAACAGACTGACCAAGGACACAGGCTGGCTGTTGACGAGTACAGACCTAGCTTGGAAGAGGTGAAAAGATGTGAAGATCTCGGCTTTTACGTGCAGAAAACGGGTTTTTAGGGGTTGCATGCACTGGCTAAGGGAGTGGAGAGGTTGTGCTGCTAGATTTTTAATCCTGGGAATGCAGAGTCCCAAAAACCTCTTGGCAACTCTCGGGAACTCAAGATTCCACACACATTGTCCTACCATCCAAAGGCAGCCACATGTGTAATGCTACATCTAAAATTCCATTAAAATGGTTGTTTCAAGCGAGTGATAATGCCTCTTTACAGTTATCCGACAACAACTTGTATTTGTAAAGCAGCTTTTATCAGAGCCCCCAAATGCTTCGTAAGACTCAACAGAATTTGAGCTACACCAATTCAGAATTTGATTTTTTTTCAAAAATTGAGGGAAATTAAAACACAGTCTCAGTAAAAGTGATTGTTAAGCTGCCAGACTAAGTAACAAAGCTATTGCTTCACCAAGTTCCCACACAGCAGAAGGTCTGCCTGGCCTAAGAGACCACAGTCAAAACACATTGTTGACTATTAATTGAAAAATGACCATTCTATCTAATCCGTGTTCATACAAGTATCAGAATTTACAGCACAGAAACAGGCCATTCAGCCCAACAATGTGGTGCTTGAGCTTTCCTTCTATGCTCTCCACCTAACCTCAGTCAACTTTCTATATCTTTCTTTTTCATGCATTCATGTAGCTTCCCCTTAAATGCATCTCTGCCATTCACTTTAGTTATTCCCTGTAAGTTGAGCATTCCACAGTTTCATCTCTCTCAGTAACAATACTTCTCCTGAATTCACTCTTGGATGTTATTTGTAACAATCTGAGATTAACGGCTTCTGGTCTTGGTCTCCAATTCAACAGCACAGGAGCCACTCCCTCATGTTGAGAATCTGTTAAAAACCAGAGAAACTATGAAAGAGAAGGTCTACCTCATTCACCTTGTTGTATGGTACAATAGTAAGTTAATGACTAATTACAGAAATTGATCTCCATCAAACGTGAGGTGAGGAAACACCTCAGGGACAGAACAGGGAAACAAAAGACTGAAGTCACCTGTTCCTCTCAAGCACACTGCACTTAGGCAATATCTCAAATCAGTCTACAGTAGCCTTATTTTTAATATTATTTTTCTTTATTTGTTCATGGGACGTGGGCTTTGATGGATGTTTGAGCATTTATTGTCCATCCCTATTTGCCCAGAGAGTCAACCTGGATGCCTGGAGTTGCATAAAGGCCAGACTAGGTAAGGATGGCAGATTTCCTTCCCTGAAAGACATTAGCAAACCAGATGAGTTGTAAAACAAATGACAGTGGTCACCACTCAACCGGCCATTTTACTGAATTCACACTTCACCATCTGCCATGTTGGGGTTTCAACATTAGCCTGAGGTTCTGGGTAACCAGTCCAGTGATATAACCATTATGTCACCCCTTCGAATAGTTATTCTGAAAATTATTCTAACTTTCTATGCACTTAGGGAGAATATCAGCATCTTAATATTGATAAAAAATTACGGAGTCTCACTCAGCACAGCCATTGTTTCCTTTCATATGAAGCTAGATCATTGAAATGAAAGTGTAATCTTACCGATCTGGTTTCTCATGTGCCTGAAGCTTGAAGTTGTGCCAGTTACAAGAGGACAAAAAACACTGTGATTCTGCTGAGATGCCCTGAGCCCTCCTGGTCCGAGGCAGAAGTTGAGTTTTTGGGAGCACAGAATGGCACTTGTGGAGTTTAATCCTCAGATCCTGGATCTCGTGCTCTCGCTCGACAAGCTGAAGCTCCAGCTCCTGAATCTTGGCCTCCTTCAGGGCCAATAGTGCCTGGAAACCCTGCACAATCTCACTCATTTTCAACCTGTTCTGAAATAAACGTGTAAAGACTGAAAATCCTCACTGCAGAGCCAAGATCCAGACTGTGAAACATGGACCAGGGGAGAACGGAATGGTGGGCAGGAAGGGAGAGGGGGAAAAAAAAACTTGTGTACCAGACAAAAAGACACTAAGCCCCTGCGTCACCTCCAAACCAGTGTTCAAAGGTTCCATTCATCTTATCCATTCAAGATCACCCCTAGTCATCTCCAAGTGCACTGTTTGCCTTGCCGTGCGTGAGGTAGTATCAGTGCGGGCAGCTATGTATCAATGTTCACATCAGCAATGACGACTATTACTTTTCACAGCAACCTGCAAAACACTCGAGTTCTGTATCAGAGCCTGAATTCATACAGAACTCAAGAGCCCTTGAACTCTCAAGCATTAAGAAAACAAAATGCAGATCCTGGCAGGCACTGCTCCTGCTAGGTTCTTGGAGGAGTGGAGAATGGAAAATGTAAACCAAATAAAGTGCTTCACTGAAGCAACATCAAACAAAATTGGACCCCAAATCAGATAATCTAGTACTCATTAGGACAGGTGGCCAAAAAATTTGCTTAAAAAAAAGACAAGATTTGACACTCCTTAGGATGTTTCTTCAGTCCTACCTTTGTGGTTCAACTTTTGGTCACTTCTCCTGATTTCTACTGGCCTGATCTGGTGTCAAAACAATGTTAAAAGATTGAGCAAAGGAGATTCGAAGGGCGATTTTATGAAGGTGCATGATGCACAGAGAAAACAAAACTGTTGCCATGAGCTGATTGCATAAGGACTAGTGGACACAGATGTAAGGCTTTGGGCAAGAGAGGTAGGGGGATTGAGAGGAAAAACTGTTTTAGACAGTGAGTGATAATGCCCTGGAACTCGCTGCCATCGAAGGTAATGGAAGCAGTGTCAATCAATGATTTCAAAAGAAAACTGAATGTCCATCCGAATTAAAAACAAAGTTGCAGGGCTACTGGGATAAACCTGGAGGAACAGAACAGACTGGACTGGAGAACCAGAAAAGACTTGATGGGCTGAATAACCTTCTTCTGCATTGTGAATTACTTTATGGTCATGTTTTTATTTATGTTGCACATTAAACACTGTGGGAAGTTTCACGACAATAACTACATCAAGCCAAATTCTTGTTGAGCCCAAGCCTGAGACACAGTGTGGTTTAAGGAGGTTTTGTAGACAGAGCTTAAGCAGCTGAAAGCCAGGCTGAAAATGCACTAGAGGCGAGATTGGGACGAGCAGAGAGGTCCGAGAGCCGCAGGGGGCTTGAGGAGGTGACAGAGCTAGTCAAGGGCTATGCCACGGAGGGATTTGAATTTAAACATGAGAATTTTAAAAGCAGGGCATTAATGGGAGAGAGCTCACCTAACTCACCTAAGGCAGCAAGCATAGGGATAATGGGTTAAATGGGACTTGCTGTGAGTAAGCAAAATTTTGGGTTAACTCGAGTTAATGAAGGGTGGAAAATGGAATAACCAAATTTGGAGAGAGAAACGCACTGGAGTTTCAGCAGCAGGAGGACTGAGGCAGGGTCAGAAACAGGCAATATTAAAATAAAACATGGAAATAGCTCTTCTGGTGCCGGCGCAGGTAAGTGGTTGAAAATTCATCCTGGGAACAAAGATGACATCTAGATTGGGAAAGGTTTGTTTGAGCTTCCAACAATGTCAAGGAAGTTAAAAGCAAGGGAACAGAGCTCACAACAGTGACTGAAGGCAATAGCTGTGGTCTTCATCACAGAGGACAGAAACAGACCCTTCAGTCCAAGGCGAACATAATCCCAAACTAAACTAGTCCCACCTGCCTGCTCCTGGCCCACATCCCTCCAAACCTTTTCTATTCATGTACTTATCCAAATGTCTTTTAAACACTGCAATCATACCCACATCCACCATGTCCTCAGAAAGTTCAGTCTGCATGCGAACCACTCTGTGTAAAAAAATTGCCCCTCATGTCTTTTTAAAATCTCTCTCCTCTCATCTTAAAAATACGCCCCTTGTCTTGAAATCCCCCACCCTAGGGAAAAGACAACTACCATTAACTCTACCTATACCCCTCAATATTTTATAAACTTCTATATTGAATTAATGGATCTTTCTGCTCATCCTGTCCCAGAGGTCAGACAAGCAGAGTGCCAATCAGGGGCAACAGAGAGGCCACAAGAAGTGATGCTGGGAGAGAGTGAGCATTGTTGGCTTACATGTGGAAAATGTATTTTCAGATGGTGGCACCGACGGGCAGTAGGTAACAGAAAGAGACACGGGTCAAGGACAGGTCCTCAGACAGTTTCCGAGGAAACAGAGCAGGAACGGATGAGAAGGCACGATAATTAGTTCTTTGGAATGAACAACAAATCCACAAGACACTTAAGAGGAAGATCCTGTATTTATGACCCGGACATTTCTTTTCCAATAGCTACAATGCCTACGCAACCTGCTGCGTTGATTCAGGTGGACACTTGCATTGAATTCTCCAGATCTTAACCCATTGCTGTTATCTCTCCTTTTTCTTTCTTCAATGCCCAACTGCAAACTTTATTCCGATCTCACCCACCCTGTCACGCCAATTATTGTTTTAATATATTTTCAGTACATTACCTGCCCAATTTGCTTCTATTCCATTCTCCTGTCCAGCCTTCAGCTCCCCTTAGAAATCCAATATTCCTGTTGGTGCTGTATTTCACTTTTCAAATAAGTGACTGATACCTCTTTGCCTCATCTGCTCTATTGCCAGCCTTCCTATCCCAACTACCTGGTGGAATATAATGTCAGCAACTCTCTTGCCATTCCATTCGCTCTCCCAGTCAGTGCTTTCTCAATTTTAAAAGTGGATCAAGAACTGCCTGTCAATGCAATTCCCCCCCAAATGGCCAGATTGAGATTCAGGTCCTCTCCTTCCCTGACTTTTTCATGGATAGTCTCATCAACATCCTCACTAGGATTGTAACGTGGTTCACTTGGTTAGTGACACATAGCTCCTTCCTGACAGGCATTTAAATGTCCATCATAGCTCAGCCGAACCTTTACACTTTGAATTTACTTACCTCTTTCAACCTCTCTCCTCAAACTCTCCAATCCATATGCACAGGTGACCCATCAAGCTTTGCAATCTCTCATGGCCTCTCTATGTCCATTGCCACAATCAGAGTCAAGGTAATCTCCAACTACTTCCCTGTATCCTTCACCTGCTCTAGAATTCATCCCTAAAAACATCTTGCACGAACCACAATTTCTATCAATTCAATATTTGCAAGAGTGAAGCCATTGTATTAGGAATGGCCACCCCCTCCAATACCAACTCAATTATTTTCCTTTCTGCAGATAGAAAAGGTCATTTTGATTTTGCTTCTGAGATGCATTGGACCATCTTTCTACGTGCAAGGTTGTGAGATAAACAGGAGTTGATACTGTTAATTGCTTTCAAACCAGAGCAAAGTTTAAACTCAAAAACCAGAATAATTCATCTTTGCTTTTGATCAAACTGGAAAATCTTATCCCTTTCTAAAAATTCCACAATTCCGTACTCATACAAATGCCAGGTCTCGCTTCTTCATGAGCCAACAGCATATACAATTTAATAAAGTGTGAAAATTGTCACATAACTTTGCAGCCGCAAACAGAATTTTAATCAAATCCTGATGGAACTGACTGACTCAGTCCTTGAAGCACATTCAATCCTTCATTCAGTAAGTCAAAACAACAAGAAACCCTCAATAAAGCCATTTCTTCAAAAACAGGAGGTTATTCAGAAATTGAGATTGGAACCAACCTTTGCACAGATGGCTTGCGTGAACACAAACTCCAGCCCCCAAGTGGATCAAACTGCTTCACATTCACTTCTGGCTGCTCCACAAGCCTGCCCAACCTTCATAAGGGTAAGCGCATCATTATTTAAGAACTTCTACGCACTACTGGGAGAGGCAAGCAAACACCTCAAAAGCTCCCCTCAGGCCAGTCCAAGAGATCTCACACATCAAGTTTATGCATAAAGGCGCTTACCTTCGGTATAACGTGGTCTTTGCATCAATCAAGATTCAGTCCAGCTCCTTCTCAAAATGTGTACAAGAGTATCAACAACTTGCCAGAGCACTCACTACTCTCTAGGAATGAAGGAATATTTTTCATCGACTCTACTCTTTGGTTTGAACTTGTGACTCCTTCCCATCTGGATTAATCTATCAACAGAGACACTCATTACTGTAAAGACCTCAATTAGGTCACTCTCAGGTCTGTACCGGTCTAAAGTAAATAGACTAAGCCTTACTCGCCAAGGCTTTTTCCAGCATTCTCCTGGCTCTGCTCTGGAACTTTTCCAAGGTACAATTTCACAATTCACGTGGGATGACACTGGCTAGTTGCTGAGTTCAATCATGTATGACACAGCAGCAACAACAGCGAGGAATCTGTTCTGGTTTGAGATCTCAGGAGAGATGATGACCTGTCACTGAAGCAAAGAAAGATGACCTGATATATAACACAGACCAGCTAGAACACTGCACAAACTTAAAGGTACCAAGACTGTTGTGCAAATTATGGGAGATACTGCTGTCAAGGAAGCAAAACTGTTGGAATCCTATGTATAATGAGATCGAAGTGGGTTTGAACATCAACCATGTTGCCCCCCCTGAAATTGGCAGATGGTGACGTACTCACCAATAGAAGCAAACAGATATCCTGCTGGGCTCAGCATTCTTATGAGCCATATTCCTACATTATGTCATGGCCGTAAAAACATTAGTAAGGGCACATTTGGAGCATTGCAGACAATTCTGGTCACCCTGCTGTAGCAAAGATGTTATTCAACTGGAAAGGTTGCAAAACATATTTACAAGGACGTCACCAAGACTGGAAGGTTTGAGTTATGAGGAAAAGCTGGGACTTTTTTCTCTGGAGCGCCGAGGCTGAGGGGTGACCATATTGAGGTTTGTAAAATCATCAGGGGCACAGATAAGGTGAACAGCCAAGGTCTTTGCCCCAGGACAGGGGAATCAAAATCTAGAGGGCATTGGTTTAAGGTGAGATAGGAAAGATTTAAAAGGGACCTGAGGGGCAACATTTTCCACACAGAGGATGGTGCGTGTATGGAACGAGCTGTCAGAGGAAGTGGTAGAGGCAGGTACAATTACAATATTTAAAAGACATTTGGACAGGTACATGAAGAGCAAGGGTTTAGAAGATATGGGCCAAACACCAAAATGAGACTAGTTCAGTTTAGGAAACCTGGTAAGCATGGATGAGTTGGGCTGAAGGGCCTGTTTCCATGCTGAATGAATCTATCTCCCAGCCTGCATTTCAAGCTCTCCTCAGCTTCCCTGTTCTGCAAGAATTAGACCAAAGAATTCTCACTACTTGAGCTCAAAAGCTGCTACCAAAACATTGAAACAAGTAAAATGGGGAAGTCTATTCAGTTCTTTGAGTCTGCTCCACCATTCAATATGATCATGGCTGATTATCCAAATTTCTCCCCATACTCTTTGATCCCTTTAACCCCAAGAACTAGCTCTTACTCCTCCTTGAAAACATTAAACGTTTTGACCTCAAATGCTTTCTACGACAGAGAATTCCACAGGCTCACCACTTTTGGGCGAAGATGTTTCTCATCTCAGTCCTTGACCCTTGGTTCTGGATTCTCTGGTCATCAGGAACATTCATCCCACATTTACCTGATCTAGAAGTTAGAATTTTATAGGTGTCTATGAGATCCCTCCTCATTTCGTAAGACTATAAGATATCGATCCCCCTTACCAATTAAAAATATACTTACCTCTGTCGTAAATACGCTCAATGACTTTGCCTCCATTAGCCCACTGCGGCAATAAGTTCCACAGATAAACCACCTCTGGCTGAAGAAATTCCTCCTCATTTTAGTTCTAAGGGATTGTCTCTTTACTCTGAGGCTGTGCCTTCGGGTTCTAGTCTTGCCTGCTGGTGGAAACATCTTCACGTCCATTCTATCTAGATCTTTTAGTATGCTGTAAATTTCAATTAGATCCTCCTTCATCCTTCCAAATTCCACTGAGCACAGGCCCAGAGTCCTCAATCACTCCTCACATGACGAGTATTTCATTCCCAGGATCATTCTTGTAAAACTCCTCTTGACCCCCTCCAAATGCCAGCACTTGCTTCCTTAGACATGGGGCCCAAAACTGCTCACAATATCCCACATTGTGGTATGACCAGAGCCTTATACAGCCTCAGCAGTACATCTCTGCTCTTGTATTCTAGCCCTCTTGAAATGAATGCTAACATTGCATTTTTCTTTCTAACTGCCAAATAAACTTGCACGTTAACCTTAACAGAATCCTCAACTAGAACTCAAGTACATTTATGCATCAGATTCTTTTTAAACTCCAGTGAACATAGTGCTAACTGATCTGGTCTCTCTTCATACATCAATCCTGCCATCTCAGGAATCTGTCTGGTTGGATAGCCAGAATGTCCTTCCTCAGATAAGGAGATCAAAACTGCATACACACTCCTCCACACAACTGTGTGTGGTCTCATTAAGGCCCTGTACAACTGCAGTAAGACATCTCTGATCCTGTACTCAAATCTTCTCATTTTGAAGGCCTATATACCTTCAAAGGTATTCAGATAATACCTTCACGGCCCTCTCAAAATCCTCACAGATCTATGCAATTTCCTGTAACCTCGCAATGTTCCATGATATTCACAATCCTTCAAATCTAGCCTCCTGCACATGTCTGATTGTAAGTGATCCATCACTGGTGGCTTAAGATGCCCTGGTCATAAACTATCCTGAACCTCTCCACCTTGCTCTTTCTTTGTTCTTCTAAGACACTACTAAAACCCTAAAATATTTGGCCAACTGTCCTTATTTCTTATTCTTGGGCCCAATGTCAAAAAAAATTATGCTTTTATTTGATATTGTGTTGAGCACTTTCGGACATTTTATAATATAAGTTGCTGTTCTATTTTGATTGCAGCCTATTACAAACATGTAAATGTTCAAATTCCCATCATAAATAAAAGAAATGCAAAATCAGACATTCCTTGCTGATTTCTTTGTATATCAACAAGACAACATGGATTTACAAGTTCCCATAGGAAATTAATGTTCTTCGACTGACCCCATGAGGTGTCTAAAAGTCTAAGTGGCACATAGATCATACCTGTTCACTGCAGTTAGGCATTATGGCCTGAAAAATAAACATGTTTGGTTAGCAACAGAGTAACACACTTCCTGTTATACTGCATAACATTGCCGTCCTTCAGTTTACCATAAGCAACACGTCCTGAATAATCAAAAAGCAAAAAATTGCAGATGCTGGAGATGCGAAATAAGAACAGACAGTGCTTGAAATACTCAGCAGATCTAGCAGTATCTGTGGAGCGATAAACTGAGTCAACACTTTTTCAGAGGAGTCATATTGGATTCAAAACCTTAACTTTATTTCTTCCTCTGCAGATGATGAGAATTTCCAGCACACACTGTTTTTAACACTGATTATCTGTTGCTTTAAAACAGAAATGGCTTAAACAACAACAAAACTGAGATCTGTTTATTTCATAACAATATCTCACAGCGATAATTTACTGAAAATCCAAGGAAAACTTGGACTGGTAAACTACTGCAGTCAATGGAATACTCATAACAGACAACCAAAACAAAGGTTCCTTTCCCATCCACTGTACAATGGTCAATGATAGCAAATTATAAACACGTTCAAACAATAAATTAACACTGGCAATAAATAAATATTTCTACTCAACTTCTGCAACGTTTGCAGATCATTGCAGCGATGCATGACTTACAGTCCCAAGCAGTGCTATATTGGAGGATCATTCTCATGACCGGGAGCACCTATTTTTCTACCCTTTTCTCTCCTGAATTCAGCTGCATCAAAATCTGCTGGAGTCTGCAAAATCTCAAGGCCACCACTCATTCAGGGGGAGGTGAATGAAACAAAACTGATGCACTTAAACCACTCCCACTATACTGTTCTGAACAGGCTATTTTTTTTAAATTGTCCAATATTTCTTTCACTGTATCACATCACAAACGAGCTTTTTTTTTAAAAAAACAAAAACCTGGTTAATAATTGATTTTGAAGATAATACAGTGAAAATCCTTACCTGCACCAACCTTTCACAGCAGAACTCAGGTCTTCAGAGAATTACATGGCCTCTCAGAGAATTTGTTTGGTTAAGGTTTTGTTAGAAATTTGAAAACCCAATTTACCACACAGTATAGTAAAAATGTTAACTGTAAAATAACTCAACATAAAACTGGGCCATAAGATGTGATCTTTCTTTCATGTTTGGCCTTGTTCTATCAATCAGACTCACTCCAGATTTCTAAACTGGTTAACAGCTTCTCTCCCATTTAGTTGGGTGGTGGCATGACTTGCTCATGCTGCTTGCTACACAGTACGTGACTCAAGACCTGCTAAAGCATGGGTTTTGCTGATTAAAATGTTTCAATATAAATATCAGAATGTTTTTGTCATATGTGCGAAACAAGTGTATCTCAGAACATAAGAAGATTCAACAGTTACACTCTGCAGACGTTTCTGGAAACTATAGTATAACTCTTTAAATCATATAACTGATCCAGACAAGGAAGGTCATTTAGTCTATTATGATTCATCCCTTCATTAGTGTCCCATTGTTAACTCCCACACCACTCTCTCACCCATTTTATGTGCTGGTGACTACTTATGCAAAGTGCAGCTGGAGAGCAGCTCCAAATAAATTTTGCCCCAGTTTGAACCCATAGCCCTTATGTGACTGTTGGAGCTTGAAGAAAAGGAAATGAGGTTTATCCATTTGATGCTCAGGTAAGACCACTTAAGAAAAACAAAGATGTGATTAGATGCATGATTATTTATGGTTGTGCTCTAATAAAGATGCTGACACTAGCTGCATTACTGGTCATTCTCCAGATGCCCATCAAATAAGTCACCCTTTTTAATGGGAGCTTACAGAATGAGACTTGAGCTGATTATGCATTCTAAGAGGAGAAATCATGAGAAACACAGAGTCATTGGGACAGGGTAGAGGCACAAAGAGATTTAGGTGCATGGGTTCACACATCATCAAAAGTAGAAACACAGGATGACGGGTTTAAAAAATATAGTGCAATTCCTTTCAGAGGAATCAAATTCAAAAACAGATTAGTTATGATGAACTCATTTAGTATCTTGATTAGATCACACGGCATACTGTGTAAAGTTCAGGTTTGCATATTGCAAA
Organism: Rhincodon typus; assembly: GCF_021869965.1. NCBI lineage: Eukaryota > Metazoa > Chordata > Chondrichthyes > Orectolobiformes > Rhincodontidae > Rhincodon > Rhincodon typus. Next base: position 2,394,680 of record NC_063371.1, read on the forward strand.
CAAAACACCAGTGTACTCAACAACATAAAAAAAAGTTACAAGAATCAAGAGGGTATCCTTCTCTCTGGAAAAAGAGAAGGCCAAGAGGTGAACTGATGAAATGACCAGTTTTGCCCCAGTTTGAACCCATAGCCCTTATAGGACTGTCGGAGCTTGAAGAAAAGGAAATGAGGTTTATCCATTCGGTGGTCAGGTACTTAAGAAAAACAAAGTTGTGAATAGATCCATCTTCAGTCCAACCCACTACCCATTCACCTCCACCACAGGTAGGAGGAGATTGATCATGAATACATCCCAGAAGAAATGAACCCCGTACCAGTCTGATTCACACCAGCCATCTGACAAACTGACCTACACATTGTATTATACAAACAGCTATAAAGAAAAGGTGAAGTTGTAAACACAGAAGTAGTTGGTGATTCCTCATGAAGCAATTGAAGAGGAAAATAGTTAATGGAACTAATAAATTAATATCAGTTATTAGAAAGGATTTGCACTTCAATTGAACTGACATCCAAAAGCGCTTTCCAACCAGTGAAGTACCTTTGAAGGATAGTCATTGCTGGAATGCAAGAAACGTAGTAGCTAACTTGCCCAGAGTGTAATTACAAATGGAAAAAGACCACTTTATCTGTGCTTCTTAGGTTTGTTGCAAACTAAGTTTTATCCAGGAGAATAGCTCTCCTTCTCTGTGATTACTGCTGAGGGATCTACACGCATCTATCCGAAGGGACAGACAGGACCTCGGTTTGAGCAACGTGTCGACAAGACTGCACGCTCTCAACAGTGCAGCATTCCTTCAGCACTGAACCGAGGTGCCAGCCTGAACTGGGTGCTTGATTCTCTGCAGTGTCAAATACTCAACTTGGAATGCAAAAAGAGAGCACTACCCAATGGGTTATGCTAACGCTCCACTGAAAGCGAATGCAATCGGAGGAGACTGCAAAACCAGCACTGCAGCCACTGTTCAGAAAACAGTCACCCTCGAACAGCAGCAAGACAAATTACAACTTTCGTGACATCATTCAGGAGAGAAATGTTGGCCAGAGCAACAGACATTCCTGCTGCGCTTTTAAGATATGCTGACTCCTTTCCAACCAACAAGGTCAAACCACCAAAAGAGGGCTGATGGGGCTTAACATGGCAGCTGAAACAGAACACCCATTTCAATATACAAACCACACACCCCCTCCCTGCCCTGCTCTCCCCCTCTCCAACACTGCCACTTGGGTTGGGGACTAAGGTAGGGAAGAAATAGTGCAAGCTTCCTGCTCCTACTACAGCCTTAGCCATCAGCAGTACCTAGCCAGCATCAAAATAGCTTGGTGATATGCACTACCCCAGCTCACCCACTGAGAAAAGATCACATTTGGTGAGATAGTGGATGGCATTGGTACCCCAGTGACAGCCAGAAATGCAGGAAAGGAGACTGGATGGGAAAATACAGCCCAGCCATCCTCACTTTTAGCTACTAAATGGCCCTCCACTGAAATGGAAGGGTGAGACAACAACTGCTGGTCTTTTCCACTAATCCTACACCAAACGAGGTTTTGCACTAAGATGAGTCAGTTTGATGAGTCACTTTACTCTCAGCACACTGCCAGCATATATCACACTCCTTCTCATGAAGACAGTAGTAGGACCGTTTGATCGTCGGAGAGAAATGAGGGTTGATGTTGTTCAGCGTCTCTTGCAGTCCAATTTCACAAGGGGACAGTAGTTAATTTGTGAAAATTAACTGGACTACAGCTACGTAGAAGTCAACAGAATTGCCCATAAAACAAAAGAAAGTGACTTGCATATGTAAGACCTGTTAGTCAACATTGTTCAGTGTGTGCTCCGTTCAGTCCACAGGAGTGTCTTGCAGTATCAGAGCATTAGTTCCTGCCTTTGATTCTGTCAACTTCTCCAAGGCCAGGTAGAGGTCTGTCTGAGTGATTGCTCGGAGACGCTCATCGGTGGAGCTTTGAAAAGAAACAAAGCGTGCATCAGATTATCATCCCTTACAAATACAAGGACACAGACTGAAATTTGACAGCTGCTTCATGTTGCAGCCCAATCACTCAAATTGATTCAACTTTCAATGCAGTCTTTTGGAAAAGGTTTATTGTACACCACCACCTCCCTGTCTGAAAAATCTTCTTTCATTTCCTAAACCCCCTCAATCATTGGGCAATGGCTCCAAAGGTACTGATTAAGTTTTGGCCTTACTCCATTGCAGTCCTCAGAGGCTTGGCTTAGCAAGAGCCAAGTCACAAGTCTTGACCATGAGGAGAAAGAAAAATCTAACCCTGGGAACAGACTGGAAAGAAGAAAACATGGATTATCCAAAGACATAAGGCACAAGTTGCCTCTGTTTTCCGATGAAGGGATGTCTTCTCTGCCTTTACTTCATTTTGTCTTCCTTTCACTCGTTAACTGTCTCACACTGTGGGATAAGCTTTGCCCTTAGGAGACCCCCAAATCAAATACAAATACTGTCAAATGAAACAAAGGCACAGCAATAAGAGGTACCTTTCCTTGTAGTCATCAGCCTGCAGCTGTCTCTCGATGCACTGCATTTGCTCCTTCCGAACAAAATCACGGAGCCGGTGCAAGGCTGCCTCTCGGCAAAGTTCCCGTAGGTCACTGCCCGAGTAACCGGCTGTTTTCTCTGCTATTTCTTTCAGTCTCACATCACTGTTTAACTGGAAGGAATATTTTAAACAGACAGAAAAAACTAATCAATAACCACCTCCAAGGTACAGCAGAAAATGCAGTGGGTAACAGACAAACGTGAGTAAGAGGAGAAGTGAGACACGTACACATTCACCAGAAAGGATCAACTTCAGAATCTCGTACCGCTGTCTCTGCCTCTGTGGGATTACAGAGAAATGGTTACTTGAATGTTGCTGAAGAGAGAGAGAGAGGTTACCGATGCTTTAGGTCTCGCACTCACTCGAACAAACACAAGAATGCCAAATTTCAATTGAATTTCACAATGAGGTAGACAACAGATTGTTTGGCAAGTCAACTGTAATGGCCGAGGCGTTGTGACAGAAAGCATTGGGAAACTATAGCATTTGGGACACCCCAAAGCTTATTGGAAACAGGGCACAAGGCTTTAACAATTTGCTTTTATTTAGCGGAGATGATGTATGAACGCATGCAACTTCTAGTGAACGTAAATGAGCCATTAGCATGACATTTTAATCTTACATTGGTTGCTAGTCTACCTATTGGCAGTCTCAGAACTGTCCAGCAAATCATGGCATCACTTCTAACAACACAAGTTTTGTCTTGGGTTCTGAAAATGTGACCTGGTCTACTACTGTAGTTACACCCCACCATTTCAAAATTTGATAAATGATCACAAAGGTGACAGATTTGGGCACTGAAACATCCTTGCATGTCTAATGTCTTGCCCACAGATGCCATAACATCACAGCAACGCAGAAAATTCTATGCTTCCTTTTACTTAAAGAATAACCTATTGGTCTAAGTGTTTTTTTCCCAGAATATCAACCTGCAGAGAAATCTACTTTTCTTTCATTTTCCTGAAAGAACGAGTGTCCATGTGTGTGCGCGGGTGCGTGTGTACATGTACATGAATTTTGGGGATATTGACAAGGATATGCATTTGCATTTCTACATTAGTGACTGTGCTTGTTAACCAATTATGGCATTTTCATCGAATATGTTTTGCTTTGATAATAAACCAATACACCATGTTTATTAAGAAACTGGTAGATATCAATTTTGCCGTTTATTGTTGGTCAAAGTGTTTTTTTTCCAGAATGTCAACCTGCAAAGAAATCTACTTTTCTTTCATTTTCTTGAAAGAACGAGTGTCTGTGTCTGTGTTGTGGGTGTGGGTGCGTGTGCGTGTATATTGACATATATGGTATTTAAATGGTCAACTTGGTAACTGGAAAAATAATTATTACTTCCATTGTGACCATAGAAAAATGGTGTACGTCTCCAACTGCGGCCGTAACAATGATGACACCAAAACAGCTCAAGAAAGTACTGCCAAACACTCACGGGCAGGCCCACGTGGAATGTACTGGGCATCCTTCTCAAGATGGCTGGATCGACATCCTGAGGTCTGTTTGTAGCACCCATCACAATCACCTACAAAAAACGGAACTTAAGGCACAGATCAAGCACAAAAACGGGAAACTTAAGATTGCAAGATTTATTACATTCTCCTTCTAAGAAACTGGGAAATGTATTTCTCGCTGATTAAGGGAAATTGACATTAATGCTAACACTGGCTGCACATTTATTTATAGTCATGGCAGTACCTAATCATATACTGGGGGAGGTTTATTAATCCTGTTTGTAATACACTCTGACACAAGAAACTGAATTGATTGTGCAAATTTTTAAAAGAATTAACTTTTAATCAAATCATTGGGTGGGCTTCTTTTTTCATTCACTTCGCTCATGGAACTGAGGTCCTCTACGGTTAAAATGTACGGTTTTACTATTGTCTGTGATGAGCAGTACAGATATTCCACACTGCTTTGTGCGTGTCCAAAGTTTTACCTCTTAACCAGTGGCCAAACTCTGCTGGTTTCAGGCAGAACCCCATCTACCTGGCAATCTGTGTCAGTGCTCAATCCATCCCACAAGCTCATGAACTGCGCTTTCATCATTGCTGTTGCCTCATGATCATTGCAGGAACGGTTCCGTAGAAAGGAATCTGGTAGATTGTAAACAGATAGTAGTACAGGGAAAATCAAAAATAAACAGACTGGCATGAGGCAAAGGGCTGGGCACATAGGATTAAAGAAGCCCAAATGGGCAAGTTGTTATACATTAGCCACAATAACAACACTTGTAGGACTACCCTTTTGGATGGGTTTGAGTGATTTAGAATCACTGATTAGTTACAGCACAGGAAGCGCCCATTTAGTGCACAACAATTCTCTGCTTTTTCCCCATAGTGGTGTTATAAATTGGCTCTCTTCAGATAATTACCCGATTCTCTTTTGAAATCCCTGACTGAACCTACCTCCACCACATTCTCAGCCAGCGCATTCCAGATCCTAACTACTACCTTCATGCACGTTGCCCTTTTGTTTGCCAATAACCTTAAATCTGTGTCCCAAGTAAATCCATCCACCAACAGGAACAGTTTCTCTTCATCAAATCTGACCAGATTCCTCACGGTATCGAACACCTCGATCAAATCTGCTCTGAGCTTTAACTTGTCCAAGGAGACCGTCTGAATTTCTCCAACCTTTCAACGGGGATTGAGAACAAAAACAGGGAGTTCTGCTAAATTATACAAGGCATGAGTCAGACCACAGCTGGAATACTGTGAACAGTTTTGGGGATCTACCGACAATGTCAGCAGACCAGAGAAGGTTCATGAGGTTCATACCAGGAATGGGGCGATTTTCTTGCGAGGAGAGGTTGAATCTGTATTCTTAGCTTTGAAGAATAAGAGGCGACCTTGTTGAAACATAAGATTCTTAATGGACTTGCCAGTATAGACGTTTCTCCTTGTGGAAAGTCTAGGCCTAGAGGGTATATTCTCAGAGTAGGGAGCTGCCTACTCAACAGAGACAAGAAGAAATTTATTCTGAGGATAGTTTGGAATGTTTTACCATTGAGTGCTGTCAAGGCTTGATGGTTAAGTATATTCAAGGCTGAGACAGGCAGATTTTTAATTAGAAAAGGCAGGAAAGTGGAGTTTAGGTTCATCCAATCAGCCCTGATCTCATTGAATGGCACAGCGGACTCAGTGAACCGAACAGCCTACTTCTGCTACTACACCCTATGGTCTTCTCTACAAAATGTAAGCTTCTGGAATCATTCTCATGAATCGCTTCAACACCCTCTCCAATGACCCTCATACCCTCATGTGGTTCCCAGAAATGAACAAGATGCTCCAGTTCAGGTCAAAGCAGTGTTTCGCACAGCATTGTAATAAATCGCCTGCTTTTGCACTTCATTCCCTATTATAAAGTCGAGGATCCTGATGCTTCATTAAGTGCTTTCTCAACCTGCCCTGCCACCTTCAATAATTTGCGCACTCATAGCACCAAGTTTCTCTGCTTAGGTGCATAACAGATAACTCTGAATATCAGATACCCAAGAGTGAGTTACAGGCTCAAATCAAATCAAAGAGGGGAAAACATGGTTTATACATTGACTAACAGATACCCCTTTTTTATGTCAGATTCTGGCAGAAAAAGACGTTCTTGCTCCATGAATAATCACTCTCTGGCAAGTCAGCACCTACCTATTTCATCAATGAAGATAATACAAGGCTCAATTTTTGCAGCCAAAGAGAAGACTGCAGCTGTCAGCTTCTGTGACTCTCCGTACCACTTGTCAGTTAATGCTGAGGCCTGCATGTTGATGAAATGGCAGCCAGCGACATTTGCTGTAGCTTTGGCAATGAGGGTCTTCCCACAACCAGGAGGGCCATACAGCAACACACCTATGACATAACCAGAGAAAGAAGAATCCTATTTGAAATCCAACATGGATAGACAGACAGTCAGGATCTGAATAAGAAAATCTAGATAGATTGTCTTCAGGCACAACTATCTGCATCAGAATCATTTGGCTTTTCACTGTTCAGACATTGGTAGGTCTTTCAATTTGGGTTTTACTGAGATTTTCCAAACTTATAACTGATAGACAGGAACTAGACTTGCTGTTGAAACACAAGGCTGTGGATGCAAAGACACTCTGATCACTGAAAAACATTTAATGCTGTCAGAGAAATGCAAGCAGAACTCTGTGCTTGCCTGGACATGAACTTTAGACAGAGCTTTACTCCATATCTAAAGCGCTGCTGTATCTATTCTAGGAATGTCTAATGGGGACAGTATAGAGCTAACTTTACACTGTAACTAATTTTATGCCGACAGTGTTTGATATTGTCTGCGTCAAGGAGCTTAACTTTCAGTTTAAAAGGATACGGCGTGGGACAGTGGTTAGCACTGGTGTCTCACAACATCAGGGACCCACGTTCAATAATAGCTTCGGGCGACTGTCTGTGTGGAGTCTGCACAATCTCCCTGGGTCTGCATGGGTTTCTGCTTGGTACTCCGATTTCCTCCCACAGTCCAGGCCTTGTGATCACATACTCTGCTATTACACACAACCCATTGTTAGCCACTAACAGTCACCATTAACAGCTATTCAACCATCCTAGCCAGATCACTATCCACTCTTTTGCCTGTCCAACTGTTCTTGTGTCTTTGGGCTCTATCCCCAATCACCTATCATTTTCTCCTTACCCCCTCCCCCCACCCTACCTTCTGCATAAAAAATCAACATTTTCCTAGCTACCACCAGTTCTGAGGAAGTGTTACCAGACCCAAAATGTTAACTCTGATTTGTCTTCACAGATGTTGCGAGACCTGCTGAGCTTTTCCAGCATTTTTGCCTTTGTTAAAAGTTAGGTGAATCGGCCATGTTAGTTGCTCATAGTGTTCAAGGATATACAGGCTAGGTGGATTAGCCACGGTTAACACAAGGTTACGGGGATAGGGTGGGTCTGGGGTGGGATGCTCTTTGGTGGGTCCGTTCACACTCGATGAGCCAAATAGCCTCTATCTGCACTGTAGGGATTCTATGAAAAAGCTTGATTCTGTATCCAACCCCACGCTGTACCCGAAGAGCAGGAGCAGTACTATGTTCTGTTGTGTTTGATCCCACTCAATCTCACGTTGAGACACGCACATCATCACCAAACCCTGCACTGCATATCAGGTATTACCAAGTCCATCTCAAGTACAAATCAAACCTCACCTTTTGGTGGCTGGAAGAGTTTGGATTCACGGAATAAGTGTCTCTTCTGGAATGGGAGAATTACAGTTTCCTGCAGTTCAGTGATAACTTCATCCAGCCCAGCAATGTCCCGCCAGGTCACCTATTGGAATGTGTCAAGAAACAAAGACAACAGCATTGACTGTTATGGACCCAGATGAGACACCAATCTAAATGGCATTGCAATGAATGAGCAGTTAACCCATTTTACTAGGAGGCATTAATCAAAACACTATAAATTCCCAGGATATTTTCTGGTCATGCTTTGGGATTTTTAGGCCCCATCTTTCCCCTAATGGAGAGCTCTGTGGGGTGGGGTGGGGTGGTGGCATTATTGTAGGCTGGGCTACCCAGAGAAATGCGTTTCCTGAATACCTGCAGAAATTAACTGTAGGGCTCATTTAAGAATAGTTCCTATCTCTTGACTGATTTGCTTATGAAGCCACTGACCTCAAGCCTAAATTGATGGGTTCAGCTAAAGGAGTGAGTGTGATTCTGGCAGGGGAGAGGTGGGGTGGGGAGTCCAATTTGCCCCCACCATGGTAAGTGAGGGAGTAGAGAGACTGAGAGGGAGGATTTGCTGGCTAGCTTATTGCACCTGGAAGAAACACTCACTCCTTTTTCTCTTGGCCCACAAGATTTGTTATCAAGGCAACTAATCCATAAATTCTGCCCCCTCTTCCTTTCATTACATTGTTGCCCTGATATACTATTTCCATTTACTTCAATGTCCCTCAGCCTGCTTCCATTCAAACCGAATGGGCATGTTTGATTCTTGTTGAAATCAAAATGTCTGAAACATTCGGCAATCTAAAGCTATACGTTTATTGAGAATTATGATTCAATGTCAATTTAAACTACCTAACCAAGCAAATTTTTTAACATCTGACCTTAGGTACAGGACTTCTGCCTGTACTCTCTCTCTGTTGTCCCAGTTTAAATGTTGCGCTCAAACCGAAAATATTCCAATGGACAGATGGAAGTAATACAGGTTGAATCAAAAAACTCCAATCAAGTACATCTTAATGTCTCTACCAAAGAACTCTATACCCAAACACTTTAAAGCAAATACTTCATTATGTGCAACAGCAGATTTACAACAGGGAGTCTTGTATTGAATAAGAGATAACAAAGTATAGAGCTGGAGGAACACAGCAGGCCAGGCAGCATCAGACGAACAGGAAAGCTGACGTTTTGGGTTGGGACACTTCTGTTGAACAGTTCATAGTGCCACACACACCAGCACAGACAAACTTAGATAAGTAGCTGGCCAATGATATGTCATTGATTTAATAAATCAAGAGACACCAAGAGAAAACACTCACCCCCTTTAGTGTACTGGGATCCACCAAATGAGATGCTATCATCAATTCATGCTCTGAGAGCTTGATTCCTTCCACGCCAATCTGTTTCATCAGCTTTGCTGCCTAGAGGACAGTTCAATAGCATACGTTGGCTGCAGTCAAGCATGACACCAGTGAAGAGTGGACATTATAAACTATACTACAGGTGTCTAAATTGATTGAAGTAATGAGGGACAGGGAGGGGTTGAAATGGCAACAAAAAACAACCCAAAGAACTGCAGACACTGGAATCTGAAGCAAGACTAGAAATGTTTGGGAAAACACAGTTGGTCTGGCAGCATCTGTGGAGAGAAAGTAGAGTTAACATTTTGGGTAAAGTTCTGAAGGAGGGTCACTGGACCCAAGACGTTAACTCTGCTTTCTCTCCATAGATGCTGCCAGACATACTGTATTTTTCCAGCCATTTCTGTCGAAATGGAAGCCCTACACCTTTTGTTCACTTGACCAACAGGTGCAAACAACAGTCAGCCCAAGTTAACATTTCAGAAGTTATAGCTAAGAAGAGAAATCAGACAGCGATCATTCTTCTGAAGGGCACTGTGGTCGTACAAGATGGCAGTTGAAACGATTAAACATATTTCTGATGAGAGGACATGATGGACCAATCTCAAACAGATTTGCGAGGGGCTTTTGTGATCTCATAGCCTCACAATCCCAAACAACTTTATTTCAGTAGACACATTACCAGCACTTCACAGTGGCTCATATTTGACAACCATACCCTTTTCTTGTTCTCCATCTTCTGTCTTCGTGTTGGATCTATGGTATCCACCATCCATTTGATACCAAAGTACGTGGCAGCACCAAACACCGTGAGACGGAAGAGCATCCCCAGCACCTCTTTCCGGCTCAGTGGCCGCACCACCGTCTCCTTGGAAATTTCATTCAGCAGCGTGTTCATTTTGTGTTAACCTGCAATGAGGAAAAAAAATCAAACCACAGGTGTCAAAACCTGCCAGTGTCTTTCAAACAATCAATTAAAAAAAAGCGACAACAACTGGCTTTTGCTCCATCTGGTATTCCCCGAGACTAAGAAGCTGGCAGGAGACAAGGTGGTCACTGCAGGATTCCCATCCTTTAACCTGTTCTCGTGGCCACAGTATAGAAATGGCTATTCCAGTTCAGTTTCTGGTCCATAAGAAATAGGAACCAGAGTCAGTTTTTGCCTCTGCAAGTCTGCTCTGCCATTTAATAGCATCATACTGAGCCAACATTCCTCATGTCCATTTTTCTGCCTTTTCCCCACTGATCAGTAATCTAAGTCAGTCTTCAATACATACTCTGCCTCCACAGTGTGCTGGCCAGGAGTTCCAAAGACACTCAACTTTCCGAGGTAAGAAATCCCCCCTCATGTTAGTGCTAAATCGACACTGCTTTATTCTGAGACAATGCTCTCTGGTCCTAGACTCTCCAATAAGGGGAAATATATTCTCATCATTTGCCCTGTCAAGGCCCTTAAGAATTACAGAACAGAAATTGCTGGGCTGGTCTAGTAGTGTCTACGGAGAGAAAGCAGACTTAATGTATCAGCTCCCGTGACCCTTCTTTGTAATTGGTAGTAGCTAGGAAAAGGTGGTAATTAAGGTTTTGGAGTAGATCTGTAGCTCGGGTGTGGGTGTTTAGGTTGGTTGGCTCGCCGAGCTGGTTTGTTGTTCCGCAGACGTTTCGTTACCGTGCTTGGTAACATCCTCAGTGCAGCCTCTGATGAAGTGCCGGTGTGTTTTCCCGCCTGGTTTTTAAACTCTGGGGTCCGTTGCGATGGATTGCCTCACTTCCAGGTTTCCTCTGTAGTGGAATGTATTTGGGGTCGAGTTCAATGTGTTTATTAATAGCATGCTTCGTGGAGTGCCATGCTTCCAGGAATTCTCGGGCTTGTCTCACTTAGCCTGTCCCAGGATCTTGGTGTTGTCCCAGTCAAAATCGTGGTTCTCCTTGTCCATGTGGATTGAGATGAATGAGTATTGGTCGTGTCTTTTTGTAGCCAGTTGGTGTTCATGTACTCTTGTTGTTAGTTTCTTTCCTGTTTGTCCGACGTTTCTTGCAGTCTCTGCAGGGGATCTTGTAGATGACATTGGTCCTGTCCATGGTGGGGAGTGGGTCTTTAGTTCGGGTGAGCACTTGTCGTAGGGTTGATGTGGGCTTGTGCGCCACTCTGATGCCCAGCCGTCGTAGAAGTCTTGTGGTGAGTTCTGATGTGTTCCTGATGTAGGGTAGTGTGATGAGTGTGTCGGGGCGTGTAAAATCTTTCTGATGCTGTTCCTGTAGGCATCTCCTGACCCAGTTCTTTGGATATCCATTATCCTTGAACACTTGGAAGAGGTATTCCTCCTCCTCTTGGCGTAGTTCCATGGTGCTGCAGTGTGTTGTTGCCCTTTTAAATAGTGTTCGCACGCAGCTTCATTTGTGTGTGCTGGAATGGTTACTATTGAAGTTCAACACCTGGTCTGTGTGTGTGGCTTTTTGGTGTACTTTCGTTTGCAGTTCCCCATTTGTCTTGCGCTCTACCACGACGCCCAGGAACCAGAAACAAACAACTCCCATTCAGTAAAAGACTTAGAAGGTGGTGTTTAGGCTTTTGAGCTCAACATTGAGTCCTGAAGGCTGCACGGTCCCCAAGCAGAAGTCTGAGATCTGCGGTTCTTCATGTAATTTCCCTGAAAAATCCCACATCGTTCAACGAGGTCACCTCTCCTTGTAAATTCCAATGTGTGGAGTCCCAACCCGTTGAACCACTGCTCATGGTCAATGGTATTTCTCCCGATGATGTTGACAGTGGGGTAGGAGTTGGGGGTTTACTGATGGGTCTATGAGGTTGGGGATAGAGTCCTGACTCTGTCTGCGAGGGAAGGAAAGCCACTACCTTGCGGCCCGTTGTTTTTGTGAACACCCCCAAGGCACAGCCAGGGCAATGGGCCCTGCTGCCTTCACTAGAGCCGGCGGCCGGCAGCCGCATCGGCGCATGCGTAGAGTGCACCTTCCCCACCCCGCCTCCCCCAAGCCCCTCCCCCGAGCGGTCAACCTGGAACCGCGAGCGCAGCGCTGCCCAAAGGGACGAGACGGCAGCAGAGACAAAAAAAAACAACTAAACAAAATACAAAATTCCCCACCCTGCTTCCCCCCCTCCATTTCTTTAAAGGGCGAAACCACCACCTGCCTCCGGCCCCTCGATTTTTAAAGCGGACTGCTTGGGCCATTCGGTCCGACGGCCGACCCGAACCGCTCCCGTCACCAGTGCGCCGCCATCTTCTGGGCAACCGCGAGCATCGTCCGGCCGCCACACCGGATTCGAAACAATGGTTCCCCCCCTCTCCCTCACAAAAGGTGCTCCAAGTACTTTCACCATCTGTACCACTCGCTCCTCCTCCCTCTCCGTCAACAACGTAAACGTCATAACTTTCACACATTCTTCCCCGCCCCCACCCCAACTCAATTCTGAAAAAGTGGCATATCTGACTTAAACATCGACTCTCTTTCTCTCTCCACAGATGCTGCCAGACCTGCTGACCATTTTTGGTTTTAACACCGATGTTGTTTTCTCGTTGTAATAAAAGACAACAGGACATCTAAGAATTGTATCTTCTTGTGTCCTTTCTGACGTTTATAACATCTTTATCCAAATTCCATCTTATGTTTCCCAATCATACAGTCTTAATGATCGTATAGGGTTTGCGAAATGCTTTTAACAGCGGCCCAAAAAGCACAATCTGGGTCTCGGCCCGAAACGTCAGCTTGCCTGCTCCTCTGATGCTACTTGGCGTGCTGTGTTTATCCAGCTCTTGTTATCTCAGATTCTCCAGCATCTGCAGTTCCTACTATCTCTGTAAGAACCTGCAGTTAGATAGTGACTGTCTAACAATATACAGCATTTGTGACAAACTTCAATGTGATATTATGCATTTCTAAGCTATTCAGACATGACTCCTAGTTCATAAGAACTAGGAGCAGGAGTAGGCCATCTAGCCCCTCGAGCCTGCCGCACCATTTAGTAAGATCATGGCTGATCTTTTTGAGACTCAGCTCCACTTACCCACCCACTCACCATAACCCTTAATTCCTTTACTGTTCAAAAATTTATCTAGCCTTGCCTTAAAAACATTCAGCGAGGTAGCTTCAACCGCTTCACTGGGCAGGGAATTTCACAGATTCACAACCCTTTGGGTGAAGAAGTTCCTCCTGACCTCAGTCCTTCATCTGCTTCCCTTTATTTTGAGGCGATGCCCTCTAGTCCTAGTTTCACCTGCTAGCGGAAACAACCTCCCTGCCTCCACCTTATCTATTCCCTTCATAATCTTATATGTTTCTGTAAGATCTCCCCTCATTCTTCTGAATTCCAATGAGTATAATCCCAGTCTACTCAGTCTCTCCTCATAATCCAACCCTCTCAACTCTGGAATCAACCGAGTGAATCTCCTCTGCACCTCCTCCAGTGCTAGTATATCTCTTCTCAAGTAAGGAGGCCAAAACTGCACACAGTACTCCAGGTGTGGCCTCACCAGGACCCTATACAGCTGCAGCTTAGCCTCCCTGTTTTGAAACTCCATCTCTCGAGCAATGGCAGACAAAATTCCATTTGCCTTTTTAATTACCTACTGCACCTGCAATCCTACTTTTAGCGATTCATGCACAAGGACACCCAAGTCCCTCTGCACAGTAGCGTGCTGCAATTTTTTACCATTTAAAACATAGTTCATTTTCCTGTTACTCCTACCAAAATGGATGACCTCACACTTATCAACATTGTACTCCATCTGCCAGACCTTTGCCCACTCACTTAGACTATCTATATCCCTCTGCAGACTTTGTGTCTTCTGCACACTTAGCTTTACCATTCACCTTAGTGTCATCTGCAAATTTTGACACACCACACTTAGTCCCCAACTTCAAATCACCTATGTAAATTGTAAACAATTGTGGTCCCAACACTGATCCCTGAGGCACACCACTAGCCACTGACCGCCAACCAGAAAAACACCCATTTACCCCTACTCTTTGCTTTCTACTGATCAACCAATCCTCTATCCATGCCAATACATTACCTGTAATACCGTGCAACTTTATCTTATGTAGCAGCCTTTGGTGTGCCACCTTGTCAAATGCCTTCTGGAAATCCAGATACACCACATCCACAGGTTCCCCACTGTCCACCATGCAAGTAATGTCCTCAAAGAATTCCACCAAATTAGTTAAACATGACCTACCCTTCATGAACCCATGCTGGGTGTTCCCAATGGGACAATTTATATCCAGATGTCTTGCTATTTCTTCCTTAATGATAGATTCAAGCATTTTCTCCACTACCAAAGTTAAGCTAACTGACCTATAGTTCCCACTGCCTTCAAGGTGGAAAGAGATGATCAGTGATTTCAAAGGAAATTGGGATCCTTGAGGGAAGAATAAATCTGCAGGGTGGTGGTAATAGAGAAGGTATATGGATCTCATCAGGGAGGAATGGACTTGATGGGCTGAATAGCCTCCTGTGTCATAATAACTCAAGGTTCCCCAAGAAATTACATGCTGGAAAGTGCAAAAATTATATTTTCTATTCAGTAACTAAATGTCAACTGAAAATCATGACTCCTAAGTATTTGAATGAAAGCATTGTGTCGCACACCATAACTTGTGCTCTTAGTGAAGCAAACACTGGCAAGAAACGCCCAAGTCAGACAACTTAAAAAATCAAGAACAAACCACAGCTTGAGATTTTTTAAGATGGGTTTCAATTTCACTTCCTCTTAATAGGAAACTATTTGAAAGAATGCTGGAAATCTGATCTTAAAACAGGAAATGTAGAAATACCAGTCAGACAGCATCTGTGGAAAATGATATAGGAGGAAAGACTGGCATTTCTATCGTGTCTTTCAGTGATTCACATCGTCCCAAAGTACTTTAGTTATAATTTTTGAGGCATAGTCATTGTAGTAATGTAGAAAACATGGCAGCCAGTTTGCACACAAAGATCCCACAAACAATAATAAGATAAATGATCAGATAAACTTCTTTTTATAATCAGGAACAAAAACAGAAGTTGCTGGAAAAACTCAGCAGGTCTGGCAGCTTCCAGGAAGAAAAGAAAAATCAGAGTTAACGTTTTGGGTTCAGGGGAAGGGTCACCGGACCCGAAAATTTAACTCTGATTTTTTCTTCACGGATGCCGCCAGACCTGCTGAGCTTTTCCAGCAACTTCTGTTTTTGTTCCTGATTTACAGCATCCGCAGTTCTTTCGGCTCTTCTTTTTATAATGTTGATTACCATCCACGCTAACATTTCATACTGAGTAAAAGAATCAGCAGTTGGTGACCAGACTCTCTCACATCTGTACAGAATTTAGTTAACCGACAGATACAGGAAGACAAGTTTCATAGCCTAGGATGATAGCGTACCGTCATCGATCTAGGTTGACAATGTGACACTGGAGATTGTTAATAGTCTGACATACCTAGGCTCCAATATCACCAGCAATCTGTCACTTAATGCTGAAACCATCATCACAGTAGCAGCTGTCATGTCCAGACCGAGTAAGAGACAGAATGGAAAAGCAACCTGACTGAGAACAACAAACTCTGAATTTTCAAGCATGCGCTCACAAAACACACTTCTGGGGGAAGAAAACGCTCAACAGTTTCCACCTTCACTGTTTCAGACATGTCCCAAGCATCTCTTGGTAAAGCTGATGCCACCAACACAAAGGTTAATACAATTATCTTACACTCATTGCTAAGCCAGTGCTGGCTTGGCAACATTCATTGAATGGGTGATAACTTTATGTCCAAAAGACCTTCTGTACAGTGAAACTGTCACTGGGTCATGACCTCCTGGGTATCCACTACAAGGGAACTTGAGCGATGTGAATATGGCAGACATTTTACTGCCACCTGGATGACAGTTGCTGATAGCTGTGACCTCAGAGGCTGACCGTTTGAAAGGGCATTGTAAGCAATAACCAAAAACAAAAATCTCAGTGGGCAAGATGTGGGCCCATGAGACACAGAGCTCAGCAAATTGTGCATATTCTCAGCCCATTTAGCAAATGCAGCACAGACTGCTATCCCAGACTGGGACATGAGCCACACCAAGTGTTGCTAACCCTAAGACCATATGACATAGGAGCAGAAGAACAGCATTTGGCCCATCAAGTCTGCTTCAACGTTGAATGAGATCATGGTTGATCTGGTAATCCTTTGCTTCACTTTCCTGCCTTATCCTTATAAACTTCAAATCCCTTTCTTAGATGATGCCATCTGGTCCTACACTCTTCCACAAGGAAGAAGCAATTTTTCCAGATCTATCTTGTCCCCGTGAGAATATATATTTCAATATGGTTTCATTTCATTCTTCTAAACACTAACAAGTTCAGCCCAACCTGCTCAACCTCTCCTCACAAGACAGTCCCTCCAAATCAAGACCAGACTAGTAAGCCTTCTCTGTTCAACATCCAATATCAGTATATCTTTCCGGAGTACAGTGAAAAGTTTACAAGCCACCACTTCTGGTGCAATCTTAGGTACAAAGATTCCTAAGTACAGACTCTCAAGTACAAATTCTTAGGAAACAGTATTAGAAAAATCAAGAAATACAAAGTCTAGCATAGGCTTAGGATCATAGGAATAAATTAGAAAAAAAGAAAAATCTAAAGTTCAGTATAACAGTCCTTCCAACCCATTTGTTTGGCACTACATCCACAAGCACCCACTCCCTCCACCGCCAATGCTCAGTAGCAGCAGCGTGTACTATCTACAGGATGTACTGTAGAAATTCACCAAAAATATATCCCCAGATAGCACCTTTCAAACCCACAATCACTTCCATCGAAAAGGACAAGGGCAGCAGACATATGGGAATACCAGCACCTTCAAGTTCCCCTCAAGCCACTTAGCATCTTAACTGACATATAATGCCTATTCCTTCACCATCGCTGGGTCAAAATCCTGGAATTCCCTCCCTTAACGGCATTGTGGGTCAACCCACAACAGGCAGCCCACCACCACCTTCTCAAGGGCAACTAGGTACGAGCAATGAATGCTGGCCAGCCAGTGTAAGTCATATGCCACAAATTAATAAATAAAAAAACCCAGTCCACACCAGCACCTAGCTGCCTGTAACTGAAAGACAGACTTCCACCCACGCCAGACACACCAATGTAGGAGTTGCCACTGCTTAGGTGCCATCCCTTCACTACTGGGCCCCACCATGTTGAAGCTGCCAAATCCCATGCTGAACCCACACTGACCCCTCAACCAGGAGTCCCCTGCACCACGGCCACCACCAGTGTCAGAGGTTCTGCTCACCCTGACAGCTGGCTCTGAGGAAGCCAGACCTGTGTCAGGTACAATGCATGTGTAAACAAAGGGTGACTTGGGGATGGGATCCCAGCTTCTGCAGAATTATTTCAAAGCACTTCTTCAAAACAGTGCCAAGTGACCTTTAACAGATTTTGGTCGGTCTCCTGACCCATCCTTTTGTCGCAATTCAATGATGACAAATAACTAAATTGATGTTTCTTCAAACTTCACCCAGACGAGAGAGAAGTCGAGATGGCAGGAACTGCAGACGCTGGAGAATCTGAGATAACAAGGTGCAGAGCTGGATGAACACAGCAGGCCAAGCAGCATCAGAGGAGCAGGAAGCCTGACGCCTGACGTTTTGGGCCTAGACCCTTCTTCAGAAATGGGGGAGGGGAAGGGGGTTCCGAAATAAATAGGGAGAGAGGGGGAGGCGGATAGAAGATGGATAGAGGAAAAGATAGGTGGAGAGGAGACAGACAGGTCAAAGAAGCGGGGATGGAGCCAGTAGAGGGGAGTGTAGGTGGGGAGTTAGGGAGGGGATAGTTCAGTCCAGGGAGGACGGACAGGTCAAGGGGGCGGGATGAGGTTAGTAGGTAGGAGATGGGGGCGGGGCTTGGGGTGGGAGGAGGGGATAGGTGGGAGGAAGGACAGGTTAGGGAGGTGGGGACGAGCTGGGCTGGTTTTGGGATGCGGTAGGGGGAGGGGAGATTTTGAAGCTTGTGAAGTCCACATTGATACCATTGGGCTGCAGGGTTCCCAAGCGGAATACAAGTTGCTGTTCCTGCAACCTTCAGGTAGCATCGTTGTGGCACTGCAGGAGGCCCAGGATGGACATGTCGTCTGAGGAATGGGAGGGGGAGTTGAAATGGTTCGCGACTGGGAGGTGCAGTTGTTGATTGCGAACCGAGCGTAGGTGTTCTGCAAAGCGGTCCCCTGGACACCACCCCAAGGCCTCCTACCCTCCCTCGACCTCTTCATCTCCAACTGCCATTGAGATATCAATCGCCTCAACCTCTCCACCCTTTTCACCCACTCCAACCGCTCCCCCGCAGAACATGCAGCCCTCCGCTCCAATCCCAACCTCACCATAAAACCCGTGGACAAGGGAGGCGCAGTTGTAGTATGGCGCACTGACCTCTACATTGCCGAGGCCAGGCATCAACTCTCCGACACCTCCTCCTACCGCCCCCTTGATCATGACCCCACCCACGACCACCAAACCATCATCTCCCAAACCATCCACAACCTCATCACCTCAGGTGACCTTCCACCCACAGCCTCCAACCTCATCATTCCCCAACCCCGCACCGCCCGCTTCTATCTCCTTCCCAAAATCCACAAACCCGACTGCCCTGGTCGGCCCATTGTCTCCGCCTGCTCCTGCCCCACCGAACTTATCTCCACTTATCTCGACTCAATTTTCTCCCCCTTGGTCCAGGAACTCCCTACCTACGTCCGTGACACCAGCCATGC
>NC_063371.1:2413974-2437181 GCF_021869965.1 Rhincodon typus
GTCCGTCCTCCCTGGACTGACCTATCCCCTCCCTACCTCCCCACCTACACTCACCTTTACTGGCTCCATCCCCGCCTCTTCGACCTGTCTGTTTCCTCGCCATCTATCTTCTCCTCTATCCATCTTCTATCCACCTACCTATCTGCCTACCTATTTCAGAACCCCCCTTCCCCTCCCCCATTCCTGAAGACGGGTCTGGGCCCGAAACGTCAGCCTTCCTGCTCCTCTGATGCTGCTTGGCCTGCTGTGTTCATCCAGCTCCACACCTTGTTGTATCAGAGAAAAGTCGACCCGCCTTCTGCTCGTCAAACCCAGGTGTGGAAACGGCCCTCGAATGATTGGCATGAGATTATACCAATTGGACACCGCACGTCCCTGGCATAAGCCAACCAGAACCAGGAATGTGCTGAGGAGGCGGGGAGATAACTTGATTGACGGAAATACAGACCAATATGTTACCGACATGCGGAGGGGTCCGTCCCTTGGAGGCGCGGGTGTGGGTGTGCGTGTGAGTGATTGACAACATCCTAGACCACTTGGAACGGTGGGTTGGTGTCTTCCGTCCAATGCGGGTGAACGACATTGATGGACAGTCAGCCGAACGCCCGATTGTGCGGCAAACAAGCCCTGATTGACAGCAACACGAATCAATGGTCGGACGGGACGTGGAGAGTGTGGACCTAACGGCGTAGGCGGTAGAACTAATTGACGGCTAGTAATCCAATGGGTTGACGAAGTGTGGAAGGCTCCAGCCTATTAGGGCCGTGTTCGTACTGACCGACAGCGCGATGATCCAATGGGACGGAGGGTAGCTGTGGGTGCCGGCCTCCTGTGGGCGGGCCCGTGACCGGCGGAGCGGTGGACGGCTCGGGCGGAAATTTGAACGGAATCTCAATGAGTGCCACCGGCGGCTCCGAGACATGGAGAAGATGATCGTCGGCTTCCTCCTCTTCATGTCCCCGGCTTTCCCCGTCGGGCCGTCGCGGATGGAGCTGCAAGCCGAGGTATGGCCCGGGAGGTGACGCGCCGGCCGGGCATCGCGTTCCAGGAAAGTCCGAGGCTTCAGCCACGGTGCTAGGCCGCGGTTGGTGCCAGGAGCAGGATGGTTACGGGTACGGATTGGGGTAAAGGTAGGGTATGGGGAGGAAAAAAAAAATCAAAGGCTTCGAGATGTCCTTATCCTCCCCTCTGCCCAAAGTTGCCCCATCCCCGTGTTAAAGCCTGTTTGTTGTTTGGGAAGGTGGGGGGGAACAGTAAACAGCAGCAATTTAACCTTATCTGAAGGTTGATGCTACAAAGTTATTTTTAAAAATGCGACCTGAAAGTTGACACTTTCAAAATCATCACTGCCATTTCTATAGCACCTTTCAGCCTAGTCAAACGTTCTGAAATGTACAAGTTTCTGTGGGGTGGATGTTGAGAACATGTTCCCACTAGTGAGGGGATTTCGATTCAGGTGGCATAGAGTAGGGGGACGCTCATGTAAAACTGAGTTTGAAAGAACTTTTTCTTCTGTAAGGGGGTGAATCTATGGATTTCTCTACCGCAGAACGTTGTGGAAACTAGATCACTGAAAGTACTTAAAGAAGAGTTGGGTATGTATGTATGTATGTAGGTAGGTAGGTAGGTAGGTTTTTGAAATATCAAAGAGTTGAGAGTTATGAGGGGTTGGCACAAAAGCTGAGGCCTGGGCAGATCAGATAGAGTCATGATCTTATAGAATGGTGGGGCAGGCTTGAGGGACTGAATAGCCTTCTCCTGCTGTTTATTATGTTCTCACCCAAGGACTTCACAGGAGTCATAGAGCTGTACAGCAATGGAAACAGACCCTTCAGTCCAAATCATCTATGCTGACCAAATATCCTAAATTAATCTAGTCCCATTTGCCAGCATTTGGCCCATATCCCTTGAAACCCTTCCCATTCATATACCCAGCCAGATGCCTTTTAAATGTTGTAATTGTACCAGCCTCCACCGCTTCCTCTGGCAGCTCACTCCGTACACATGCTGCCTTCTGCATGATAAAGTTGTCCCTTAGGTCCCTTTTAAATCTTTCCTCTCTCACCTTATACCTATGCCCTCTAGTTTTGGACTACCCGACACTGGGGAAAAGACCTTGGTTATTCACCCTATCCATGCCCCTCATGATTTTATAAACCTCTACAAGGTCACCCCCCTCTCCCAACCTCTGACACTCCAGGGAACATTGCCACAGACTATTGGGATGAAACTTTGACACAATAAACACCACTAAGCCTCATAGAATGACCTTAGGATAAATGACGCAAGAAGCTGGACTAAAGAGAAAGATCTTAGAGAGTGACTATAATGAAGAGAACATTGGAGAAATTTAAGAGGGGTGAAAACTTTGCTAGCTGTGGAATAATTAAAGCTGGGGACAGGCAAGAGGCCAGAAAGAGGGGAATGTGGATCACAATCCTTTTAAGGTTTGGGAGACTAATTCACGAGCCTGCAAAGCAAGCATAACAAGTTCCTTTATTAGTTGTGGCAGGGTACAAAAACAAGGAAGTGTTTTTTTTTGATCAGTGAATCTTACAAAATATCCAAGCCCAGTAGACCCAAGGTGACTGATACTAAAGGACTGATTTACAAAAATAAAGCAGCTTTCTGTTTGCAAGAATACGAAAGTTAGAAAGTTGTACTAAACCTCAATGACATCGTTTTAACGTTAGCCAGAACTATAGTGGTCAATTCTTGACACCACACTGGTGCCACATCTTGCAGTTGTGGGGAAACACTAACAGCTAGGATTGTTATCTCTGAGAACAGGTTAAAGGGAGGTTTGAGATACTACAAGTTGTGTGGGGACTTTAATGAGGATGAATAGCAAGAAACTGTCTACTGGCAAGAGGATCAGTACAATCCAACACGGATTGAAGATAATTGGTGAAGAAACCAGCCGTGAGATTTGGAGAAACTACTTACAAAGTCATTTTGTGATCTGAAATCCGACTTGCTTCCAAAGGAGATATAAAGAATATGTACTTGAAAAGGAAATAATTGAGGGGTTAACTTATTGAATAGCTATTTCAAGTATAAAGCTGGTAAAATGGGTTGAAAGGCCTCCTCTGTGCTGTCATGCATGTCTGGGTTGTGGCTGTATTAAATTAGATTTGTCAGAAACATCACTTGGTCCTTTTATGTTACTTGTAGTGTGATAGGATGTTGTCGGTTAAGTGTTACAGGAGTAAGTGGGCCATCTATAGAATTGCAGTCATGGGGATTGTGTAATAATTTCTTTATTCACATTTATTTTGAGTGTATATATGTCTGTATAATGTTTAGGTGTGCGTTATTTAAAAGAAAGCCATGAAATAATTTATTGTCATACATCTTTGAAAGAAAGTTGAAATTGACTTTTTCCGGCTTTCATTTTTGAGTGTTGAAAGCAAATCGCCTGTTCAAAAAGCTCAGTTTCTGCCTCAGTGAGTTTTGAAATTTGACATTTCTTTAACCTTAAGTTGAAGCACGTCCCAACTGAGAGCTGTTCCTACTCAGTACTGCGTGCATGTACTGGTATAAATGTGCCCTCAGAACAACATAGGTTTTTGACTTCAGCATTTCTGTAAACTTCCATGGTGTCAGGACAGTTTACAAATGCTTGGCTGGGAGCCAAACCCTTTTGAAGTATATTTCCACTTACTTTTGCGTAATCGAATTGCAGAGCTTACTAAACTGCTCCAAGTGTCTCTAATTTATGTACATAAGCAATGACTTCAGTGTCGTCCACACCCAATGTCCATTTTTATATGCTTGACCTGTCATTTAGACTTGCCTCAGTGTAAACGTTTCCCATCAATGTGCTGGCTTGAAATGAGTGTTATGGACTATTGCACTTGAATCACATTTATAAAATTCTCTGTGAAAAATAAAAATCTTTACCATTTGAATTCAGTGTTATTTTTTAATCAATCAGCAATTGTTCTAGAGTAATATAGATTGGTGTTGTGTCGGATTGTATGAGAGCATGAAGGCTTTGGTGTTCCCAGGCACATACTGTGTTTTCCGTTCTGCACAGTGGATGGAGATGGCAGGTTGCTGCTGAACGAGGCTTATGGATTGATATGGACACTGTACACTGCCGACCCAGTGTAACAGTGGTGGAGAATGTAAATATTTAAGGTGGTAGTTGGAGTGCTCTTCAAGCCAATGGTGTTATCTTCAATGATGTTCAGCTTTTTGGGTATTGCTGGAGCTTTACTCATCAAGGACAGTGAACAGTATTCCAGTAAACTTGTGCAGATGGTGAATACGCTTTGGGGAGTGAGGAGTTACTCACCACAAAATCCCCTGCCTCTGATCTGCTCCAGTGAGCACTGTTTTTAAGTGCAGAGGCTACAGATTGAGTCTGAATCTGAGATGGCTGATAAGTCCAATCCATAATCAAAGCAGAGTGGAAGCAAGTCATCGTTTGGTCCTGAGAGAAAAGGAGCAGAAAAGGCTGATATTCTCTGGAATCTAAAAGAATGAGAGAAGATGGAGTATCATACGTTTCAGTACAAAGGGGACCTTGTTGGCGTGATGCTTAGAGCCTGTTCCTCTTGGTTGGAAGTATCATAGTTTTTGCATAAAACAGCAGCTATTTTGGAGTTGGATGAGAATTTCTTCATTTGCACGGTTTGAATTTCTGGAATTCTCTCGACGGGTGGCTGTTTGGTCAATGAATATATGCTAGACTGAGGCAGCTAAATCTTTTGAATGCTAAGGGAAGCAAGGGATTGGAGATCAGGAGGAGTTCAGTTATACTCTAATGAAATGGAACAGCAGGCTCAGTGTGACCTACTCTTGCTCATATTCCTTACATGATTGAAAACACGGATGATGGTGGAGGGACTGCAGTTGATCTTGGCACTCCTGAGCGGGGGTGAAGAACTCTCATTTTAGTTCCTATTGAGCTAGCCATGCTGGAAGTGCTTTTGCGTGGTTTCTGGCTTTGGTCTAAAGTGCCTTTTAGGTGGTAACAATGTCCTGATCAGTTCTGATGCATCATCTTGTTAAAATATTGTGTGTCTGCTCCCTTTTGTAAGGTACCAGATGACCATGTGGCTGCAGAGTTGTGTGATTTCTAAAGGAGAGCATGGTAGCAAATTGAAGAGGAAAAAAGAAAGAGGAAAGCAAAAGGTCTCACTCCGAAAACAAAATGAGTAAACAGTGGGATGATATTGCAGCAAGTCATTCACCTTCCCAAGATCAGACAAGTTAAAAATAGCATTGGACGGTGGTGACTTAGAAGTAATTCAATCATGGTTCTAATGATTAGTGAACATCAGCAGACCCTAGAGATCAAATTACTGCTACGAACTTGCCATGGTTCACTTAAATTTAGTCGAAGTTCTGACTTTGAACACGGCAAACTGCTGAGCCCAACCACAATGGAAGTGTTCCAGGTACAATTAACCAGCCCTTTTGATTTCTGACAATTGACAAGTAGCTGACGTGCTGTTTAATAAAATAAAAAGGATGTTTAGATCAGATAGAGAAGAACCGCTGTTGGATGTGCAATTGTCAAAATACACGTCTGTACAACTTTGTCCAGTGCACTGCATGCTGAAATTTTCCTTCACCTTTTTTTTAAACAAAAACAGCATCTTTGCCACCTGGAGAAATGGATATATTCACCTTTGATCTTTTTTGAGTTCTTGTACAGTCAGGCAAGTTACTAACAAAACATCAGAAGTGTTTTCTTTTCAATATAAGCTCAAAGATCAGAAACGTGAGGCTTTGTCCCTTCCTTTCATTCTCACATTGATCAAATGTTTAGGAATTGTGACTTCCAAGTAACCTTGAGACGAGTAACTGAATGTAGAGGGATCCATTTTGTGCTGTACAGTTGTCATGAAACCATTTTCTTTCATCATTTCGTAGTGTTAGTTAGGTGCTGTTTGAATATTCCAGCTGCCACTCCTCCTCTAAGTCCTCCGATTTTTTTTTTTTTTTCTTTTTTTTTTAATGACTGTTCTGCATAGTCTGAATATTTTCAATTTCCTGCTTATATTCTGGTACACCAGCCAGTTTCTTAGCTTTCAACATAAGTGCTGGAAAAGCTCAGCAGGTCTGGCAGCATCTGCGAAGAAAAGATCATAGTTAACATTTTGGGTCCAGCGACTCTCCCTCGGAACTTGAGAAAGGGTCACCTGACCCAAAACATTAACTCTGATTTTTGTCCTCCTGGATCCTGCCAGACCTCCTGAGCTTTTCCAGCAACTTCTGTTTTTGGTCCTGTTTTATAGCATCTGCAGTTCTTTTGGTTTTTCTGTGCTTTCAAATATGTTTTTCAAGTTGATACAGTTCCTGTTGGTGTACCGGTGTCAAAATTGGTTCAACTTGCCTGCGAGCAAGTGCAATTTGCAGACAGCCAATGGTGATCAATGAATTCTGGAGCCTGCTGCTAGTGTAATATCGCACAGCAGAAAATGTTCCAGGAACTTTTTATTAATATGACTTGCACTTAAAATTCCACAAACTTTTGCACCAGTTATGTCAATTTTGCATATACCAAGTTGAAAAATAACAAGGTGACTAAGTGGCGATCTCTTGAGTTTTCAAATAGGCGTTTTTCTTGTTAACAGAACCGACAGGCTGACTGCCACACAGGCATTTATAACAAAAGGCCTTGCATTTAAAGAGCACCTTTTTTTTTGGCTGGAAAATGTCTCAAGATCCAAGATATTAGATGGTGCAAGTAAAGACAAAAGTTGACATCAAAGCACGCAATTATAGAGCCAATGGTGGTTGAATGAAGGACCTGTGGTTTAAAGTCAAAAGCATTGCAGGTGAAAGCAGCATGGATCAAGTGATGAGGTGAAGCACAGCAAAGGTTGAGGAAGTAGTGGTTTGCTTTGTGATAGCAAAGATCAAGGTTTGCAAAGTCAGTGTGAAATAGAATGCAAGATAATAAAAGCAAAACGCTGTGGACGCTGGAAATCTGAAATAAAGCCCGAAAATGCTGGAGAAACACAGTAGAGGTTTACTAAAAGAAAGAATAGTTAGAGATGGGGCAATAGTTTACAAAGATAGAGGATCTATGACGTAAAAATGAAGAAAAATAAACAATGGTTTCCTATATCAACTGATGTAGAAGTCAGCAAAAGATATTGGTTGGTTGATTTTTGTAGAAGCGAAGAAATGGGTTGTATGGGAAGCTGAGCTCGGAGGTATGAGAGAATGCAGAATTGGAAGAAGAGTAAAATCAGAGCTTGAGACTTTGAGGAAGGGAAGGATGTGACAGAGGCAAATGACCACTCTTCATCTTCGTGACAAGTCCACAAGCAGCTCACGATTGAAGGTAAGTGTACAGGGAATGTCAGGTTTATCAAGAGTGAAGCAGTGAGAAATTGGGCAGAAGATTGTGCTTTATCAACGGACACTCATTTGTTTATATGCTGCAGTCTCTGCCCATGGTTATAATAGAAAGAGGACACTGGTGGTTCCAGAGGAATTACTTTGCTTTTGAGGAGTGCGTTACCTGTAGGCCATCAAATACACTGGTGGGAGTTTAGTTAAGTTGACCAACTGAGGTCTAAAGGATACAGAATAGAGTTCAAAAGTGTGTTAGAGAGTTGTTGAAACCAGGCCAAGTACAGAGTGAAGTACATTTGGAAGAGAAATGAAAGCACTGATGACAGAAGACAATGGGAAGTGAAGACAAATAAGAATGGGGGTAGGGTGGGAGTCAGGCAAGATGACAAGGCCGTGAATCTCTGGAGTGCTTCAAAAGAGGGAGAAGGTAAATGGGAATTGGTGTGCGCTTGGTGTGATGGTCTGCAAGAGAAAGGATTGGACATTTAGGATTGCTGTTCATGAGGCAGAAAAGAGTATCTTGATGTGCTTGTGAAAATGCTGAAAACAATTTTTTTTCCTGCCATTTCACATGAAAGTAACCACGAATGTCTAGGTTACAATGTGCTTGAATGGCTTCTTCCATAGGGATCTGACACATATTGATGGTATATGGAACTCTTAAACAAAGAAATTCAGTCTGTTTGCAATTTGCAACAAGGACAGGCCGTTCAAACCATTCCTTTGTTGTACTGAAATTACTGTTTCTTGACACTTTGGAATTTTTTGCTCCCTCCATTTATTCAAAGGTGTAAGGCATGTTTCATTTGGATTCAATTCTTTTTTAAATTCTGGCCTCTCAAAATCTTTTGAGTATTTCCAACTTTAAAAGTTCATTATCGTGATTAAAATGAGCCCGATATAACACCTTTTCATTGGCAACCAATTTTCATATTTTACAACCTTTTCTATCATATCATTGATTGTACTTGTGGGCTGTTCTTACTCTTTCTCATCTTTTCAGGCTAAAGAATTATGTTTTGGAGTGAACAACGAGCCTTACTGGTGTGAGACAGGATACTGCTGTGGGGAGACGGAGTGCTGCACCTATTATTACGAACTATGGTGTAAGTTTTTAATATAGGCACAGAAATCTGTTTCAGGATTGTGTTTCTCAAAGTCTTTGGTGCAAGTGGAAGTTTCCTTGTGGCCTGGAATAGGACTTGTGAATGATATGGCAGATTCATGCAACTTCATTTGTCGCAATTGGCATCAGTTTGCTTTCTCTCACTCAGTGCTGTTGATGGACCCAATTATCTTACCTTACAGCTGGCTGTTCTCCATGTTACACACTTTCCTACGTGCAGAAGAGGATGCAGTAGTGCAGACATTGAAGAGCTGGAGAGTAGTCCACGTGAAACTTGAAAATCTGGTCAGGGTATTGAACTACTTGCTATCCAATACAGGAATCCCTAAAGACAGTGTGTTAGAACAAGCACCATCTGCATAATCCGGAGCTAATTGCAAGTGTTTAAAATAATATCACATTTTCCGGAGAAGAGCCAGGATGTTTTTGATTGCAGGGAGACTGCTGGCCAAGGTATCAAGAGCTTTCTGCTGTTCTTTGGACAATGCTATAGAATCTTTGACACCCAACTAAGACAATAGATGAAGCCTTATTTTCCCACCTCCAGCCACCCAATTATACTGAAACCCATTTGGCAACACTGACCTGCCCTCAAAATGCCACTGCTCTCAATTCTGGGTGAGGTGCTCCAACAGACTATCTGAAAGAAGGTGATTCTGTATCCTGCAGCCTCTATACAGATGACAAAAGCATTAATGCATTTATATGCCACTATATGTTTGATTTATTTAATTGGCTGTAGTTACAAGGTGTGAAATGAAAACTAATGATTTGAGCCTTGTTCATTAAATGACTTGCCAAGATACATTTTGCCTGTATTGTATTAGCTCATCCAAGTATAACACAATTCTGAGTCACTCTTCGTTTTGCTTGACCGTGGCAGGGTTCTGGCTGGTCTGGACTATCATTATTATGCTTAGTTGTTGTTGTGCGTATCGACACCGACGTGTAAAACTACGGTTGCAACAGGAGCAACGTCAGAGGGAAATCAGCTTGATGGCCTACCAGGGCGCTAGTACCTACACAACACAGCCACTGGATTTAAGTGAGTAAGCCTTGTATGTGAGACCTTTGCAAGGGGGATTGCGCAGTAACTATTGTTAAATCTTTATTTTATTCTGTGAAATCTATTTTATTCTGTAAAACAGAAAATGACTGCCACAGCTCTCCTGTGCCTTTACCCTTTGCACATAGGGGCATTGCATTCAGTCCATTATACACAGCATTCATTTTCTCCTCTGCTTTTCACTCTGGCATCTTCTGCTTATCTGCTCAAATATTTATTTTGGTCATATTATATCTTTTATGTACTGATTTCTTCCATTCTCTAGCAATCTCCAGCACTACTTCATTTGTCATTCTATCACTAAGATGTGGAGAACATCCTTCTAAATGTCTACAGCTTATCAATAATCCCTTTGTTTGCTGGTCATGTAAGCTAGATAATAAAATGTAGCTCCTCACTCTTCTCTTGAGATTCAGATTTAGTTCCTTCATTCTGGCAAAGCTTGTCATGCGACAGGTCCATTTAAAAGTCAAAGCAGACTCATGACTTGATGTATCTCCTTTCTCATGTTCCATTTCCAGTTCTGATAAAGTTATGCAGTTGAAAAAGGTGATGTACAGTTCAGGACAGTTGTGGAAATAATTCACGACTGTGTTCCCTTTTGGCATCTGCTTCATGTTGATGAGCACAGACACGATTAGGAGCTCACCCTGTGTGGTACGCAGCATATGCATCTTTTGTTTAACGAGCAAAAAAATCCTGTTATTCACGTTCAGTGGGCTAATTGTTTTTGTTTTTCCACCCCTCCTGCCAGGATTCTGGACAAACTGTAAGCTCCCAGATTACGAGGAAGTGGCAGGGCACCCACCAACACCCCCACCTCCTTATACTGAACTACAGCAGCAGAATGCACAGACCTCTACCCATGAAAATGTGCTTGTCGAGAGCCAGCCTGCTTTACAGGAGTCTGTAAACTCACTTGCATCAGAGGCAGCAACACAAGCAGCAGAATCTAACTCATCCACTCATGAACAGGAGGATAACCAGGTGTCTGATGACCCCACAGAGGTATCGCCCACTTATCCAGCTGACAGAGAAAATGGTGACATTACTCAAGCGGAGGAATCTGCTGCACTCTCGGCCTCCGATTTTAAAATGTTGGATACGGATTCTGACCTATGCGATCAAGGGGAAGGGAAGGAAGAAAGCTCAAGGCATAGGCGGATCACAGGAGACTCTGGCATTGAGGTGTGCGTGTGCCAGTTGGATGAGGACTCTTACCATGAAGAAGTGGGCTTGATGGGTGGTGGTAGCGCCTCTGAATGTTGCGAGTCCCCGTCGTCTTGTAGCTCTCACCTTCACACAGAGCAGCTCTCCAAGCAGGCTGCTAATACGCACCCTCAACTGCATACTGCTAAAGAACAAGAGGAGGATGGTGACATTGTGTAGCATGTGCCACTGCTCCTGGTACGCAAGAGTGAAACACACAGATGGTGCAATCCATGACTGCTGACTGTTCAGCATTAATTCTGGACTTATCCACAACGTTTTCCATAAGGTGCCTGAAATACATCAGGTGTAAGATGCAGGTTGTAGTCTATAGATGTAGTAGTTTGGATCTGTCCAGGGTTTCACAATCAGAGTTGCCTACTCAAGCCAGATTTTCTTCTAGCCTTCTCTAAAAATTGACTGTAGCACTATATACTGCTTTGGTAATTTTCAAGTCTTTGTCTTCAGAACCTCTTGTATTGAAAACATTTGACTTTCTTTTTTAAAAAAGGGAGTGGGAAACAAAGTTTTTCCAAAAAGAAACCATCTCCTGAGAATATGCCATTTTGAGTAGGACAGTATGGGCCTGTGGTCCAGCCCTCCATCAGTACTGTTGTGCAGGTTGCTTTAGTTAATGGCATCACTCTTTTTACCTCCTCTTGGTCATATGCCACATATACTTGGAGCTCCTCACAGAAAGGCCGGCCAAGGATTAACAGATCAGCATGTGGTGACTCTATGCCTGTGGTGCAGCACATGGACTCATTACTGCCACATGCCTCCAGGGCATACTCTTCACTTTGTTAATTTATTAGCAGTGGACCTGTTGGATGCAACGTGTTGAGATGGGCGTTTAGTTTTCACATGTTATGTTGTCTAAACTGCACTAATGCATCAAATATTTCTAAATACAAGTTTACTTTTTTTAAAGTTTAATTTAGATTTGGGCCTACCAACTATTATTTCTGTGGTACTGTTGGTAGAAGTTTAACTGAAAAACTTTTTACCAATGAATGTTTGTGTACAAGTGAAATACAAAGCCTTTATATTCATGTTAAATATAGCACCCACAGCAAAAAAAACCAAACCCAAAGGCATTCACTTATAGGATACTAATACTGTTTGTACAAGAAAATAGATAATGTGAGATGTGCAGTTTTTCTGCCCAGTTGAAATAAGCTTGCAGTTCTGAAGGGTCACTGGATTCGAAATGTTTTCTCTCCACAGATGCTGTCAGACCGCTGAGTTTATCTAACACATTCTGTTGTTGTAATGCTTGGGCAATGGTTAGTGCATTTTCAGCTGTAGGGGAAAATACTGCTAGGTACAGGACTAATACATATTGGTGCCAAGTTTAAGTGTGTTGGGTTAAACATGTTGCTCTTCTCCTCTTGTTGACTGGACAATCTATATTTCTGCAGTTCACTTTAAAGCTACGTGTTGAGTACAGTGTTGTACAATAATATACAACCTTAAGTACCTCTAATTAATCAGCTTCAGTGTCAAGGAAAAGACAATAATTCTAGAGTCAGCTATTGCATATGAGCAAGGAAGAAAATAGTTTTGTAACAGAAATGCTGCAGCACACTGGGGGTGAAATTGGTGTATAGGACTGTCTAGTGGCTGTTGTTCAACAACCATCCTTATTTGTTTTGCTAGACCTATATTCCAAACACTCTCCAAAACCATGGAGGAAAGCATCATGAGCCACAATAAAACTGCTGCTAAAAATCACTACAAAAAAACTCGAGGGAGCTAGATTAAAAATTAAGCAAGGAGTCAAGAAATGTATTCTGAATTGGACTGAAACTGGAGTCAAATGGTTCTGCGTTTCATAAAACTTTGGGTGAGCATGAAGGAAAAATGTACAACCAGTGCCTTGCAAAGAACGGGACTGAGCAGGTGATTTTTTTTTAAAAAAGACATTTTTGCAAGGTACAAGTAGTGCAAATGTCTGTTGATTAAAGTGGAATGTGAGGTGTTGCATTACATGCTTTCAATGTGAAATCTGAACTCATTGAATGATAGTCTGGATAATTTAGGTAGAATACTCACCACATCAGGCCACCGTCATAGATTCAGAGAGTGTTTATTACAAACACTTGAGAATGAAAGTCGGCCACACTTAATCCTCTTAGTATCAATTTTGAGTGAGAACAAAGAATTAAAGACTTGTGCTCCGCTTTACAGAAGCAAATGTCACAAGCCACAATATTGTGAAAGGAAAGAGCAGCTCCCAAAAAAAAAACCTTCAAGTGAACAAATAGAAATAGAGCAACTAGAGAGTTTTGTATACTTTCCCTAACATCAGATAAAGTTAGGCTTATGATAACAACTGTTAAAAACCTTTACTTACAATGTACAAAGAGGTTTGTGGCAAAACCAAGCTGATGGTAAGCAAAATATTTAAAATTCCAGTATGAAACTCCCCCTTCAACCACAAAGCCAAGTAGTGATGACTGAAGGCCTTTGAATTCTGATATTATAGATATGTGGGAAAACAAGCAAGTAAGAAAGCCTGATCCTTGAATTAACACGAGAGAACTGAAAAGGTTGCTTCAGATGAGAAAGACAGCACATTCAATTAGAAATCGGAAAGAAAGTTGTTTTCTCCTCCAGTGACATGTAAAGAACAACGTGCTTAGATGTTGAGTTGGAAAAGAGAGTTTAGCTCCAGATTCCTCTTTGAATCTATGAGCAGATCTGGAAACATATGGAGCTGTTGGGACAGAAACCTAGAGGGCAAAGGAAAGAGAAAACAGATATTCAGATCCTCAGACAATGTCTTTTTAAGTAGATAATCAGGTATCCTTTTAAAATATTAGCTTGAGGAAGATTGTCATTTTTTTTGCAGTAGTGGAATGCAGTTATATTTTGATGCCTTTTTAATAAGAAACATTTTAATTTTGTAATACTTTGATAGACAATGCATGTTCAAAGGTTGATGAAATTTCATTGTACAATCTCAGTTACAGTGCTGAAGTCTTTCATATATAAAATAAAAACAAGTTATTTGCTGTTTTGGATTATGACTTTGTAGTTTTGAATCACAATTAGATTTGGTGGAACAGTGGACTTGTCTGATCCTGCAAACCAAAATCACTAAACTTCAAAATGTCATGCACAGGATAGAGACTAGGTTAGAGTTACAGATTTGGGGTGGGGAGGAATTTCCTGACAGTAATGTTAAGTGTGCATTCCTTAAACACAGGTTTACAAACAGCCTCGTTTCCTCGTGAAAGATTGAAATCATCATCTGTTAACTGTCTTTTAAGGACTATGTTATTTACATCAAATAGTCTAAAAGTCCAATATCCTTTGAAATCATTCCCATCTTCTTGTTCATTCCAAGGTTGCCTCCCCAAAACTGTGGCAAATGACACCTACAGGTAAATCCTACTTAACATTGGGACTGCACAGAATTACAAATTTCAGCACAAGAAATAGCCTATTGTCAAGCTGCAAGTTGGAATGAATTTTCATTCAATTTTCCTACTTCAATTTTTTTTCTTAGGTAAGTTAATAACACTCAAATGCTGAGACTGATCCTGCCACAACAGACCCTTGTACTGCTTCTTACATAGCTAATTTTGTGAGCCAGAAGATTTGCAAAGGGCTGTTCCTAGTCTTGTTGTCTAATTGATAAACATAACCAAGTATCAAAATGAGTTAGTTTCTGCAGCTCAGTGTGGCACATGGAGATGATGTTTAAATGTTGCTCAAATTCCCCTTAGTCAGGCGCAGAAGAGCTCAGTGAATCAGCAATAACTTAAAAAAGGAGCAGAATCCCTACAATGTAGAAGCAGGCCATTCAGCCCATCAAGTCCACAAAAACCTTCTGGAGCATCCCTGTAACCCTGCATTTCCCATGGCTAATCCACCTAGCCTGCACATCCCTGGACACACTGGGCAATTTAGCATGACCAGTCCACCTAACTTGTACATCTTTGGACTTGCATCTCAATCCTGTAAAGATATCAGTATCCTCCCTTGCTGAGCTCTACTTAAAACCTTTTACTTTTGGCATCCGTTGCTGGCGGCAAACACTCCAAGTGATGACATATCACAAGAGGAAGCAAATCAAAATTCAGAAAGCATTCTACTGATATAGCAGCGTAATGATTTCCCAAGCTCCCAGCACGAAGTAGTAACAAATTGACTGTATTCTGAAAATGAGAGAGCCACCATTAATGAAGCAATGAACATCAGGGATGCAGATGAAGTCAGAAATGGAGAAGCGCAGAGATCTTAGGAGAGGGAGGTAATTTGACAACCAGGATGGGCATTTCACTTTTGAGCATTAGCAGACATCAGATGTAGAAGGCAACACAAATACTTTGTGTATTTTGTTTGGTTAAATCATAAACATCAAATGGTTCAAAAATATATTGTGATGTCACAGTAACCCTGGTTGTCACAGTGTTTGTGACACCAAGAGTTGAAAATTGACCTAGATACTTGCACATTGCATTTTCTTTCCTAGCTCTATCCTGCACACTTGATTTGCTACTCTCTTTCTTTCCAAGTGTGTTGTCTACTGCAACAGAACAATTTAGAGCAACTTCGCAAGAAGTTCAATCTGAAAACTGAGAAACGTCACTGACTTTGGCACTCTGTCTCATTTTAAACCAGACCCCACTGGGGTCTGCTTCATAGAACAGGATGCTGGGCTGGGATGACTACGTGAGAAATTTGCTTGCGGATGGGTTATGCCAAGATGCAGCAGTATTTGCATGCTCATGTCCCAGGCTGTTGGCTGCCAAACAGCATGGACTGTTCGAGCAAATGAGCCCTCAGGAAATCAAAGCCATTGTCAGCAGTGATCGGAAGACCTTCCTCGTCAAAGGGCTCACTGTTGGTGGTAAGAAGTGCTTTGTCATCAGAGATAACTTTCACATGGATGGGGATTACACCATGGATATCAGGATGAAAAGATGGGACAGCAACCATCCTTGCCACAGCATAGCCATTGCTAGGTCCAACAAAGTCTTCATCATGATTATGGGTAAGAGAGGGGTCCATGGAGGGACGCTCAACAAAAAGGCATTTCAGATGGCAAACTATATTAGAAAGTCTGGCTGTTAGGAAATTACCATTAAAAGCTTACTGCAGCTGCTTCTGTGGATGGTCATCGTAACAACATTGCAACGTCGTTGCACTTCTCACGAGTGTCCCATTTTATTCATTGTTGGCCGGCACCTATTGGGAACTCTGCTACCCGAGTAGGAATTGCACTCTTTCAAATAAAAATTATTCATAGAAAAGAACGTTTGAAATCCATACATTTTATGCCCTTAAACTATAGAAATTGAGTTTGCAATGCTGAATACAACAGAAAAATTACTTGCATTTATCTCCAATAAACATAAAAAAGGTTTGAGGGTTCACCGTTTCACTTTGAAAGGGTGAAAAACTGTGATGCATTGCAAAAGACAAAATTACAACTATAGCTGCGAGATATATTTACAATACAGAATAGGAATTGCTAAAATGTGCAAATATCCAATTACAACTTGCCATGTAAATGAGGCATAGAAACAATCTAATTCTCCTCCAATCATACACAGAATATCGAGCTTCATGTTACACCAGTGACCAGTCCGTTGGAACCAAGAGTCAAATCCGTGACTGAAGGAAAAGGAGATCATGGCTCAGAATACATAGCACTTCTAAACATGAGCCAGTTGATGCATCTCCAAAAGCCAGATCACTGCCCAGTTGCCTTTCGCAAAACAATAGATAAGTTAACCAAGGCGATAAGTCATCCTGGCAAACAGCCAAAAAGAAAATCTCATCCTGATTCAGCATTAGTGACTGGCTGAGCTTTGATATTAACAGTAAATCCATTCCCAAATTTCACTCAGGGGCAGCAGCCAGCTTTTCTTTTTAATAAAAATGAATCTGAAGCATTTTTGCAAATGAGTTTGTTTCTCACTTTCAAACGGCTGAATGAGCAATTGTAATAGGCTACGCCATTGTGATTTATCACAGGGCTATTTATAAATGATATTTATGGCACAGCTTGATTATCTGTTTCTCAGTATGCTTAGCGCAGTTTGATTCTGGACTTTAGGAGGAACAATAAGGAGAGATAATATAAATGGAAACATTTAAAAGGAGACACAGGGGCATCTGAGGATGTCGGTACACAAATCTCGAAGATGACAGAACAAGGTTATCAAACTTCTGCAAAAGATCTGAATACCCTGACTTTATAACAAGAGGCATAGACTATAAACAAATTAGGAGTAGCCCACGCTACCATTCAGCAAGACCATGTCAGATCTGACTGTGGTCTTAATTCCTTATGTCCACCTTCTCTCCTTCCCCCACCAAAATGAGCCACACTACAAAAGGAAGCTATGTTAAGCATTTATAAACTATTGATTAGACCTCAATTGCTATATTGTGTTTAATTTTAATTACCAGCCTTTAGAAAAGATATCAAGGCCTTGAAGTGAATGCGGAGTTTACTTCAAAGTGTAAGGGAAGGTTTAACATTTTGAATGAGAGAAACCTTGCACTGGCAGGAGAGTCAGTAACCAGATGATACACTTCAAATAATTGGCAAAATAATCATATGGGGAGATTCTTCTTTAAATGCATCAAGGCGGAAGGATCAGAAATGCATTTGTTGAAAGGACAATTGAAGCAGATCGACTTTACCTTTTAAAAAGGAATTGTTACATACTTGAAATGACAAAATTTGAAGGGCTATGGGCAAAGGTTTACTCAGAGTCAGTGGAAACTTACATTTTCTAAACATTATCAATCCAGCTGGATCTCCTCAGAGGCAGCAAAAATACACTGTGAGCTAATGGTGGCAGCGGACTTTCATACATTTACAACTTAGTCCCGTGCAAACCTATCAGACAGAGGACAGCACTAAGTTTCTGGGTAAGCACCCACGTTAATCTAGAAACATGAACCTCACTTGCCCCAGTTCGTAGACTGGTTTACCCCTCAGGAGAAAGACTGTGCATGTGTTGAATGCGGAACAGTTGGTAGAATATGCATTATACTGAAAATCATTTTCATCTAAAATACTATTCAGATTCCTGATCCTGTTATAACTTTCCAACCCTGATAACGAACACAGATTGTGGTTCCATACAGTAAGAAACAGAAAACCAAGTTCAACTCCATCTTAAAAAGAACTGAGAAGTTTATTTCCAATCCAAGATCCAAAAATACTCATCCAAATATAGCACAGCAGTGGAAGAGTTGCAATACGATTTTCCAAACTCTTGTTATGATTTTAACATCAATTATGTCAAGAACGAGGTTAACACAGCCTTTACCAGTTCCAATCCTGAGCTGTCCAAATCAATATTAACATTCAGACTCACTATACAAATGGATCACTGATTTAAGTGATCATCTTACGAAGGGCAGACGTTTAGCTCTGTGCTGTAACATTGCTCAGCACAAGCCTTTTTAAGAGTAAAAGAGAGAGTGAAAATGTGCAAAGATCCTCTGGCCAATGTCATACATTTAAGATGCAATATTAAAGTATTAGGATTTCAGCAGAATTTGTGTTATGAGACACCATTAGAACTGTGAAAAGCACCCAGCAGCACAATTAGAAATTATGGTCTGTCTCTGAGTTACACAAAACACTGGTAGAGTTTTGAGGGATGCAATTCTGACACTAAAAATGGGTGTAAGTCTAACAATGACTTATGAAAGCTATAGGTAAACCATAAAGTACTACTAAACTATTGTGATTAATAGTGCCATGCCCTAGTAAATTTAAGGAAAAGGTATTCTGAGAGGTCCCACAATTATAGAAGGATTTCTTTGGCTGAAACCACATCATAAAACACATTTAAGTAATTGAGATAACAATGCCAAACTAAAATAATTTAGCAGGAAAGCTGACATAGCACAGCAGAGTGCTGTTACAGTGTGAGACACAATCCAAAATCTTCATTCCCACCCAAACCAGGAAATCTCCTAACTTGCAATCCGAGGAGTGTGGAATGTTTTTGATGCTGATCTTGTTCCCTGACCAAAGTCACAGCAAGCAAGAAGAATCAAATGGAAGATTTATCTTTCTGTTTCTGACAGCATGGATTCAAACCGGAATGAAGTCTGAATGTGAACTCTCAAGAGTTCAAACTCTTGGATCACAACTGTACAAAGACTCCACCAGCTCTCAAAGACTGACCTCAGGTCAGCAAGGCTGATGGCACTGGCTCTCTCTACCTTTTGCTCTGAAAATATTGCTGATTCGTGTACAGCTGTTCCCACAGTTCAGTATTGCTTCCATGATTGTCTCTCAAAATGATTTGTGGACATTACCTTGCTGACTGCTAGCGAATTAATACAGAAGCCAGACCAGAGTATATCCTCGTTATGACATAAACACAGCCACAAAGAGAAAGTCTCACTCCAGTTTCCCTTGAGAACTGGCTGCTCATTCCTCTGCAAAGCCGTCCTGCATTCCCCAGCTCAGAGAAAACAAGAGCAGCTCACACTGCCACCTGCTTCTGTCTTGGTGTTGCATGTGCTGTGCTGCCTTTTGACATGCACATCTCAAATTCCAGCTAATGCCTCTGCTCAAGGAGAGATTCAAAGTCAGGGGAACAGACTAACTTGTGTTTCACATGTCCCAGCACCGTCATTTCACCAGTCCGGTTCTCTCCGATTCCAATAGAAACCAGCTCCTTAGAGAAGGACAACAACAGAAATTAAGTAAGTGAAACGATCAAGATGGAAGTTTCACAGCTGTTTGCAAGGTAGGGGGCTAGGGCAAGGGCAAGGGCAAAGAGACCTTAACAATGTCCCGTCTCAAAGCAATTCACAGCTGACACATTTGCACTTGTAATAACTCCACTGCTCCTTCTCAAAGCATACCATGATAGCTTTCACATCCATCTGAAATGGCAGAAGGGCCCTCTGTCTAATGTCACATCTGAAAGGCAGCACCTCCAATTGTGCAGCTCTTCCTCCTTGCTATGCAGGAGAGTCATCCTAGATTACAGGCTCCAGCATTTCTGGTGTGAACCAACTGGCTTAATCTCAGTCTGCTGCTAGGGAGAAGGAATGGATTTTGAAGTGGGGACCCAGTCTTCATAGCTTTAATGAGAGGAAATGATTCATTTTGTAACAAACTGAGTCCCACAACCATCACAGTATCTCCAAATTAACGACATGAGCCCCAGCAAAACAAAATGCCTAAGCTAAACATCCAAGTTAGGGGACTCCTCTCAGGAAAAAGTAAAAAGCTTACAGTAAACCACTTCCCTACTTAGGATAATGTGTATAAAATACCTGGAGAAATGAACAGGTTGTGCCCATGGTGACATCCAGGATGACCTGTCCCAGTACAAGCTGCACTCTCCCCGACTTTCTGATCAGCAGCTTTCCAATCTGACCTTCAGTTAAATCCATCAGCGAGCAGGAATTCTCAGCTTGTTTCAGTTCCTGAAGGACATACATACACACCGATTCATTACAGAGCAGTTCAATTAACTGTACTGCATACCCAAAAGTAGCATCCAGTGCTCCCAGCACATTAGATAACAGTTTGTATTTCTATTCCAGGAATAATAGACAGGGAATAAACTAACTGGATTCCAAAATGCTGGAAACTGCCTTTAAAATGTCTCTTATTTCCCAAGTTTGTCTTTTATATAAATTTGCCTGTAACTCGTTCCCAGGCATCGATAATTCCACATACAAAGCCTCGCGAACCCATCGATTAGATTTTAATGTGTGACTCACTACTGAGTTTCTCTTATTCTATATATGAACCACACAAACTCCTCGATTAGATTCCATTCTGTAACTTATTCCCAGATGTTATTTAAACATAAATCAACTGAATTCTTCAATTATATTTCAGCCTACTGTAACACAGTCTTGCATATCTGTTAATTTAAGTAAAAACTTGCCAAACCTCGATTAGATTCCAGTGTGTATCTCACCCCTGGGTGATGTTATTCTATGTATAAACCATGTGAATTCCTCAATTAAATTCCATTCTGAACTCACCCTGGTTATCCCAGCACTTGATACTTTTAATCACAAAACAGAACCGCAACGGGGTATTTTTCCAATTCACAAAAGCATAGGTCTATTTTTGGAAATAGCTGGAGATCAACGAGTAGCCCCTGCATTATAGCTGGATGTTCCCCAGTACAGACCTGAGCCTTCTCTTGCTTCAGTTGCATAGTCTGGCCATCGTCAGCCTGAACCTCAGCTTTTATGGGCTTCTCATCGCGAGTGGGAGCCTGGCCAGGCAGCGTGTCAGGTAGCTGCAGAAACAGAAGCTCGTCATCTTTACACACACTAAGCCCTCGAAGCAGCTCAGACACCGAAACCTCCTTCTGCACAGCCTGGGTCATCTTCGACATCTGCATTTCTTTGGCAACTCCAGGTTCATCCTTAACTGAAAACAGAGCAATGATTCTAAGCGATTATACACTGTCGATTTTAATATAGAAACCATAGACAAAGCACAGGCAGAACTCCCTACTATAGTCAGAGCAGTATATCGAAAGATTGGAAAAAGATAATTTCATCTGGTTTTTTTACACTCCCCTCTCAAACGGAGCCAACTACTCTTCAACAGCTCAAGCAAGCGAGTGAGTTTGTACTTGAATATTGCTGGATTACGCCACCATGCAGCACTCTTGCCTGAATCAGAGTTTTGGGGTTCAAGTTCAGCTCTAGAACTTGAGCACATTATCTACGTTGACAGAGCCCATGCAGTACTCAGGTGCATTGTCAGAAGAGCTGTCTTTCAAGAAGAGACAATAAACAGTCTGCCTCTCAGCTGGCCATTAAACATCTCTGAGACTTATTCGAAGAAAGGCAGGGCAGCTGTCACCGGTCTCCTAACCGTGACTGAGCAACAACACTTGGAGAGTATTTCCCACACATACACTGATGAAATTACGGTGATGCTGAACCTACTGCACACTCCACCCTAGAAGTATTCCTCAAAATGAAGATCCAGATAGTAAAACCATGACAGAGTAAGAATAGAAAAATGCCAAAGTGTTGTCAATGCTGTAACAATAACCGGTTCTCTAGGTGCTAAATTCAGATGCCTTCGTATGGATATGTCAGCTACAACATTTCATAATGGAACAAATTGGATCTTAAAGAAATGAGCTGAAACTACCTTGTCTGAAATTTCTAGCTCAGTTAACCGCATACAATTTATTACTGAAAAAAAAAAGCACATTTTGTACAAACTTTTTGTCTTGCACTCAGCAGAACAATTTACAAGAACACATTTCAAAGTGGGTGTGGTGGGGTTTTGGTAGGGCAGGGAGAGGGTGAGAAAACATTTACACGGTATGACAGAAGTGCACTGATTACTTGCCAAGTGAACACCAGCTGGTACAGGCATTATCATGGAGAATGCAGCATCTAATGATGATTGACAGCTAACAGTCAGGCTTTGTTTAAATTTTAAACCAGGCAGGTTGACTGATTAGTTATGTCACCTATGTTGTTGAGTTGAAAGGGTGCAGTGTATGTACATGTTCTTTCTAACTGCAACAAATAAGGGCTGCATATTAATACATGCAGCTTCCGTGTTTCTGTAAATATGTCATCCTGCAAAGTGGACTGACAATCTTGGTTGTCAGTTTAATCCTTCGCATACTCAGGATTATACAGCATATGTTGCCCAAATGCCGAATCACATCTGATGTTGCCAGACTCTGTTGAAAACACTAAGTGCGGGCTGGCTGGATACAGTCTGTACTTTACTAATAGAGTCATAGGCTCACATAGCACATAAACAGACCCTACAGTCCAACCAGTCCATGCCAACCATAATCCCAAACTAAACTAGTCCCACCTGACTGCTCCGGGCCCATATCCCCCCAAACCTTTACTATTCATGTACTTGTGTCTTGGGGGTGTACAGCTTATATAGCTAGCATCACAACAACATTGAAACTCATATACCACA
Organism: Rhincodon typus; assembly: GCF_021869965.1. Classification (NCBI taxonomy): domain Eukaryota; kingdom Metazoa; phylum Chordata; class Chondrichthyes; order Orectolobiformes; family Rhincodontidae; genus Rhincodon; species Rhincodon typus. Next base: position 2,436,631 of record NC_063371.1, read on the forward strand.
TTACTTCTTTGTGTGATATGTAGAACTTCTTTTGGGCTTTACAACAGCATTTATAATAACAGTGCAGAGCTGGAGGAGCACAGCAGGCCAGGCAGCATCAGAGGAGCAGGCCTGATGCTGCCTGGCCTACTGTGGTCCTCTGGCTCCACACTGTGTTATCAGCGGTTCTTATTACCCATAAAAATCAGATACCATCGGCCTGATCTGAGATCACTGATGCCAGCAGAGGTGGTGGCACTCTGATAAACAGTGGGAGGGAGTTGTCCTGGAAGTCATCAACATTAACCTTAGATACCATGAAGTCTCATGGCATCAGGTCAAACATGGGCAAAGGAAAGGAAACTTCCTACTAATTACCACATACTGTCTTCCTTTGGTTGTGCATTGCATGCTGAACAACATTTGAAGGAAGCATTGAGGGTGGCAAGGGTGCAGAATTTTCTCTGGTTCAGGGATTTCAATACCCATGACCAAGATTGGCTTGGAGGCAGCACTACTGATTGAGATGGTCAAGTTAGAAAGGGCATTGCTTCTAAACTGGGTTTATGGAA
>NC_063371.1:2437281-2440059 GCF_021869965.1 Rhincodon typus
GCAGGAAAGTTGACGTTTCGGGTCAGGACCCTTCTTCAGAAATGAAGAAGAGTCCCGTTCCTAAACGTCAACTTCCCTGCTCTCTGATGCTGCCTGGCCTGCTGTGCTCCTCCAGCTCCACACTGTGTTATCTCTGACTCCAGCATCGGCAGTTCTTACTATCTCTGAGCATTTATAATAATGTCTTTTTCTTAGCAACACAAGTTTGTACTACAGAACAATTTACTACATACTTAATAAAACATGACTTTTTTTTAAAAATCACGCAGTTTAGCATTCAAGGTCATGACGCTGGGATTAAGAGTCCAATTAACTACTAACTGAACTAGCCAGGCAAAATTCTAGTCTGCACAGGCAGATAATGGTCTGTTCCATGAAGGCAGGCTGTAGTTGATATGTTCATTGTTATACATTTTCTCATTGCATTTTCTTCTTTGACTTTGTCGTTGATTTGCTATCCTCGTCACCATTTTGAGGAATATAACATTCATAGAACAAGGTTTTAAATCTCACCAATGCGCTTTTGCCAACTGGAAAGGCATCAGGAAGAGTGACCTGTTCTCGAGGTGATAACTCCAGATGCCTTCGAATGGACGTGTCAGCTACAACATTTCATAATGGAACAAATTGGATCTTAAAGAATTGGCCCCAACTGCCTTGTCTGAAATTTGTAGCTATAATGCAGGCTAAGTGCCAGTTCTGAGAAAGGGTCACCAGACCTGAAACATTAACTCTGACTGCTTCTTCACAGATGCTCCCAGACCTGCTGAGCTTCTCCAGCAACTTCTGTCTTTCTAAGTGCCACACACTACTGTCCCCGATTCTTTTCCTGTCGTCAGTAGGAGTTCGAGTGGACCGATATTTATCTCGCCACTAAAATCACCAATATAGATTATGCGGTCATAGTCACATTGTTGTTGGTGGAACCTTGTTGGGCATTAAGTGGCAGCTGTGATTCCCAAATTATGACAGCAACCACACTTCAAAAGCACTTCACTGGCTGTAAAAGCACTTGGATGTTTCTGATGTTGGGAATGGTACCGTATAAATGCAAGTAATTCCTTTGACATGTGGCAGTTGAATCTACCTGCAATCACTCCATGTCCCAATGCTGCGGTGACTCTACAGGCGCACAAATTCCGATAATAAAACTATTTAACAACTCATTCCCTGCCTTTCCATTCTGAATGATTCCTCCCTGTCTACCATCATCACTAAATTGCTATAACCCCCACTGCCTCACATTCTCCACAACCTTGGCAGTGTGTGTTGTCACACTCACCTTTCACAGAGGGGATATCCACCTCCATCTTCTCTTCCTTGGCCAGCACTGCAGGTTTCATCTCCTCATCCTCCACTTCCTCCTTGAACAGCCAGCCAGACTGTGCCAGCGGCAGCTGGACAGGCATGTTCCGGGCATCGTTTTTCAGACCAGGATCATCAATAAACTGCACACAAAGAAACATACTCAGTGGATGGGTAACGCAAGACAGAAATTAATGACTACATGAAGGCTCTGATAGAAAAGAAATGCAGAATGTAAGGGAGCGAATGGTCGGAGTCTCTGTCTTAGCTCTGGGCTAATCTTGGCTTCATATAAAATGCAATTGAAACCAGTCTGGCCCAAGTTCCCAAATCTGACTTATCTATTCTAAAGTCGAATCAGAGATAGTAGGAACTGCAGATGCTGGAGAATCCGAGACAACAAGGTGCAGGGCTGGATGAACACAGCAGGCCAAGCAGCATCATAGGAGCAGAGAGGCTGACGTTTCGGGCCTAGACCCTTCATCAGAAAAGGGGGAGGGGAAGGGGGTTTTGAAATAAATAGGGAGAGAGTCTCCATATCGGGCAACCACCTAGAAATCGATATTCATTTCAAGCCCACCGACTCCCACAGCTACCTAGAATACTCCTCCTCCCACCCACCTTCCTGCAAAAATGCTATCCCCTATTCCCAATTCCTTCGCCTCCGCCGCATCTGCTCTCAGGATGAGGCATTCCACTCCCGTACATCTCAGTTGTCCTCGTTTTTCAAGGACCGTAACTTCCCCTCCTCGGTGGTCGAGAACGCCCTCAACCGTGTCTCCCACATCTCCCGCACCTCATCCCTCACACCCTGTCCACGCAATAAAAACCAAAAAAGAATCCCCCTCGTCCTCACGTACCACCCCACCAACCTCCGGATCCAACGCATCATCCTCCGACACTTCCGCCATCTGCAATCCGACCCCACCACCAAAGACATCTTTCCCTCCCCACCCTTATCTGCTTTCCGGAGGGACAACTCTCTCCGTGACTCCCTTGTCCGCTCCACACTCCCCTCCAGCTCCACCACACCCGGCACTTTTCCCTGCAACCGCAGGAAGTGCTACACCTGCCCCCATACCTCCTCCCTCACCCTCATCCCAGGCCCCAAGAAGACTTTCCACATCAAGCAGATGTTCACCTGCACATCTGCCAGTGTGGTATACTGCATCCGCTGTGGCTTCCTCTACATCGGGGAAACCAAGCGGAGACTCGGGGACCGCTTTGCAGAACACCTACGCTCGGTTCGCAACAAACAACTGCACCTCCCAGTCGCGAACCATTTCAACTCCCCCTCCCATTCCTCAGACATGTCCATCCTGGGCCTCCTGCAGTGCCACAACGATGCCACCCGAAGGTTGCAGGAACAGCAACTCATATTCCGCTTGGGAACCCTGCAGCCCAATGGTATCAATGTGGATTTCACAAGTTTCAAAATCTCCCCTCCCCCCACCGCATCCCAAAACCAGTCTA
>NC_063371.1:2440159-2452813 GCF_021869965.1 Rhincodon typus
AGATGTTCACCTGCACATCTGCTAATGTGGTATACTGCATCCGCTGTACCCGGTGTGGCTTCCTCTACATCGGGGAAACCAAGCGGAGACTCGGGGACCGCTTTGCAGAACACTTACGCTCGGTTCGCAACAAACAACTGCACCTCCCAGTCGCGAACCATTTCAACTCCCCCTCCCATTCCTCAGACGACATGTCCATCCTGGGCCTCCTGCAGTGCCACAACGATGCCACCCGAAGGTTGCAGGAACAGCAACTCATATTCCGCTTGGGAACCCTGCAGCCCAATGGTATCAATGTGGATTTCACAAGTTTCAAAATCTCCCCTCCCCCCACCGCATCCCAAAACCAGTCCAACTCGTCCCTGCCTCCCTAACCTGTTCTTCCTCCCACCTATCCCCTCCTCCCACCTCAAGCCGCACCTCCATCTCCTACCGACCAACCTCATCCCGCCCCCTTGACCTGTCCGTCCTCCCTGGACTGACCGATCCCCTTCCTAACTCCCTACCTACACTCACCTTTCCTGGCTCCATCCCCGCCTCTTCGACCTGTTTGTTTCCTCTCCACCTATCCTCTCCTCTATCCGCCTCCCACTCTCTCCCTATTTATTTCAAAACCCCCTTCCCCTCCCCCTTTTCTGATGAAGGGTCTAGGCCCGAAACGTCAGCCTCTCTGCTCCTATGATGCTGCTTGGCCTGCTGTGTCTATTCTAAAGTCGGTCGTGGCCCCAATGTCCAACCCAAGAATAATCCTTATTCAGACATAACTCTGTTCCTTCTGACAGGCACCAGTTCTCCCCATGGTATGGCGTGTCTTGTCTAAGCATAAGACTTGATGGCGACTGTAAGGAAGGTATTCTACGAACAGGGCACAAGAGGTGAGCTTAACACTGATCTTCCATTGATGTCTACACATGCTACGAGGTAGCAGCCATGACCCCCTCAATTACCTCACTGTCACCTTCTTTATTTCAATGGTAAAAGGCCTACTGTTATGGGAGAGATTAGTTAACTTGACTCAGTCCCAGAACCAATCATAAGCTTCCTGATTTTCATTCACATCGAGACACTCATTCTTCTTGAATTAACCTCTTTTCTCAACCCAACCATGTCTGTCATCAGTGTCCAAGCCCCAAACCTAGGGCACTGGGAAACACATGGTAAGTGTTCCCCCTAAGCCACTACTTACATCATCACGGTCCAGCATTCGGAGAATCTGTTTGGTTTCCTCTTCTGACTCACGCTTTTCCTTCTTTATATTAATAATTGGGGATGTTCCAAACTCCTTCATATCCACGGAGGAATCCCAACCAGCTGTGAAGAAAAATGGAGATGCATCAAGAGAAAGACAGATAAATAAATGAAATATAAAAAGAGTTAGCAGGTCATTACAAGGAACAGCACAACAACTGGACAATTGCTAATTATGAACAAATTGACCTGGTTAACACGCTGTAATAATTTAGAACATGCTTAGCACGTGTATTGTTTGTTGGAGGATGGCTTGGTTGGTGAGCTCCCTTTAGTTCTAAATTATTAATGATGGCCATGTTTGCTGGCCATTAACTGTTTCCAGCTGCCCTAAATCACAGTGGAACAAGCACAAAACCCCAGGTGACATTTTCCTGCAATGTTCTGTCCCTCCCCTTTCCACAGCAGTTTTGGATAGTGGCATGGACACATGCTTCCTCTCTACATCGTGAAGGCGAGCTCAAAGTCACAATTTGGAACGGGATCTCTTAAAAGACTAAAGGAAGAGAAAAGAGATAAAAGTGACAAAGGAAAGCCAATGCTCCGCACCACCGAGTAGGAAGGCAACACTTACGTGTGCTGTTACACTGAGTATGAGTGACAGGGAGGAGCAGGATCACAGCTCAGGCATCCAAGAATGGAAGCGAATTAAGCCCATAGCCACTTGCTGCCTACTGGCAGCGCCAGTCTCGCCTAGCACCAGACATTTGGAAAAGCCAACATAGCCTTTTGGCTGCACAGGCATTCAAAAAGATAAATCAAACCATATATGAAAATAAAACTGAATTAGATTCCTGCCTCAGAATAAGCTCACCAAGTCATTCATGAGATACTTGCAACTTTCAGTGAGGCCCAACAATCTGCAGGAGTCTGAACGTAATGTATTCCATCCACAAGGGTTGTTCAATTTGATGCCAGTCTCTTTGAATTCCATAATGCCAGATCTAGTGCACCCCTGTGTGAAACTGACTTAAACAGATCAGAGCAAACAGCCACTCTCTGTACTGAAATGCAGTGCAACCACAGCACTCCGCAGTGCCAAAGTACAAGGACACGAAGGATTTAGATACAGTACATGAAGAGAAGTCATTTCCAGTGGTTGAAGGGTCAATAACCAGAGGGCACCTTAAAGGTGATAGCAAATGAACCAGGAGACACACAACAACATCATCTCATGAAAGAAGCAGTTACGTGTTTGGGACACCCAGCCGGAAGCTGAAGAGAGAATTGGATTAAATATTTAAAATATGACAAATCTGCAGAAACATGAAGAAAAGACAGGGGAGACCAATTCACTTGACTGTTCTTTGGAAGAGCCAGCGCCCACTCAACAGGCCAAATTGCCCCACTTCCTGTTGTGCACAATTCTATGAATATAAACCGGAAAAGGCGAAAAAATGTAAGACTTGATACTGGTTTCATTCCTGTGTCTCACCTCTTTTCTTCCTCATTTCAGCAGGTCCCTGCTCAAAGATAGAGTGGGATTGAATTGTTTCGGGTCTGCCTCTTCCCCTGCCCCGTGTCTCCCTCTGGCGATCCTTGTCTCGTTCTTTCTTCTCTTTCCTCTGAGAGGCATCGTCCTCCTTTGGTCTGCAAGTAAAGTAAATTTGAGGGTAAAGACATCAAGTGATGCAAGTGAGCGCCGTGAAACTCAAAACCAACAGCATGTTTTTCATGTGAAAGGGGATTAACATCAGTGAGTAGGTTGGCAAGACGTTACTGACTACCTTCAGCAGCCTGTAGATCTGGGTCACGCGCATGCTAGTCTTTCGTATGACACCAACACATGGAGCAGAGGAGCAAATAGCAGGAAATCCAGAAACTATAAGCTAAAAGCATCCAACACTCGCCAGACTTGATCTGACACAATCTCAACCCATCATTAATTTCAGCTTCCAAACACTCATATCCTCAATGGACTCATTTATAATATATTGAAAAATTCTGAAATTAACATTCTCTGAATCTTAGATTTCATCCACCCACACCATTCTCACATCCAGTGGCAGTCCTGTCCCCTGCCAGTATTTAACCCAGTACTAGCCAGCTCCAAGGGCTCTCTCCATGCTTGACTCAGGAATGCGACCACTGGGTCTTTTTACACTCCCTGTGGACATAGCAGCAAATCTGTCACTGCACTGTGCCACAATAGAAGTTATTCTAATGACTGAAATGCAGACATTTAATGCATATGCATTCACTTTAGAAAATATTGTAGAGGCTGGCTTAGGCACAGGTTTGAGTTTAATATTCAACAGTTAATTTGAGTTGAGTTTTGTAATGATCAAGCAAGCAAGGTATTCATATTATATTTGGTTAGTTGCAGTCAACATACACATTGTCTTGTAAGTGAGAATGGCCACATGGTTTTAATACTGTTTCCATTTTGGAACAAGTATGTATATTTTAGTTCATACATTCTACAGTAATGTGGTGTGGTCTGATGAGATTTGTTGTAAATATGCGATGTGTTTCTCCCCAGTAAATATGCGGTGATTTTCTTTTGTTAAGTTGGTCCCAGGCAACAGCAGTTATTGCGTCATATTAGCAAAGGGTTCTTTTCAATATAATGTATTGATGGGATTTGAAACTCTCCAGAATATTTAGATCAATTAGACCTTGAAGCTGATATTACTCATTATAATGTTACACTACACATCCTTTAAGCAGGTATCTCTATCGCAGTGGAGATCTATATAAACTTAACAAACAGGGAAAAATGAGGATCCCACAATTTACTGACATTTTTGGGAATCAGTCACAAGATAGAAGAAAGTGATATCGTTAAGGAGATCATCACACTTAAGAAACCGACCAGGAATTGGCACACATTGTTAATTCAAGCCAAGATCAATTTTGTGCAGTTCATGTGTTGGCAAGTTTATTAGGATTGTGCCACAGATCATGTAGCGTCTTAGCAAGGATCATGTACAGGAGTAGTGGCTAGTGAAGGTTAACAATCATTAATTTTTAGCAATCCAGAACATAGCGGTCAGAGAAGACAGAAAGACTTTAGTCAACAGGTGATGGGCCTGGTCAGCCTGAAGTCAGATGCCGTGGATTCCAACAAAGACAGACTGACTGAACCATTGCTTAAATTAAGTATCTTTATTTTGTATTTGTTGTGACTATTCTATGAAACATGTGAAATGAATCATACCCAGAGTGGTCTTGAATCTAATCAGAACTGAAGGCTCTGTTAAACTGCTGCTTTTTCAATTCAGTCTTATTGCAATAACGCCCAATTGTGAGATTTCACTCAAAGTTGTGCATTCCAAACCTTACAAGTAGATTTAGGAATGTACAAATTATTCTCAGGTCTGCTTGCAATGATACAGTCAATGCCTCATTTCGTCTTTTCAGTAAGGAGCCTGATCTGCACCATTTTCTGATTTTGAACGTACATTACCTTCAACTCATTTCAAAAAGTGGAAATGGATCTTTCAGAGAAAATAACATTGACGATAAACGATGGGAGACTGTCACAGTTTCTACACTGTATAGGCAATCACTAGTCCAACAGGCAAGTCAGGCATACCAGAGGTACCCAGCTCTTCTTAGTGGATATTTTTGCCTTACAATCCGATAAGCTTTTAGCCTCTGATGAGTGACTTGGCAGACAGCAGGTATTCAGAAAATGGAGGCCATGTGCATTAACCCACAGTTCTGCACTTGTTCCCCTATCTCTTGTGGATAACTCGCCAGGTGAAGCATTTTAATTACCACTCAAATTATTTTAAAATCTATGTCACAAGTTGCCTGGAGCAAACATATACTCACTCTTCCTTAACCTTCCTGCTGATGATGTTGGGAGTGAATGTTTTCTGCAAAAGAGGACATCATAATTAAATAGTGCTGACAACACAATCCATGTTACAATTTATGTGCTGTGATCATTACAGTGACTTTTAGAGTTAAAAAGGACTTTAGCTTAAAAATGCTAGAAAAGCTGCGGAAACAATCTCTATCTCTCGCATACATGTCGATTGTGAGGAACAACAATTGACAAAACCCTTCCATTAAAAGTTAATTCCATATCTCTAAACAGCCAAATCCTGGATCCAATTGTTATCAGTCGACACACAACAAAAGAAAATTCTACTGCCTAAACTCCTTTGGGGTCACAAGTTGTCAGACTATTAGCTGCAACAAGCCCAAAACTGTCCTCAACAAACATCTACAGGCATAATGGATCAAAACAGAAGTGGAAACTTTGAAAAGTTAACCCCTTCTGGTCTCAGGGTGCTCAGCCATTGCTCACTCAGCCACATCTGGAAAGACTAAATTAAAAATTGGGAATCTGGTTTTAGATGTACATCTGGTGGCACATTTATCTATTGTTCCATTGAGGAAATGTATATTTTGAAAATTTGTAGATTGTTTACAGCACTAAGGAAGCATTCAGAACATTACATCCCCTGCAGGCACAATTTAGCTCATCCCACTCCCTGTCCTAACCCCTTGATCTTGCAAAGTTTCTCTTCTCAGATACTTACCTAATTCTCTTTTCAAACATTCACGCCACACAAATGTCAGGCAATGACCATCTACATCAAGACAGAATCTAACCATTGTCCCTTGATGTTCAATGGCATAACCACCACTGAAACTCCCACTATTGACTTCTTAGAGGTTATCACCGACCAGAAACAGAACTGGACCAGGCACATATATACAAGAGCAAGTCAGAGGCTGGAAACCCTGCAATGACAAACTCACCTCCTGACTCCCCAAAGACTATCTATCATGCACAAGACATGAGTCATGAATGTGATGGAATACTTCCCATTAGCTTGGATAAGTGCAGCTCCAACAACACTTACGAAGCTCAACACCATCAAGGACAAAGCAGCCCGCTTATTTGGCACCACATCCACAAACACCCACTGCCCCATCACTGACGCTCAGTAGCAGCATTGCGCACCATCTACAAGGTGCACTGCAGCACCTCACCAAGGCTCCTTAGGCAGCACCTTCCAAACCCATGACCACTACCATCTCGAAGGATGAGGGCAGCAGATACATGACAACACCACCACCTGAAAGTTCCCCTCCAAGCCACTCACCATTCTGACTTGGAAATATATCTCTGTTCCCTCAGCGTTGCTGGGTTAAAATCCTGGCACTCCCTCCCCAATAGCACTGTGGGTCTACGTGCTGCAACTAGACTGTAGTGGTGCAAGGTTGCAGTCTACCACCAACTTCTTGGGTGCAGTAAATGCTGGTCCAGCCAGTGATGCCCACGTCACAGGAATGAATAAGTAACAAAATACTTTTTTGGAAAGTCTTAGTTGAATTTGCCTCCACCACCCTCTCAGGCAGCACATACCCATTTGCCGTACAAAACATGTTCTCCCTCATGTCTTCATTGCTTCTGTTACCAATCACCTTAAATTCACATTCTCTGGTTTTCAATCCTTCGCCCAAAGACAGCTTTGCCCATCTAAACTGTGCAGATGTCTCATGTTTTTGAGCATGTTATCAAATCTCCTTTCAACTGTCTTGTCTCTAAACGAGAACAGTCGGTCCAATCTATCCATGCAATTGAGATCTCCAAGCTTTGAAACTTCTTGTAAATGTATTCTGCACCTTCCCTAAACCTTCATCCTACAATGCAGTGCCCAGAACTGGACACACTTCTCCAGGTGAGGCCAAACCACTGATTCATCATCTCCTCCCTGTTTCTCTAATCTAAGCCTTGATTGACAAAGCTGATGCCCTTTTAACCATTTTATCAATCTGTCATGCTAACTTCAATGATTTGTGTACGGATAAAATGCTTAGACTTTTGAAGAATGAGAGGCGATTTCACTGAAACCTACAAAATACTTAGAGACAGACAGGGTAGATGCAGCTAAGATGTTTCCCCTGATCTGGGAGTGTAGAACCACAGGGCACAATTTAAAAATAAGGAGGATGCCATTTAGGATTGAGGGGAGGAGAATCTCTTTTTACTCAGAGGGCTGTGAATAAGTGGAATTCTCTACCCTCAGGGCTAAGGAACTCAAGTCTTCAGAAGTGTTTCAGGTAGAGCTTCATCAGTTCCTGATAACCAGTGATGTACAAAGCTATGGGGGTACTGTGGGTAAAAGGTATCAAAGCGTGTGATTCAGCCATGATCATATTGAAGGGAAGGGTAGGCTCAATGGGCTGAATGGCCTTCTCCTGTTCCTACGTTCCTGAAATTTTGCAACATGCTTATTTAAAATGAAGGCAAGCCTGTAACTCCTAGCCCAAAAACCCTGTGTCTGGCTGAGTAGAGGGTTTCTCTGTGCCAGACACACTGATGTGATTCAGCCAGGTTGCATCTGATCCAGCTTCATTAGCCATGTCAAATTGTAAATGATCACCGAGATGGAGCATGGAGGAGCACCATGATGCGTGTCAACTCCTTCAGGCTTATTTCTGTTTAAATTTCACAAGGCACACTGTTACTGGCAGAGAAACAACTGCCATCGATTCACCTGCCAGCTTGAGCTGTACCATTCTTTTACAGAAACTCAAATAGAAATTTGATGGGCCAGAGCAGTGTCAGTACCGATGGAAATCAACCTTCAAAAGGTTCCCACTGAAATAAAGTGCAAGTCCAACTCCAGAATGAAAAGAGAGACAGGCCAGCAGAATGGAGCTTATGAAACAGCTTCTCTGTACACAGTACATTACCAGGACTCCTCACATCTTTTCTCATTAGAAAATTGCTGACAATTCCAAGATGCGATAACTAGTGTTCAAAAGACATCTGGGCCGATTAAGCATAGGTTCTGCTGTCAACAGTCAGCTCACTTCCTTATGTAAAACATGTTTTGACAACATGACTATCGAAATAATTTCTTCCTGCATAGTCACGTGTTTAAGTTTGAAGCTCTAACGAGTGTGGTCACTGTCGCAGTGCAAGAAATACAGCAGCTCCTTTGTGCACAGCAAGCTCCCATAAACAGCAATGAAATAAATCACCAGATAATCTGTTCTAATGATTAGGGATAGACATAGTCTCAAAATGTTCCATTCTGCTATTTTGATTAAGAGCAGGGACAACCTGCAAGTGTAGACTAGGCCTTGATTTAACCCAAAAGAAGGCAGGTTAACAGTGCAGCACTCCCTCAGTAGGAATACCGGAACAGAACAGGCCATTCAGCACATTGTGCCTACTCATCCATTCAGTTGGATCATAGCTGATCTTCTCCCTCAATGCCACTTTCCACCGCTATCCCAATATTCCTGATGCCATTAGTATCTATATTCTTCCACATCTCAGTCTTAAATGGCCTCGCCTCCATCCCCAACTTTTTTCTGAGACTGCATGCCCTGGTTCCAGACTTGCAAACCAGGGGAGATATCACATCTACATCTACCTTGTCACATCCTGTAAGAATTTTCTAAGCTTCAGCAGAGACACTTTTGATTTTTCCAAACTAGACAATATGGTAGATCCCCTCTACACTCACTCTATGGCAAGAATATTCTTCCCTAGATAAGGAGACCAAAACTGTACAAAAACTCGAGATACAGTCTCACCAAGGCCCTATACAACAGTAGCAAGACATCAGTATCCATGTACTCAGTCACTCTGGCAAAAGCCAACACGCCACTTGTCTTCCTAGTTGCTGACTGAACCAATGTGCTAGCTTTTGTTAACTTATTAACAAGGGTGCCAAGGTCTCTTTAAACATCAACACTTCCCAAACTTTCACCATTTAAGAAATAACATGCTTTTCTGGTTTTTCTGCCGAAATGGACCCTGTTCAAGTCGCACTGGAGTCTCCTTGCAACCTCTCCGGAACTTACAATCCCACCCAGTTTGGTATAATCAGCAAACTTGGATATATTTAAACTGGTCGTCACATTCAAATCATTTGTATAAATTGTGAACTATTGTGGTTCCAGCATGATCTTTTGCTACCACACGAGCGACAGCTGCCATCCTAAGAAAGATCTATTTATGCCCCTTCTCTGTTTTCTGCCTATTAACCAAATCTCAATCAGTCCCAACATATTACCACCAAACCCATAAACTCTAATTTTGTTTACTAACTTCCTGCGTGGGACCTTATCCAAAGCCATTTGAAAATCCAAATTCACTGATTCTCCTTTATCTATGCTACAAGCAACATTCTCAAGGAACTTCTAACCGGTTTCTCAAATAATGAGTTCACTTTCATAAATCCATGTTGATTTTGCCCAATCCTATCATTATTTTCTATGCCCAATTATCATATCCTTTATTATAAATTTGAACGTTATCCCTACCACTGACTCTTCTCCATTTCTCCCCTCACTCTCTTCTTAAATAGTTGAGTCACATTTGTTATTTTCCATTCTGCTGGAAATTTACCAGGATCAATAGAATTTTGAAAGATAACAACCAATGTATCCACTACCTATATTGCCACTTCCTCCGATATCCTTGGATTCAGTTCATCTGGTCCAGGGGGTCATCAGCTCTTAATCCAGTTCAAATTTGAGTACTACCTCTTTATTAATACTAATTTCTTTCAGATAGTAATTTTCACAAATTACTTGGTATGCTAACATTTCTGGCTGATTTTCCGTAAGTTCCTCCAAGATGTCAGAGATAGCATAATGGCTTAGTTTCTCAGCCGTTTTCCCATTCTCCGTTATAAATTCTACGCGTAACGATCCACGTTTGTCTTTTCACAAGAAGTTTTTACAGCTCAGTGTTATGTTTTCGCTAACTTGCAATCACTTCTTTTCTTTTCTTCATCAGTTCTTGGTCACCTTTTGCTGGATTCTAAACTGCTCCCAACCCTCAGGCCTACCCAATCTTTTTCTGACATTCTTATAAACCTCTTCTTTTTATCTAATGCAATATTTAAATTCTTTTGTTAACATTTGATTCTCCTTTCCTGTTGAGTTTGTGTGTCTTGTTGTAGATCACATAAAGCCTCTCAATACAGCTTGTCTACTATGAAATATTTTGGTGCGTTTTCCCAATCAACCAGAGCCAACTTGTTTATACTTTCATTGTTTCCTTTGTTCAGATTCAAGGACCCAGTTTCGGAATGAACTATATCACAATCACACAAAATAAAACTATCATATTATGGTCACTATTTCCCAACAGCTCCTGTATAGCAAGGTTATTAATTAGACTTTTCTGATTGCAGTACACCAAATTTAAAATTGCCTGATCCATCTTCAATGTACTACACTCATTCTATTTCGGTCCAGTATTACCATATTACCCACATTTCCTGATTTATACTGTGCCCAACATTAACTGTTTGGTAGCTTACAGGCAGTGCCCATCAATGTTTGCTCACTCTGCTGTTTCTTAGCTCCACCCAAACTAATTCTATATCCTTTGCTTTGATCAAAGATCAACTCTCATTTAATCTCTTCCTTAACAAGAGGGCTTTCTCACTTTATTTTCCTTTTTGCCTATCCTTCCTAAAGGGTGAATGTCTTGAATATTCAATTCCCAGTCTTGGTCACCCTGTAACCACATCTCTGTAACAGTAATAAAACTATATCCATTTATCTCTACTTGTGCCTTCACATCATCAGTCTTGTTGCAGGTGCTGTGTGAGTTCAGATACACTGCCCTTACTTTTGTCTTTTTAACATCGTTTTGCGTTATCCTATTTGATGTATGCCTTTGCTGTTCTGTTTTCTAATTTTGCTTTTGCTTACTACCTTTATACTTCCTATTACCAGTTTTGCACCCTCCATTCTCTCAGGTTCCTATCCCTCAGCAAATCTCATCTAAAACCTCTCGACCACCACCAGCAAATCTCTCAAAGGACACTAGCCCCAGTCATGAAAAGGTGCAACACATCCATTCTGCACAGGTCCCAGCTACTTCAAATCCAGTCTCAATCCTTCAAAAATATGATGCCTTCCCTCCAACACATTTAATCGCTCAATCCTCCTATTTCTTCTTGCCCTGACAATACAGCACAGCCTCAGCACGGGGCCCCCAAGACAGTACAGCGCCTACACAACACAGTGTTCCGTCAGTATTGAAGTAGACTGTTACTTGAAATTATGCAAGCATGTTTCTGTGTTAGGATTTAAGCCCCCAACCTACTGACAGAGTTATGTATGTGACCTGCTGAGGCAAGGGCTAAGAGTGGTGGAGGAGAAAGCTTGTACGAGTCTCCACAAAGAAATTCTGCAGCCACTGCAGTACAGCCCGACCAATGTTCAGCATGCAGTCAATCACAGTCCAGCTCTCATGAAGTCTGTGCTTCATGTTTAGACTCAGTCCAGTAAGTTGCTCTAACGTCCAATAATAGGAATTGGCTATGAGCGCAGCAAACCCAAAATAAGAACAGGCAAAGAACAGTCAGCATCAAATAGACTAAAAGCTAGTGCCAACCAAAATGTAAACCTTACTTCTCCTTTCAGATGTTACTCACCTGCTACATATTTACATTCCATGTGGAGACCAGCAAAAAACAAAACCATTACATGCTCTCGACCCAGAACCACAGAACGGCTACAGTACAGGAGGCCATTCAGCCATTTCATATCTATGCTGGCACACCCTGCACCCCGAGTGAGCAGTACACCTACTACCATTACCCTGCTTTCACTCCATAACCCTGCACATTGTTTGTTTTTAGAGCACTCTCTTTTGAAAGCCTGAATGGCTTCACATTCTCAGGCATGTTCCTGATCCTAATCACTCACTGCACAGAAATGTTTAATCCTCCCATGGCCATGGCTGCTTTTGCCACTTCCCTGACATCTGAGCACTTCAATTCCTAACCTACCCACCAATGGGAACTGTTTCGCACACACTGCCCTCACCACACCCCTCCCCACCCCATCTACTTTGTCCAGACTCTGAAAATCTCCAATGGTACTGACCTTTTTCATTCCTCCCAGTGTTAGGTCCCGTGAGCGGATGGAGGGCAGGCGGCCTGGGGTAACGGTGGCAGAGCTCCGTCGACCTGGCAGGCCCCTAGCTACTGTGACAGCGGGCCTGATGGTGCTGGGTTGGCCAGCGTCTCCACTGGGGCCTCGCTCAGACATCGCAGCTTAGCAATCTGCACTGCAAAGAACAAGTTAGTACAGCGGCAAAAACCGTGCCAGTCGGGAAACAGAGCAGATCTCACAAAACCACAGCCTTAGAACCTCATCTGAGGGCATACCTGCACAGGAGAATCTCCAAGCTTTACCATCTCCGTGGGCATGCGTATTATCACAAATTTGGCAACCTCTGCAGAGGTCACTCCAAGCTGGTCAAAGAACCAAAATGCTGCCAAGTGACGAATACACACAGGATCAAGCTTCTGCCATGGACATAATAAAACAGCGGATCAAAAGCCACTGTGGCAAACAGAGTGGCTCACAGAGCTAATGCTGCAGAGAAACACTGCATTTGGCCCGTCTCTCTCTCTCTCCTCTCCCTGCTTCCTCCGCCCCATTCCCCCTCTCTCC